>NC_133809.1:10313164-10674414 GCF_043250625.1 Sebastes fasciatus | reverse complement strand
TGTTTTCGTCTTACAACTTTAACCCTTTCACAGTGTGTTCTCAGGTCATGGAAGTTAATTATAACCTTTATGGTCGCCTAAAAACGTCTTATTCAGCGTTTGGTTGTATTTAGCTCCACCCTCTCGTGTCACTTCTGATTGCAAAAAAAAACAAGATAACAACGGCAAAAATGTAGAACTCGAGGCTTCAAAACAGCAGTCTACAAACAAATGAATGACGTCACGGTGACTACGACTACTTCTTATACACAGTCTGTGGGTGTAACCCTGCATTAAGCAGTATGCATTGCTGTCTGCCACAGTGTCTTTTTTTGATTACCACTAAGGGGCACCAGAGTTGAAAAGTTTGAATTCTACAGGCTTATCAGATTCAGTTTCAAAGTTTTACTTACCGACTCGTCCTCAATCATCGCTGCAGAGTCAAAGAAGTCTGGTCTTAATTCCGCTCTTTCACGTCTGTTCCTCGATGGCGGCTGGGAAGGACAAAATGAGGACATTTAATTAAGAATTAGAATTACTGCCTCGCGGTTGTATGCCTCCGCCAACCAGTCATGTTGCAGTTTACATCCATGTCTGTCCAAAATGTCATCCCTTCATCATGTTAGACGTTTGTGTGAAATTGTCATAATCAGCATATCAATTTGTGAGTTATGGACAAAAGCATGTTTTGTGAGGTCACAGTGACCTTTGACCACGAAAATCTAATCAGTTCATCCCTGAGTTCAAGAGGACGTTTGAAGAAAATTCCCTCCAGGCGATCCTGAGATATCACGTTCACGAGAATGGGTCAGACGTACGTAAAGACGGACAACCCGAAAACACTGATACGGTGCAGAAGCATAAAAATAATGAATTAAGACAACGATCTTTATTATTTGTCTTTATTTCGTTTATAAAAATTTCACAAATGCGGTGAAAGAAAGTGACGTTACTGACCAGGTCGATCACCATAGTGTCTTCAAACTCCTCGTTCATGTCCTCCAGCTGGCCTCGCGATGACATCATCACGTCCTCGAAGATGGGCTCTGCGTCATCCTCCATCAACCCACGCCTGATGGGGAATGTCATTAAAAGTAAGACAAAGAAAACACAATTGAAAAGAAGAAGCATTTCCATCTGTTTATCATCTTTGTTCTTATAAGCAGTGGCTGTCTAATTCAGCAGAGGACTGACAGGAAACATGGTGGCGGTATGAAGCCGGGCTTCCACTTACACAGTCTGCCGGACGCCCTGATTGCTGCGTGCCTTGATGTAGTTCATGCCCGTCCGGTCCTTCCTGTTCACCTCCTCCATCTTCTGCTGGCCGAGCCACGACATCTGCATCTGAGGACTGAAGACAAACAAGAGGGTCAACATACATATAGAAGATGCTAACTGATGCTTATCTTCTCTGTCTTTAAATAAACGTAACAATTTTATGTTAACGTTTATATTTTCATTATTTGTATACACTCACTTGTGTACAAAGTCGTTCTCTGATCCGGGTTCTGAGTCCGGGTCGGGCATGTGTTCTGCTGGTCTGTTCTCTCTGAGGACTGTTGAGGTGAGCTGAGGAGTCTGCAGCGCTCCCGGTGTCTGAAGAGTGTCGTTACGCAACAACCACGAGCCCTCAACGCTACTCTCTTCTGAAAATGAACACACAGCGTCAGTAACACGGCAGCAGATAACCATGAACATGTCTCCTATTACATAACTGATTCAGTGCAGCAAAGCCGACCCGAATCAACCGAGTAACCCTAATCTGTTTCTCCTCACCCTCGATGCGTTTCTTGTGTACCGGCGGTCGTCCCTTCTTGCTGCGGACCGAGCCGGCCTTGCTGCTGGAGCCCGACGTGACAGACATGTGGTCCTCGTCTCCTCCCGTCAGCAGGCTGTTCCTGTAGGAGATCAGCGGCAGCCACACGTCCTCCCGGCGCTCTGACATCGACTCGGACATGAACTTCTCCAGGTACGAGTGGCTGAGGAGACATTTATATTGAAATTAAAACGTGTAACGTGACAGACTGAGTTTGGCTTTACGGTAGGAAAAAAGATGGAGAGGAGTACTTACACTGTCTTTTTGTCTTGGCGGATTAGTTTGGAGGAAAATTCACTCAGGACCTCCAGGAAGGCCAGGTTGATAGGAGGAAACTCTGGTCCTCGAGGATTCTGGTACTTAAATGCAAACTCTATTCCATCCCTGATACGAGAGAGAGAGAGTGAGACAGAGAAAGAAATATAAAGTAGACAAAGAGAGAGTGAGAAAAACAAGTAAAGTCAGTAAAAAGAAATGTAGAGCATCACAAAGTGAGCAACAGAGACGGTAAAAGTCACATAAATAGTCACAGGAGGCTGTAGTACTGAGCACATACTGACAGGTAGATATACATCTTTTTTTCACCATCAATGAACTCTTTCATTTTAAAACAAATATGCCGGCTTTTTGCCAGCATCACGTGTGGTAGTCCAGCAGATTAAACGATCAACGGCCAAAATGTGTCTGGGGAAATATGCCAAATAAATGATTAATTAAATAATAGCATATTAAATAGCCTAATATTGTAAGATATGTCGCCAAGACAACTTAAATATAAACTTATATTATACAAAAGTTTAAATGCCTCCACTCCGCTGTGCTTCTAATCCAACACACTTTTTGTCAAATTCAGCGACTATCTCCTCACGGTCCACTGGCTGTCTGTTCTGTGTGTGTTAAAAAGAAAAGCCGGTCTTCATACACAGCCAGTTGACGGTGTAAATGCAAAACAAACAAAGTGGCTCAGATGGCCGTATTGTTAGCTACACAACTTAAAAAAAGTTATTATTGATAGTGAAATCCTAAACCTAATATTCACATTTTTATTTACAGAGTCAAATCAGCATCACTGAAATGCAGCACAATCATCTGCAAAACTTTCTAATCCCCTTATTATCTTTGAACTCACTCTAGCCTCAGCTAAAGTGTTCCTAATTTCCTCCTTGTCTGATTACAGCTGTGAGCCCAGTCTAGCGCCCCCCCCCTACAGGACACAGCACTCGTAGTCTTACTTGTGCAGCGTGGCAACAGCCTCTCTGGTCTTGATCTGATCCAGGCCAAAGGTGAGAGCGAAGCGGCGGGCCAGCTCCTTGATGCCGCTGACGTGAGACGACGTCCGGTCCAGGTTGGGCCCCTGGTCCTGCAGCAGCTCGTTGAACAGCTGCAACGCACACGATGACAAAGTGTTGAGATCTCGAGCCAGGGAGCCGTGTGTGCATGTAGCCTGTAATATTGTCTTCATCAATGTCTCACCTGCTGCAGACTGAGGATGAGCGTCTTGGCACATTGAATCTTGTCCGTCTGTCTGGTTTTACTCAGAGTCTCCTTGATGATGTCCCCGTAATCATTATAATACTGAGGCAGAGAAACAAGACAGTTTAGTACATTCATTTGTAAAATTTGACATCCCAACTTAGGCTACTTTTTTGTTTGCTTAAAAGAAAAAAGCTCATCGTTTTCCCAATAGATTTTGCATTAGAAAGCTTTTTCATCTGCTACATCCTAGTGCAAACTTTACAATACTGAATCATTAAATAATAGGAAATGAAAGATATTGCGAGGGTAAATTACTGCGAAATCTGTTCTGCAATCTAGATCTATTGCTATCTTTTAAATCACCTTTTTACATACAGTTTTAACGGTCTCTAAATGTGTTAATGGCAATGTGTTTCATTTTGCCTCTTTATTTTATGTTGATTATGTCGATATTAAGTATCAAGTACAGATGAACAGTCACCTTCATGTAGTGTTTGAAGATGTCGGCAGCAGCGGGCATGTCTACGATGTCGTAGATGATGAGTTTGCAGAAAGCCGCGAGCAGATTTCTCCTTTTGTGGAGAGCCTCGATCTTGTTGGCCTCGTCCTCCTCGTCTCCCTCTACACGGAGACAGAAAATGAAGTCAAGAAGAGGAAGCGCATCCAATGTGCTTGGATCAAAAAAACAGAGCGCCCCGTGAGAAGCTCTCACCCATGCTCTGACTCTCATCGTCCTGGTCGATGAAGACGTGGTCCAGGACGAAGTTGAGCAGCTCGTTCTGCAGCGTGCTGTCGGGGTTGAAGACCAGCGGCTGGAGGGCCTCCCTGCCGCCGGTCACTAGCTGGTGACTGAAGATCATCAGCAGGTCGCAGAGGAGCATGAACGCCTGAATAAGAGGCACAAAGGAGGAGTTAGGTGGTCCCTGTTCATTTTACAACAAAACTAAAGTTTGATTTCTTGCGATTTTCATCTCTAGTCTTTAAGAACATCAAAATAAATTGATCAAATAAAAAAAAAAATTGTAAGAAACTGCGATTAACTTTTAATTTGAAAGTCTTGGCTGTGTCCTTATCTCTGGCTCTCTCCTGGGTATACCTTCTTTTTCTGTATTATTCACACCATTTATTTTTGTATTTCATTCAATGTTGCTATGTGAATGTAAATGTATGTGCATTTATTGTGAATATGTGATTACTTGTGAAGAGATTTGAATACGTCTAATTCTGTAGTGAAAGTGAAGGTGTGAGCAGGTCACGTCAGGTGTGTGTTGTTACCTGTTCTTTGACTGGTGTGTTGACGTTGGAGAGGCACTGCTGGCACACAGCCAGGAAAGACTTCACCACTCTCCTGAGAGCCAACAGGTCATCCTGCATACACACACACACACACAACAAACCATTAGTGTGAAATAATGAGCACTTAAACAGAAATCAATATTAAACAGCAGTATCAGTCAGGCTAAATGTCGTTCCCTGGCTAACTGCACCAGTGAAGTGAGCAAACTTTAATGATTTCATTAAATCATCAGCTAACTTCATTGAGGCAGAAGAATCAATACGCTTCGTGTTGACGCTGGTCGAGTCTGTCAAAAGGCTCAGAGAGCACCAATAATGATCAACTAATGATGACCGAGCTCAGGCCGTTTTATATGTAGAATTAAAATATTAATGATCAAGAGAAAATAATCTTTAGTTGCAGCTCTAGTTACAGTTTATTTTTCAATTTCTAAACACACTTAAAGTGGCAGTAGGCAGACATTTTTTGGCATCATTTGGCAAAAATTCCATTCATGTCATTTCAGAGAGAGCGTTCCTATTGGCTGTGCTCCGGCTAGTGGGCGGTGCTTGGTATTTACTCAACTGATCTCAACATGCCTGCCGGGTCACAAACTTTCTCATTTTACAGCTAAACAATACACTAGAAGATGATTCTGAAAACATATGAGGCGAGAAAAAGCCATTACAGTAACAGAATATTTGATCAGCGCTGCCTAGTTTGACTGTTTGATCGGCGTTTGTGAGTGATTGACAGCTGCTCGGAGGCGCCAGACTCCAGCTCGGCTCTGATTGGTTGTTTTCCTCCGGTATGTGAAATCTTTAAACAATCATAAAAAACTGTAATAGCGAAGAATTAAGTGACATTTAATGGGCCCACATGGGGAATCTTTAATCTGCTATTGAACTTAAGCTAAAGAGACCATCCTTCACTTTAAAATAGTGCACTGTAGGAGGGGGGCAAAATGTTCCCCAGCAGCAATACGAGTTAAACTGAAGGTTTGGGCTTCATGCCACTACGAAATACCAGCCCTGGGATCTGATGCCTCTGTGCGGTGTTTAAGTGTGAAATGAGATAGATTGGGGGTAAGCCCCTGAATCCTGTCCGATGGGGAGATGAATTTTCTCTCAGCAGAAATACAGATAAGCTCCTGTCCCCTCTGGGCAACGGCAGTCTTTACTGTGAGCCCCTGACTGAGGATAAACCTGGGATCTGAGTGTGTGGCGTTAAAGTCAGTCAGGTGAATCCAGCACCTTGCTGGGAGCCCCCTCCGTGATCTTGACCAGCTGCCAGAGGACGGAGTAGTGGGAGCACTGCAGGGCCTGCACGGCTATCTGCTCCGGCATGGAGCCCTGCTCGATGCCCGCCTTCAGCAGCCGGTAGCAGCTCCCAAATAAATCCCACCGTGTCAAGTCGTGCGCACTGAGTCAGGAAACAGGAGGGAAACACATTAGAGTTCATAGAGTATGTTCATTCATCAAGTTAGTAGAGAGAGAGAGTCTTACTTGTGGAAGGCTGTGAGTCTCTTGAGCGTAGATAAAACATTGTAGATATCGTCATCATCGGCCTCCTCAGCCTGCAGAATAACAAACACCTGTTACTAAACAAAGACTAAGGATGTTGATGTTATATGTATGCGTCTTAAACACCAGTACACCTGCGCGTCCACACTTCCTGTGCAGCTTGAGACTGAATTTCAAAGACATGCTCCGCTAACAGACATTATAGATCACATATACACCCAACGCCTGCTACTCTTCCCGTCGTACCTCCTGCAGCAGCTCTTCGACAGAGTGCGAGAAGCGATCCGTCATCTCGTCGATGAGCTGCGAGCGGGCGATGTCCACGCGGTTCATGATGGTGTACTCCTCGGAGCAGAGGATGCTGTAGGTCTTGCTGCAGGCCTCCAGCACGTCCATCTCGATGTGCTTCTCCACCACCAGCCGGATCTGCTTCAGCAAGGCGTCCAGGTGCTTCTCCATGCGCCCGGCGCTGTACACGTCCAGGTCAAAGAACTGAGGGATCTGCAGCAGGTTGGCTACCTTCTCCGAGTCTGCCTGGTACTGTGGAGAAGGAGATGGAGAGGTGGGAATTATATAAAGAAGCACAAGCAGACAGAAAGGCAGAAAAGAGAAAGACAGACCCATCAATCAACTTTGTTTCTGTTTCATAGTAGGTAAAATGGTCGATTACATTTTAAGGATTTGGCCGGCACACTTGCCCAGAGTGGCACACATTCAATAACACTTCTCATGACTATATAAGTTACACCCTGATCAATTATTTCGACAAACAGATCAGTCACTCAGCTCGCTCATTAATCAGAGTCACCGGCCCCGCTGCTGCTGGCCCTGTGCAGACTGCAGGCTGGACGTCTTACCTTGGACAGAAGCATGGGCAGAGCCATGATGAAGTGCTCTGTCAGTTTGTTCTTATCGTCTATCTGGGTCTTCCTCTCCTTCGCTGTCAGCACCTGGACGAGCAGACACAAAAACTTAAGGTCAAATGAGGTAGTAGGTGTAAAAATAACCAGAAGAGAGGGTGATTTTGTGTTAGATGGACTATTCTGTCCTCTCATTATGAACCGCGTGTAGAAAAAAAATCTGCTTTTGCTACCTCTGTCCCTTTCTCATAAATCCGCCAAGGATACTGTGTCTTGCTGACAATACATAAGAAAATGTTAAGTAAATACATAAATAAACAAATATACAAATGAACAAAAAAGATATTCAGTTGTTGACATTATTATTTTGACAAACTTAGCGAGATAGCTTAACTTTTTTTATATTCTTAGGGCACTTTCACCGGCCATAGTCCGTTTGGCTAGTCCGAATCAGAGAGGTTTGTTTTCTATTTAGTCTGGTTCGGTTTCACAGTGCACAAATCAGAGGTGGACCAAATTAAAAAAATAATTTGCTGAGGGGTGTGTATGAAGGAGCGAATTTATCTTTTTCACCTCGAGAGCTGACACTTCTGTGCAAGGAATCGTGGACTTTGAAATATTGCTGTCAAAGTTTTTTTCACTTTGACTCGGCACAAATCGCTTCTCCTCCAGTTAATCTCAAATTATTTTATAAACGTCATTATTTTTGTTGACTTTATTTATCATATTCTGTATGTTCTCTTCGGCCCAGATGTCAAGTTAACATCGGACTTCTGCAGAAGTCCTAGTCAGACCTCTGGCACTCATATTTACCTGTCATTTAACTGTGTCCATCTCAACAAATGCACAGGCAGCCTGCGTTTTGGTTTGCTTGGAAACAGTCCGAGACCACCTCTTGCAAACGGTCTCGGACCGGTTGTTTTCGTCCGCACCAGAGGACGATTACTGCTTTCACAACTGCCCAAATGAACCGCACCAGAGTTTGATTAAAACAAACTATATGTTGGCTTGTTAAAGCGCCCTTAGTGTTGAATAGTTTTTATTCAAATTTAACAGTGTTTGGATTAATCTTACAGCAGCTTTTAACAAATCTGTTTCTCTCATCGTCACACCCACAGCAAACTGATACTCGCCAATTTGATCTCCTGTCAAGCATAAAGTACACAGTCTTGGAACATTGACATCTAAATATTTGTTCTTTGATGCTGAAAGTATAGTGTGCATGCTTGACCTACCCGTTTGCCGGTGCCTCTGCCGACAGGTGGGTGTGCCTCTGCTGCCTGTCGGATGGTGCACACCATCAGCTCTATCAGAGCACTCTCCTGTCTGTCTGACAACACTGCAGGGACAAGACAGACGGAGAGAGAGGGAGAGAGAGACAGATATATATATAGAGGAGGGAGAGAAACAAACGGGGAGACAAAAGAGAAAGTGAACGGTCAGAAACAGAGAGAGAGGGATTAAAAAGAGAGTTTCAATGAACAAGATTTCATTACATCATCTCTTCTAGCTGTGCTTGACGTGAAGTAACCTAAAGCAATTTCAGAACAAGAACAGTGTGTGTGTCTTACCCTCCTCTCCCTGCCCAGGCTCCTCCAGCAGAAGTTCAGTCATACACTCCCAGTCCTTCAGCAGCTCCTGAGAGCTTTCCCACAGTGAGTCCACCAGGTAGGCTGCATGCTCATGGAGCTACGCACACAGAAAGACACTTGATTTTGCAGGCATTGTGTGAAATCTTACAGCTGAAATCCACAACTTTTAATCAACTACAAAGATGGTGACATTTCGTGTTAGCAGAGTGAAATGTCATCAAACGATCGGGTAACTCTAATGTAACATATTATTTACTTTATTGTCACTGTCGACCAGGACAGGACGACCTGATGACGACTGTTCTCATTATCAATACAGTGTGTATAAAATGATGCAAACATGCCAGTTTCAAGGTTTTACCATACTCCACCGCACCAAAAGGATATAACATTGATATATTATTTCAAAACAGCTAAGATTTTAGCCTAAAAAATAAAGTACCCGTGTGCATACTCAGTATGTTTAATATGTCATGTGTGAATCATGTGTTACCTCACTCTCCAGAAAGAAGAGCACCAGCATGCGGATGAGGTTTCCGTTGGGACTGCTCCTCCCTCTGCGCTTAGCCAGCGCCTCCTCTGCCAGCGGGTCGTGACGACTGAACAGTCTGACGGAGAGAAAGAGGGATAGAGAACGTGAGATTGAGAGAGAGGAAAAGTGAATAGACAGAAGCAGAGAGCGAAAAAAGAGGAAAGACGGTGAGGGGAAAGACCTCAGGATGGACTCACTTCCTGTGCAGGAACTCTCCGGCGGCAACTGCCACTGGTCGGTGGGCAGAGTAAACCAGATGGTACACGTTCTCACAGTCCTCATTGGATAAAGCGTCTTCACTGCCCCTGCAACAGATAATCAAAACGACTTACAGTCAACACAAAGTTTAAAAAATTTACCTTGGTGTCCAGAGAATAAGATCTACATGAAACTAAATGTATTAAACATATAAAGGGATATTTGTGGCCCCAAGTGTGATGATCATTCCACATAAACTGATGTCCTGAACCTGATGTCAAAGCTCAGTGCTCGGTCCATTCCCATCCCACTCTGAAGCATCATGTCTACAATATTGACTAGTGACCCTAAACATGTGCGCTCTTAATGACTTGACAGTTATGTGATTAAGACCCATTAAGAGTTAATTGAAAATAGAGAAATACTCCAGAGTTTATAGGATAAAATGACAAAAAGCATTGAAGTTACTCACTGCAGGATGAGTGTGACCAGTCTGATGGCCTCCACAGCCACATCATACTCCTTATCCAGCGTCATTGATACGATGCGGTCCTGTCAAAACAGATATGATTGAACAGGGAAAGAGATGGAATAAATGAGCAGAAAGGCAACAGAAATCATAAAATCTAAGCAGTCCTACTGTTGAGTATCTTAAAAGCAGTCAGGATTCTTATTTTCACTCTTGTGTGTGTTACCTTGAAGCGGTTGGTGAACAGCTCTAACTTGGGGAACAGTTCTCGGTTTGTGTACAGGTTCTGCAGAGCCTTCAGGCACTTCAGACGCACCTCTCCTTGCTGAAAAAGAGAGAGATAATTAAAAGCGGATCCCAGTTGGCTTACGATCTACCAGTCTGTCTTTGAGTAAACATCATCAGACCCATTGAATCAATTCAGTAAGTGGTGCATTAAAACATCAACCAAGTCTTGAAGAAATGTGAGAAAACAACAACTGAACAGTGAGGCGGTGATACGACTGTGTGCTTACCCTATCGTGTAGTGTCCAACCAACATATTTCAGGTAGCTATCGTTGAGAAAAGCATCGCTGTACATCTTCATCCACACTCCGATCTCCTCAATACAGATGGCTCGGATTTCAGCAATTGCATCCCTGGAAAATAAAATCACGACCATCATTATTATTGTTATTATTATTGTGAAAAACAAGGCTCTAAACTGCAAGAACAGACAACATTTGACAAAAACTGGTCACGTCGGATTGTTAACTACCAACATGATCAATGTTTGCGGTCATTAGGACTGACTGGGCTGCTATTAAGCATCACTAGAACTAACTGAAGTAATGTTATCTTCTAAAAAAATACAAATAGCAATAATCATCAACATGCACAAAGTGTACCTGTAGCGATGCACAAAGATTCCCTTGAAGATGGAGTTCATCATATTCTCTATTTCATCTTGGTTTTCCTGAAGCTGCAAAGACAAAAACACAAAGTTGTAGGCTACACCATCTGTGGACATTTTTATAAACATTTTGATATACAGCAGAGTATCCCAACAAGCTAAACAATAACAACAGCTGTTACTCCTAATTAATAGAACATACCATAATACACTAAGTTGAGAAATAATTTCAGCTGTATGCCTGAAAGTTCTGTGTAAAAAGCTTCTAAAAAGATTCTAATATCAAATCTGAAAAGTCACATCAAACGTCAGCCGACCTCCTTCCTCTTTTGTAACAGCAGCTCCAGCTTCTCGTTGGCTCGTTTGCCGGCGATCTTGTTCCTCTCGGCCTCGTACTGTCTCTGGGTGTTGTCCTGGTGAATGCTCAGGTTCAACGCCACATTCACCAGCGCCGTCATCAGCTTCATCGCTGTGCAGCAGAAACAAAAAAAAAAAAATGCACATTTAAGGCTCAGTAATAAATACATATTTAAATGCTTCAGACTTTTCCAAGCGAAATACATACATGTCTGATGTTGTGATCTTGTAAAAGACCTGTATACAAGTATAAATTAAATTGTACAATATCAAGTTTACAACACAGGAATCTTCAATTTTTTTATTGTGGCAAACAAAATAATTACATGCAAATATGGTGTATCAAAAGCAGGAAGATGCAGCGGTCTCTCACATCAAATCAAACAACTTTTCAAGTGATGGGTGGCATTTCAACTGTTTTTAACTGCTTTATTATCTTTACAGACCTTTATTTATTGTCATTATCTGCCACTTGTAAGATATAGCGCTACTAAAAGAACATTAGTGTTGTTATCATTCACTGTTGGCCAATGTAGAGGTGTGTGTGACTCATTTAATTACTCTTCAGCGACATGCAGCTGTAAAAATAAATGTTTTATGGTAATGATAAGAACCGTTGCAGTCCCCATAAAGCCGGTGTCGTTACCTGCCAATGTGGAGGTGTGTCTGAAGGCTCGCACTTGAGAGTCCGACAGCCCGGTGAGGAGGGAGATCACCGTGTCCATCATGTACTCGTCGTAGATGATGCTGTACTGACACTGGCGGATCAAAACGCTGATGAACTCGCAGAAGTTGTAGCGGAACTTCTTCCACAAGGGCCCTGGCATGGTGAGAGGGTAATCGCCGCTGTCCTGTTGACAGAAACAAAGTGATCAGAGGGATTTCATTAGCGTTTATTAGAATGATCTGGTACCAGCACGACTTTCCCATCAGAGTTGCTTTAAAGAAAGATGAGGGACATGTTTTCAGTAACGTGGACACATTTGTTCATTCTGGCTGCTTGTTATGATTTTATGGTTTAAGCTGAGAATACATTTGTTACCAATGAAAAAGAACAGAACCCCTTTTATCTGTTAAACCGCTGCTATTTGTTTTGGTCTTGGCTCTGTTAAAAAATGTCATGTTGTGAGAAGATGGTACAAGAAAAAAGTAAAACGTGGTGTGAGAGCTCAGTGAATTTCATCTTGGTTTGATAAGAGACATAGCTTGTATCCTCACTCTAGCTTTAAGACTGAGCCCGCTACAACCTCTGAAAGACAGAATAGCGGATTGGCCTGCCGTCGGATTGTTTAGACGTCAGTAGTTTACACAATAAAAGATTGAGATCAAAATATTGCGATACTATGCTGTATCAATTTTTTTACCCACCCCTATTATCCTGTGGAGGATTATTCCTGCTATAACCACAACCTGAGAAGAGCACACAGCTTCTATGGACAGGCAACACATGTTCCTTGCTGATAAATACAGCAATACATCCTTGCAAACCAAAGACAACACTTTGACTTGAACATTTATTACTCTCGGACTGAAGCAGACGGTTACCTCATCAAACTCTTCGGTCATCTTGCGAATGATCTCTGCGTTCTGCATGTTCCTGAACATCTCAATCCTCACGGTGCCTGGTTACAGAACAATGATGACAGGATGTTAATCAGATCTTTGAGTCCAGTTGTTTGACACGTGTACACAAAACGACACCAAATTTCAGTAGTTCTCATTAGTCTTACCTTTGCACCCTGAGCACTGGATGAAAAAATTGATGAGATCCAGCAGCGCCAAGTCTCTGTCCTGTTTATACGACTCAATCCACTCATCCACCACAGACTGGACACACACACACACACAGAAGGAAACACACAATCACAACAGTGAGCCAAATACATATATTTGAATGAATAATGCAAATATTATAAAGCTTATGTTTTGAGTATGGACACAACTACATTCACCCACCTGCATGGCACTCTTGCCCAGTTTGACCACTTCAAACAGAGTGACGGGGTCTCCGCCGTCTCCATTATGCTGAGCCACGCCGTTGGCTTTCCCTCGCCCTCTCGCTACGCCCGCGGCCTTGTCCGTCGGCGACTTCCGAGGCTTCTTATTGGTTGTCTATACAGACGGAGAAGTCAGTAACGCAGGGAGGAAACAAAGAAACCCAAACACTCACACGAGAAACAGAAATATACACTTCCAGGTGCACACAAACACAGACTTACATACGCTGGGGGTCATAATAGCTTGTTTCCTCAAATCTTGCAGCACACACTCGTACAATCACACCCATTTCCTCCACTGACACAGACTCATACCGGGGCTTGTTTTCCGGGCCTCCCTCTCTTCTTCTTGCCTTTCACCTCTGGATCTTCAATCTCACCAATGCCTATACTTAAACCCACTGCGTCTGTTGCCCCAGATTCATTGGACGAGTCCCTGAGAGAGTAACACAGGAAAAAAAACATATGACTCCTATGCATTCGAAAGCTTTTATTCATCTACAGAGCAAATGACGGATATTACTCTTCACGTGAAAGCAAGAAAAGCAAACCAAAGTACTTGTACTGACAGAGGGATAACCAGTACAAACTACAAAGAGCACCACTTATTTTAAAGCTTTTTCTACAGTACTGCAATAATAATAAACATTATTTATAAAGCACCTTTCATACATGGTGAGTAGGTCAATGTCGAGAAACAAGAGACTAAATAAAAACGGACAGATTAAAACATGAACACGTCACGATAAAACCAAGCAATAAAACAAAAGAAGTTATGGGAAAAATAAAACATATAAAAGACAAGTATAAAACACAGGAAGAGTGACAGTTATTTAAAGACAATGCTGAATAAATACGTTTTCAATTGTCATTTAAAAAATTATCACTGTGCTTGCATCTCTTAGAGCCTTGGGTAGGGAATTCCACACTCTTGGTGCATAGTTAAAAAAAGGCTGAGCTGCCGATTTTCTTATTTGTGTGATAGTTTGTATTTAAAAAAAACAAAAAAAACGGCAACAGAGGGTCCAAGAGGCCGTGAAGGATTATAAAACCACAAAGAGTAAATGCATGCAATTTTCTTTTTCTCTCAACTGTGTGTTTCACTCACTGAAGGACAGGGAGCTCCGAGGTGATCATCCTGGTTAGTGGGGCTGGCGGTGAGGTGTGTAACTCGTGTGTATGTGTGTCTTCAGGACTGAGTGTGTTTCAGGTCCAAAAGATGGAGGCACAAGACAGCCGCTCGGTTGGGGGAAAAGTGTTGGAAGGGCAGGGAGGAGAGGCTCCAGGACGGACAACTTGCTGGCACTTAACTCTCTTCAGCTCCTGGAAAAAAAACACAGAGAAAAGAGAGAAAATGATTATTAAAACATACATTTTAAACCAGTAACAATTATGACTGATACAGGTGCTCTTTTGTGGCTATAAATAAGCATGTGCACACAAACACAAGCCTGATTTGGATATTGAAGGGAAGATATTAAAAAGGTAATGAAGTGATCGCCTTAAATCACTGTTGATTTGTTCAATAAAACTATGACCAAAATGTTTTTTAACATTAGTTAACACCGGACAGTTTATATGATGTGTGAAGTCTCAGTGTCCAAACTGTCACAATTGTAAAATGTCACTGAAAGCAGAGAGAGATGGCTCAATCTTTCACTCAGGCTGTGGAGGTGGAAATGGGGAGAGGAGGACACCAACTGGCCACTTTGAGAACTACAACAGCAAAATATTGTGAGGCGTGTGGTGAGGGATTTGTACACAGGAGTGTTGTTGATGAACAATTTCAGAAAGAACCCTGAACATTTTTATAAATTTGCCATAGTACATTAACTAAACTTTATTAAATGACGAGTAAGATCAGTTAAAAGTGACATTACAGCATTTTAAACTTTGTGAAAGTATTAAACAGAAGGTAGAGAGGTGCTATGACTTAATGCCCTCTGGTAAAGTGAAATATAATCTTTTTTCAGACAAAGTTTGGAGATAAATATGATTTCCAAAAATCCTTTCCTGAGTTGTGAAAATTCCCAGGTGCCACACATGATGCAAACTCAATGAAAACAATCCCAAAATGCCTTGCAGACAGATGCTAAGAATGAGGGAAAATTCTCAATCAGAAGACTGGCGGCTATGTTAATTATAACATTAGTTTATTGACCTGTTCATATGCTAATGAGAGCAAAGAGCAGAGGAGGAGCACTACCGCTCTCAACCACAAGAGGCAGTATGATCCACAAAGTCCTCTGGCCAAAGTCTATCTCCAAACGGCTTAATTGAGTTTAAACTGGGCAGAGTGGGTTTAGAAAAATCACCCAACACTCATTTAACTCACAGCTCAGCGCCAGTCCACTTCTGTCCACCTACAACCTGTTTTAAGGGTGTATTTTCCCCAGAGTGTGTGTGAGTGTATACGTGTGTGTTTGAAAGTAGGTCTGGGCAACAGTAGGGGGCAGGCTAAGAGAGTGTGTATTTAAATACGATCTTCCACACAGTGTTTGTACTGAGGACTAGCATGGGCAGGAGAGCCCCCTGTTTCACCACATTGAACTGCACACACACACACACCACACACACACCACACACACATCTCTGTCTGTCCCAAAGCCAGGTTGTCATCTGAACAAGACTGCGAGCAATCGTTACAACCACAGAGTCTATTTATAGTCAAGTAAGTAAGTCAGTAATCTTGTATGTAATTGTAATATTTAATAAAATCAGAAGTTATCCTGTGCACTTCCAAGCTCAAACTTCAGTATGCAGAGGCAGAAGGGGGTTAATGTCTGGGATTTGACCCACTTGCATGCATATGAGCTACTAATCGATTTTGACACTTGATATTCCTGCTGCACAGACATTAAACCTACAAAAGGATATAGAGGCCTGATACTGCTGACGTGGCCGCACATATAAAGGAAGGATATAATCCTGGGGCGTCTGTGGATCGGCAATCCAAAACTTTAACTGAAATGATAACTTGCATTATGCTGCTACTATGCAGCTTGTCGGCCGTGACAAAGGCGATGTGAGGCGACGCAACAATCGGCCTTCATCGCTGCTAGTTCTTTAATGTCGGCTTGGTGTGTCTGGGCCTTAAGAATGAAGAATAAGGTCCACAAGCGAGTAAAACAACCCTTAACCTTTTATAAAATACTATATACAATATAAATGCTTTCATTTCTCATCAAACACTACAATATTTTTAACACTTAATTTAAAATTAAAACCCTACATTTAAGTACATCTGTAAAAACATGAATTTACATAACAGATTATTCCACCTGCACACACACACAAATCACATTCATGCTAAAAAACATCATGTAACAAATAGAGAAACCGGTTCTACAGTACATATATAGGTAGCCTGTGGCAGTGTTGTACTCTACAGAGTCCACCCACTACAGCCAGGGGCACAGAAACAGTACAAATACACAAACAAAAACACAGTAAAGACAAACAACATGGAGACAGGGACACCTACGAGGCGCCTGAGGATCTGCACAGATTCCTGTCAAAAAAACAACTATGATGGAAAAATGTTAACCCTTTAACACTCCGACGGCCCGCCAGCGTCCCGGACGCTATTGTGTCTTTCAGAGATTGTTGCAAGAGTCTTAATGTGGTATTTTGGAGGGATTATTGATCGTTTTTATCAATTCTCGAGTGGTTAAAAATGATGCACTAAATCTTTGTAACAAATGGTATCAACCCAAAAATTGCTGCAACCAATTTATGAGACACAATAGAGCATGGGAACGGCCATGACAAACTTATATCATCATGTTCTACGCTCTAATACACTTTCACAATTTATTTTAATTGATTCATTCATTTATTAATTCATTTTTATTTCTTATTAATGACTAGAACAACTTGACACACAGTGCATCTCAAATTAATCTTAAGGTTCCCAGCTTTCAGATGATGTACACCACTTCTATGCAACATAGACTGTTGACTTTTTAATCTACCCCTCTAAGTGATTGTTGTGGAGAAGTCAGTGGGAAGCGAATGACTGTAAATCTGACTGTTATTGACAGGACAGTGACCAAAGATACTGCTGTTAATGAATTGTCACCTCATTTATTCTCATCTAATCATCTTGAGTGATTTTAATTTGCGGATTAAAACACTTCTCATCATTTAGAGAGCCGGCTGTAGCTGAAAATAATCAAGCTGTAGATGCAGGACACCAAACGCACAGTGAAATGATAATGCTCCTCCTTGAGACACTTGAGACTTATAATCCACACTACTTCATTACTAATTAATAATAAGCAAACACAAAATGTAGGGAAGTAACTGGATTAAAGCCACGGTCGTGCAGCTTTAAAACAACAGAGGCAGGAGAGCTCTTATTATGTCATTTCACCACTGTCCCACCTGCTAACCATCCACATCCACCATCATCCCTCTGTACCTCACAGACTGTTACGTCTCAGCTGCTTGCTCTTATTGTTTTAGCCTTTGCATCTCTTTCATTTTAAGATTATCTTCCTCCAAAGGGACAGAAGCCAACTTCATTTGAATCATTTCTTGTGTCACGTTTGTTTCTCAGAGGAAGAGGAAGAGGGCGTGTGTGTGAAAACTGGGAGCCTGTCTGACCCGTTATCGACCAACAACTAAATAATCCTTACACACATTGGCTTTCCTCATTTTCTCGACACACTGGCACTCTCTCTGGCTTTCTCTCACACTCTCACACACACACACACACACACACACACACACACACACACACACACACACACACACACACAGATTGTAGCAGCCTCAACAGGAGGCTATGAATAATTTGCAGTGAGTCTCCCGAACTGTTCCTCAATTTAGGAGGACAGGAGAGAAGCTGCCAACTGTATTCACTTCGCACCTCTATCGCCCCTTTCTCAGTTCAATGCCAGTTACCCTAACGGCAACAACAAACTCTCCAAATAAATAAATCCCAATCTTAAAATAACAACAGTTACAGTGCCCGAGCAGAAGAATGAATTATACATGTAAAGCCCATTTCGTGTTCACTCTGTTTAGTGCCTCTTGGTTGCTCCGTGACATCAGCGCTGACCTGACACATGATATTATGGTTCTGCAAAGGTGCACAAACTGTCACCGACTGTCTCTGCCTTAAACTGAGCTGAACAGATCAACGTGTGCAGGTCAGAGAGAAAACTATCATAGAAGACAAAGGGCGGTTTCACAGTGCACAAATCAAAGCGGACCATTTAAAAATAAATAAGTTGCCGAGGGGCGTGTACGTCATCTAGAGGGCTGCCACTTCTCTGCAGGGAATCGCGGACTTTATGCTGTCAACGTTTTTTCACTTTGACTCGGCACTGATCCACTGCAAACAAATCCTCTCCTCCAGTTTATGACTTTATAAACAGCACTATTTTTGTGGACTTTATTTAGCATATTCTGAATGTTCTCTTCAGCCCAGATGTCAAGCAAACATCGAGACTTCTGCAGAAGTCCAGGTCCGTCCTCTCCCACTCATGTTAACCTGTTGTTTACCTGTCTGCCGCTCGTCGGTGAGAGAAATCACTCTGATTGGCTGTTCAGCTTAAGCGAATCAGTGCGCGAGAAGAGAAACGGAAGTGAAGACAGCAAACAAGTAAAGTCGAGGAAATACACAGAAGAATCTTCTCATTTTTCATCTTCATCTCAACCAATACACAGATATTTTCACAACGACATGGCCACCTGGAATGAAGCTAAGGGGTGAGTGCGAGTGGTGTGAAAATGGTCGGCAAACACCACTTTATTTCATGTACGTATCATAACAACGGCTTGTATATCAGCAGTCTCCCGTTTTCCCTTTTTGAATGACAAATACTGCTGGTGTGGAGTTATTTCCTCTCACGCAGGCGCAGAACGTCCATGCTAACTTGGCTGTAGTCTTTGCGGTGTGTTCGAGTGCGGCTTTTTGGCCAAAACAAAGGCGACGTGAGGCGACGCAGCTGGTGGCCTTTTTGATAACGGCTTGGTGTGTCCCCAGCTTAAGAAAACAAGCAAATATTCACATGAGTACCCGGAAACAGTGACATTTTTCTTTAAAAAAGTGGCATAATAGATTGATAGACTCTAGTTTACATTTTTCAGCATTTTCTTTTAGTAATAGGATCAGTTTAAATCTTGCGAGGGAGAAACTGTAAATGCAGTTTGTGTGAATCAGCAAAAACGTCATTAGGAAAGCCACACATTTTACCAATGCATCCTGTCGTATTGAAACCACTCGTGCAGCATCTGCAACGTGAGCTCTGATCACAGTTCCTCAATGCATAGCACAGCGTGGATATCCCAAATGCCTTGAAATGAAGATTAAAGAATGAAGAAAAGTAAGAAATGTTAACCATTTATATAAATAGTACAAGATAGGGCTAATATATTTTACTGAAAAAAATGTTCTCACTAAGTAACAGTGAGGAGTTTGATTCTGGCAATATGAGCGCAGGCAGTTGTACGGCTGGTAGCTGGTTGGAGGGCAGCATCTCTATTTCAAGCTTTTCAAAACATTTGCCCTGACAGTCATCCCAGGTGGTGTGACAGACTGTGTTTGTGTCTCTACATCTCAAAAGGATGTCAAACTGAAATCAGGGGAGCGTGATCTCTAATAAAACTGTTCAGAAACTTCACCTGGGCTGAACCTAATAATCCCTAAATGATAAAAAATGAATTACAGCCCAGTTAAGAGTAATAAAACTTAATGTAGCCACTGAAAACAGAGAGAGCAGGCCAACAGAAATTACCGTTTATGGGGAACATTAGGAGCTAATAGCCGATATAAACTGTAATAAAACGGCTCTGTTTGGAGCAAATAATGTTGTGAGCAGGTTTGTTACTTTGACACAGAGGTGTTGGTGAGCTTATCAAAATCTCTGAAACATATGGCCCAAAAACTGAACACCAGGTAAATAAATGTTCTTATTGGAGAGTAGACCTTTACAGGTTTTAGATTGACTGGAAAACAGAACAAGAAGTAAAGGAAGTATATTTTTGATGGGATATCAAAGAACTTTAATACTGTTGTGAGAAAATGCTCATCTTTGACTGCTAAAATGCTGCCGTATCTACACACACACACACATGTGAAGCAGTTGAGTTGTACTTCGATTTTATACATAAAACCTTATGTAGCACTTTATTCTACAAGTTGTAAGAAATTCATTTAGTGATAAGATATTCAGCATGTATCTGCAGCCACTCATGCTTAAACAGACACACTGAGGGGTAAGGCGGTGCAGTTATAAGTGCTGCTTCAGAGGCACTAAAACAAACAGTTATGTTAACTATGTCTGGTCTGTAGAGTCACTTCATCCTGTGTGTGTGTGTGTGTGTGTGTGTGTGTGTGTGTGTGTGCGTGTGCGTGTGTGTGTGTGTCTACTTCAGAGAGAGCGCAAGACAGAGAGACAACGAGCGAGCATCCGAGAACCACTTAACATGCATGACATGTTCTCTAGGAGGCAGGCCGGCGTTGCTATAGCAACTGGTGTGGGTCATAAGCCCGGCGGTGACGGCATATTTGATTGGCTGAGTGGAGACAGGAGGGACTACAGTGAGGGGTGGTGGTGGTGGTGGTGGTGGTGGTGGGGGGGGAGCAGAACAGAGCGGGACCAGTTACAGATCCAATCAGCGCTCCATGAACTGACTAACAGACTCTTCCAGGACTCCTGGTGAAAAGTTATTGTTAGATTAGTTTCTCTCTCCCTGAGACAACTCTGTTGATGACCACATACATTCGTCACATAGCTAGCTAAGATAACGATGTAGTAGCATAATCTGTGGAAAGAGATTGATGGGTAAAAGTGTCAAATAAAAACATGGATATATTAAGAAGTAGTCCCCAACTGCTGACTTCTCAGATCATTGTGCACACTAACACTGCTTTGTCTCAAAATGTTGAGGTCAGAAATTTGGTTTGATTAGATTGGAAGTCCCACCTTATAGGGTGCTTTGAAGTGGGGTTGTATGAGGTACTTATCCATAGTCAGTGTATTACCTACAGTAAATGAAGGTCGGCAGGCCTCCAGTTTTGAGAAGCAGACAGGAGTACCAGCATGGAAGCAAAGCGATGTACTGCTGTGGACGAGGCCGGCAGCACAATGTATTTTAGCCACCTAAAAGGAAGGACCATCTAAAAAAATCAGTTTAAGTGTATGCTATATTTAGCATATTTTCACTCACCCTTTCCGACAGAGAACTGAAGCCATTGTATCCATCTATGCTCTCACCAAAGCCACCAGTCTCCATTGAAAGAAAAAATGTAATTTTACCTGGCAGAACACAGGGGTTGCTGGTCTTCCACTGCCTCGATTGGTTAGTTTGTTTGTGTTATTGTGTGACTTTGGTGAATCCGAACTAACCAAAGTCACACAATAACACAAACAAACTACCTGAACGAGGCAGCGGTAGACCAGCAACTCCCATGTTCTGCCAGGTAAAATGACTCTTTTTTCCCCAATGGAGTCTGGTGGCTTTGGCGAGCATAGATAACGACTTAAGTTCCCCGTCGAAAAAACATAGACTGTATAGCTGTCTCATGTCAAGGTAAATTGGCACTGACTAAAGATGAGTACCTCATACAACCCCACTTCAAAACACCTGAACTATCCCTTAAAGACTGCGTTCGAAATGGCGTCAACGCAACGCAGTGCTGTCCTGCAAAACAGTTTAATCTGGCCATCCTTTTGCCTGAACATAACGTGACCAACGTCATCAACAAAAGCCCTGCGTTGACCAATCAAAGATGTGCAAGTGCACATTCCTGGTAAATTACTTTGCAAGTTAAACAGTGTATATTATAAACTGATAAGCCTTCAAACTCATTGATCTATTGCTCAAACTGGGCTTCCTGGGTTGTACTCACTGGTACCTGAAACAACACACCCTCAACAATACAGCTCCTTGCATTTTTTAACACTGTTACTGTTACACCCCCGAAGGCCACATGCAGACAGAAAACAGCACTGTGTTAATGAAAAAACAACACAGCCCCCTCATTCATTTCAACCAGGCCTCGGCGCTGAGGGATCTGGCAAGAAAACAAAAACAAAAAAAAAAACAGGGTTGCCCAATTTAAAAAGTTTAACCACAACATAATGCAGCATCATCAAGAAAAGCGCTGCGTTTGTCATTTGAATATTTCTACTGTTGTGATAGTCGTGACAAGAGAATAAAATAATGGTCACAGTAATATCTTTATAGAGTTGTAAATCCATTCTTATAGTAGCAGTGGGCCAAAATCTTCTATCGATTTCTAATTTAGTGCAAAATGAAAATAAGAGTTTCAAGTGAAATTATAAAGAAAGAAAAAAAGAATATTCCCAGCTATACAGTGACTATGCTTACATGCATGCACACAAATACAGAGTAATCAGATTTGACAATAGTGTGATTTAACTGAGTTTGATCAGATTTTCAGAGAAATTTGAGTTAGTATGTGCCAATTATCAATTTAGACAACGCAATTGTGTATCATGATATCTTGATATATGATTTCATCACAATACGATTCCATTGAAAGACGATAAATCATCATACTGAATTATCGCCCAGCCCTATGTTATGTAAGGGATAATGTACAGCTAGCCGGTCATTCTTCAGGGCAATGCAACATCCCGCCGCATCAGCCGATCTGGGTTTATTTCACAACAATGACCTGCTAGCTGTACATTATCCTGATTATTACACGGCTACTTACTTAAAGAATCAATAATTTGAAAAAAAAGGTCCTCCAGAGTCCGACTTCAGAACTGTGCCCATAGCAACAGTCTGTTACACGTAGCAACGGTCTATATAAAGCAATAACAAACTGCCGTGATTGACCTATCAGTATCGAGTATTCAACAAAGCCGTGTAATAAAGTATTATAACATTTGACAAGCCTTACAACTACTGGATCTGTTACTCAACCTGGCCTTCCCGGAAACAACAGCCGTCATCAACACAGCACTTTGTGTTTTTTTCCAGTGCATTACTGATTCCTGGACGCCTTCTGAGTCAGGGTGTTTCAGTGGCTAAATGAATAAGCTCAATGGGTGACACCAGAAGGAGAAAAAGTTGTTGATAGGATAGTGCAGCCAACATGAGGCAAGTTGAAAACAGGCTTAATAATTGTTACTGCAATGATGCCAAACTTCTGTCATCAGGCTATATCGTTAAGCTAATTATAGAGTGTAAACAGAATTACGTTGGGTATGGTGAATGCGTGACACACAACCTGATATTGTATGACACATCCAGCTACAGTGATGCATTGGCGCTATCACAATAGACGGGCGAAATCCTATTCAAAGTAATAAATCAATTCTAGTGCTGAAGGCTTCTATGGTGAGACAGCCAAAACACCTTGACAGAGAAGCATAAATCAGGTTTCACAAAGTGCCTCTCACCAAAGCGAGTGTCTTTCATGATCACTTCACGCCCTTCAACTGTGAAAGAGATTTATTTTTTGGTTGTGTAGAATAATCTGGTTTTATTGTTTAAACTCCTGCCTCAAGGCAAAAAATAGAAACAACAGCAATCTCATACCAATTAGCACTAGCATTAGACAAATCCACTAACTAAAATAACAGCAACACTGTTATGGAAACAATAACAATGAAGATGGTCACAAAAATAGCCTACAGCTTATTATTATGTGTTATTTCACTGATGCCCAAAAGGAAATCTCTCTTCCTCCTTCTAAACGGAGATCAGAGAGTGCAGGGTCAAATCACACTACAGAGCTGCTGGCAATGATTCAACATCACTTGTTACGGTGACACTTCAGCAAGGTGGATGCCAGTATCCATGGGGGCCCGACACTTCTCCTACCTTCATATAAATGCTTGCAAAATGGCTAAAGATGTTCCGATACCATTTTTTCCTTTCCAATACTGAGTACCGATACGATACCAGCATGATAAAAAATATATATATATAGTTATTATTATTTAACAGCCGTTTACTACTGACCATGTATGGATGTGATATGATTACTATCTTTGTTGTATGGCCTGGCTCAGGTTAAAACCTTATGTAAAGCAGATTTCCCACTGTGAAATATTGCCAAATGGCTGACATTTTCCTCACTCTGACTACCGTTACGCTCTCCACTAGCACCGCACTGTTGTTGTTTGCTAACGTCACGAAACAAACTACCTGCAACCAGTTCTTCTTCGCTGCTCTAAGACAGTAGTTGCCAGTGGGCGACAGCACAGTGAAGACTACTGTTTTGGAGCGGCGAAGAAGAATTGACTTCCGGTTAAACAAAAAAAAAAGTTTTAGTTTTTTTTCTGGGTTAATAAATGATGGTATTGGATTGGTACATAGACTGGCGTACTTGCCAATCCAGAATTTTGGGCAGCATCGGACGCATTTCTGATACTGATATCGGTATCAGAACAACTCTAAATATGACATGATAATGTGCACACATAACGGGTGAATATGCAGCCCTTGAATGTGCAATACTTGAAGCACATCTCTGACACTGAGTTGCGCTTGGTATTGTGCAATCTTTCCCATTAATTATTTAAAGCATTTAAAGCGCCACAAAGATGATTTAACAGGTGATAACTAGAAAGGCGATGGTTGCTTTCCCTCGCATTATACTGGAAATATCTGATCATGCAAACTCAGCTAACACACACACACACCTTCCGTGCTGTTGGGGTCCCTGCTGGCCGATTCTTCAGACAACTATAACCTGAACTGCATCTGCTATAATTGGCCATTATCTCTGGAGACGGAGTGTAAGCAAGCCCTCGTTTCGAACACTGTGTGGATACAATTGTGCAACGTTTGAAATGGAAAAACACAAGACTGGATTCACCACTAATAACACCAGGAGGGAAAAAGCAAAGACTTTAAATAAAGGATGGTTGCTCAGATACTATACATGTCACACTGTATGTGTTGCCATCGATATAACCGATCGAGACTCAAGTTCTGTCTCGACAGTCAATATTTCAGGATATGAGACAGTGGTGCTACTGTACACTGGTGGGTGGGTATTAACACTTCCCACTGGGCTTACCTATGAGAGGAATATGTAAATGTATAAAATGGGATTAGGATAGAACAAAGTAGAAAAACAGACAAAAAAATCAACAAATAATGGGAAAGATGAACTGAAATATCTACTTTGGAGAAGAAAAAAATCCTTGTATAATGTGTTGGTCATATATATGGAAATGACTTGGAAATAATAAAAACTCAAGATAACCCGACAGAGATCAATGTATCCTCGTGCTGTAAAATCTACTAAGTCATATTAATTTGATTCGCTGCACTAGTGTGTAAAAGCCAAACAGAGAAGATGACTCGGAGTGTGTTTTATCACAGCAGTCACCATCTGTTTGCAAGTCAATGCCTTTATTGTGATGTTAATTAGGCTACAATACATAATTAGCCTGTTTTTACAGTGTTTGTGTCGCCTCAGGTAGGTAGGCGGCACAAAACAAAACATCAAAAGTGTGGTTGGTGCTGGTGAAAGAGATTCAAGCTCCACAAGAGGACCGCGTGTCAAGAGGATGGACTCCCAACAAGTTCACTACAAATGCAGGAAAAAGCGCATTGACTAACAAAACAAGTTCAGCAGAGACATTTCAGCACTACTACTAAATTCAGCTTAGGAAATTGAAACTGAAGGTGCACAAGTGAAATCTCTAAATAAGGTTCTGGGAATTACTTTCCCTGAAATCAAATGAAATCCATCCAAGCTTCAGGGCAGCAGGGTAAGATGCGAGTATTCTCAAATGTCAGGATTTCTCCAGAATTTAACTTGATAGCTTCAAGAGCCAAAAGATAGTTCATAATAATTATATGAAAATGATGATCTGTGGTTCCAAATGACCCATTTCAGAACAATTTAGCATTTCCTTGGCAGCATCTCCAAAAGAGTCTTCCAGTAAAGCTGGGAGAATCAAGACATAGCAGATATTTGTGATATGGCACATGACAAGAGTGTTACTACCCACAGAGATACACTACATTTACTCAAACTGGGTCCCGTACAGAAACTGCTTGCTATCTTAAGCCCTAGATTTATTAATTTAAAGGGACAGCGTATAGGATTCGGTGGCATCTAGTGGTGTGTTTGCAGATTGTAACCAACTGAGTACCCCGCCGGTCACTCCTCCCTTTACAAGGCTGCGGTAACGTGAGCCGCCGAATGCAAAACCGTGGTAATGCCGTTTGCCTCGCTCAGAGGCCATCCCTACCATAATACCACTACTTTAGGAGTAACGGAAGTCAAACGGCGACTGGTCGTACCACGGTTTTGCACTCTGCGGTTCCACGTTACCGCAGTTTCACAAGCATGTCGGAGAACTACGGTGGCCTTCAGGTAACATAAAAGCGTGAAAGGCTCTTTCTCTGGAGCCAGTGTTTGGTTTGTCTGTTCTGGGCTACTGTAGAAACATGGAGGAGCAACATGGCGGACTCCGTGAAGAGGACCCCCTCATATGTAGATATGAAGAGCTCATTGTAAGCTAATGAAAACACAACAATTCTTTGTTTCAGGTGATTATACATCAATGACAACAAAGTTATGAATATTATATTCTATTTCTGCTAATAGATCCCCAAAATGTCATACACCCTGTAAGAGTTTACTAGACACTAGGGCAATGGATAAAAAAATAAAAACCAATACAACTAAGAGCATTTTGCCTTTATGCCTTCTACCACAATATCATGCATCATTACCTCCAATGCTCAACATATCTGCAAAATAATTTTACTCTTAAGAGCAAGTGAAGAGCGCAGTCACAAACTGATAACAAGACCGCATGCCACAGGGAGCGAGTTCCTCACTATCTCCTCAAATTCACTTCAGCTATTCAAACAGATAGGCAAAAATGGTTCACTTTATAATGTGACATAAAGAAGATATTTAGGGAGGTGACTCCAAACAAATATTAAGTATTAAAGCACAATTAATGTCCTTGAAAGAAACAAAAGCTGGGTAAGATTAAAAGACTATATCACTTAATGAACTGTTGACAAGTCAGTGCTTAGTAGAGGCGGACTGAAGCAAACTAGAAGATACAGGGAAGATATTATTATCTCTTTATATTACAGCCACAGGCTCAGCACATGTACTGCTGCTCTGCAGAGCTCTAACTGACTGACACGAGCTGAAGCTGCTTAACTTTGTCCCTCCCGTCTCTTCACACTATAGCTGCTGACTTGAGCTGATGTTACATGGAGCTCAGGCTGAAGTGGATTAACTTTTAACACCTCTTTCTCTCCTTCTGTGTGGCTTCATTCACAAGTGGTGCCATAATTTGGCAGGCTCAATTATTAAAAACTGATCGAACATTCTCTCTGCACACAAATGGATGTTTAACCCCTGCAAAGCACTCGTCCTTACAAGGTTGGTTTCCGTAGCAACATGCCCAGTATAGGCCTAAAATAAAGTCATTATCTGCTCAACGGCCGTTTACCACTTTCATTATTTTCCCCAGAACGATTCATCTTTGACGCTTTTGGCTTGTGGAGAATTTGACCCACATCAGCCTCAGCTGTTATCTGTAACTGTAAACCACGCTGCGTTATCTCCTGTCCTTCCCGGCAGACTCCTCAGTGTACTTTTACCACTACACTCTGTGACAGTGTTAAGATGTTGAAAGGACGAAGAGGCAGAGTGAGGTGTCTCTGCTCTTCACTCATCTGTGGTTTATCCCTGAAGCGGTGTCAGGGGCGAACCCTGGGCACTCGAGGGCAGCGCACTAGTTTAACCCCGATGGATATAAATGGATTGTGAGGATGGAAAACGAGAGAGTCAATCCTCCAGACGGCAGGTCAATCCTCCAGACGACAGGTCAAAGCGACACAGTGCACCAAGAACTCAGCAAAGGACTCACACTGCTGTGACCCCTCTGACTGTACAATGTTTAAGTGTGTTTGAGTTAGAAAGAAAAGCAATTCATAAGCGTGTGCATGAAACGGTGTGAAAAAAGTTTATCCTTAAATTGATTGATGACGTCTGTCAGAGTTGAATTAGCCGTTTCCTACGGATGCCAGAAGGGAGAAACCTTGAATATATACTCTATGTAAATGTCTAAACCACCAGACATTTTCAGTATGAGTTTGTAAAGTACATCACAGCAGCTGAAAGTAAGACAAATAGCCCGCAATCAAGTCAGACAGCTGCATGTAGCTCTGAGCTGGAGAACAATTCAGGAGGGGTCAGTTCCCTCACAGCTTACTCTGATAATGACCTGTGTTGATTTATAACTCTGTTGGAACTCTATTTCACTTCACATTTTTAAATCTTCAAAATTCGGCTACATCTCGCCAATTCGTTTTTTATTGTTTTAATGTTGTATTTGATACATATTTCAGCCTCTAATTATTGGGGTCCTGCAATATTTCCAGATGATGTAGGGTGTAGGGCCAGTCAAAGACCCAAAGCTAACTAACTTTTAAGGTTAAAAAGGTTTTACTTCTAACACGTTCTCATCCCAACTCTTCACATACTGACGCTTTGTCAGACCCTTCCGCGTCACTTTTTCCATCGCACAAGTTTTTACAGTGCAAATGTGACTTGACATTGTGAACACGGGACACGGGGAACGAACAGCTGGTTGTAAAGTGAAAGTGAAACTTGAAGCACGGGACACATACAGCAGTCTCCTGGATGAAATCACTCTTTCAACTATGTCACCACAGCACTTTCCCTGTGCGTTTACGGTCGCTGCGGTGGGTTTATGTTGTAGCCAATGGAAAGCCCAGTGCGTTTCCTACCACCGCGAAAGGGTGCCTTGTGCGATGGTATTGTACGCCGACGGCCATGACAAAGCATCGGTATTTGACGCCCTGGGAATGGGAGCGGGCTGGTACCGGTACACATTATTCCTGAACTTAAGTACAAGTGTAAATTTAACAAAATTCAACAAAGCAAACCGACAACTGACACATTTCGCCTTACAGTCAACTTTAATCTACTCTATCTGCTACTTAACAATCAAACAATTTGTGGGCAAATCATTCCACTAATTACAGGACAAACATTTAACTTCATCTGATCAAACATTTATTCATCAACAAAGAAAAATAATCTATCTAGAACCATCTAATCAATAATTCAGTTTGATGTTTTGTGATACTGATACAGGTGCAATTTGGTAGTAAAAAAGGACTGACTGAAAAAAGGATGCCTGTCCAATACCCAGCTCTAGTCATGGGCAATTGAGTAATTGTGCGTGATTGTTGGCTGATCGATAAATACATCAAGCAGCCAACGTAACCAAAGATGTGTCTGTGCCAGTGACAGAATTTAATCAGGTTCATGTGCACAAAAGAAGAGAAAGCAATCAAAAACTGACAATCTAAAAAAAAATCAATTCTGACAGCTTCTAACAGCTACACTCAGACTGTATAATATGGATTTAATTCAATAAACTGGTCAGGGTCGTGTGCATTATGCCTGTAAGACTCAGAGAGAAGCTGTGAGCTGCAATGTAAATATAATTAAGTGAAAAGCATTCACAGGAATAGCTTAACAGCACGGTGAATGGCAACCAGTGGTTGAAACTGACATATGATGTACTTCTATAATAAAATGTAATAGTATATTGCCTGTAATCACAAACCACTAGAGGAAAACTGGTAAATCTTAAGACTTTTCTGTTCTACAAATCACTGTGGCGAGTGGCCAACATGCAGTCAGCAGTTCCACTCTGAATAAGCTGCTCAGTTTTTAACATTCTGTGGCTTCAGGGCCAACGAGGTCCATGCACCGGTACGATTAGTAAATCATGCCAACTTTAAATATTTTATATTTCATCCCAGACCTTTCTGCTCGTCATGTCAAGCAACTGCTATGTTTTCTTACTGAAAATGTTTCAGCCAGGAGTCTTGCTGCATCAGATAGGATATTGCTTACTCTACATGTTTGCATCTGATTGCAACAGACAAACTGTTCAGAGAGTTCAGATCTGCAAAATACATCAGAGAAAAAAGAGGGGAAATCATAAAGAGGAACAAATACTAAGTCAGGCAGTATGTTGACATGCAGCCGGCTATTAACCACATACAGATAATACTGTGATTAAAGCCTTTACAGTTCACACACAGCAACCTGATCTCTCAAACAGCCTGACATTACATGATTTGTTGTTAATTGGGTAATGTCTGAAAGGTGTGGCAGTCTGCAGGAAATATCTTATTCATACTACATACTATTCATCTTTTTTTTTATGGTGATGAATATACACAAAACTTAACATAAGGCTTATTGTGCCGCATTTCCACTGTGTGGTACGGTATGGCTCTACTCGACTCGCTCTTTTTTGGTTTTCCATTAGAAAAAGTTGTGGATAGTAGCTGGAACTTTTTGGTACCACCTCGGCTGAGGTTCCAAACGAGCTGAGCTGAATTTTTTTCATAACTCAACTCGGATTTTTTTTAAAATGCCAGTCCACATAACTACGCTGTACACTTGACGAAGTGCAGATGTTCACCTGTTTGGTTGCCGATGAAATGATTCAGTGAGTGTGGCGTTGAAGATGATGTCACGGCAGTTTCAGAGAAAGGTTGGTACCAAAAGTGAGTTGAGTCGAGCAGAACCATGCAGTGGAAATGAGGCAAAAAACAGGGGAATTGAATACACCAATTATAACAAGAGTAGTGCCTTAATTTAATTATAATAGATTTCACAGTGCAAATGAAGCAAACTGACTACGGGCACTTGTTCATTTACAGACAGGACTGATCAGCTTTAAGACCAGCTCAAGTCATATTGTCATGTAGGGCCTTGAGGTAAAGAGATCAGCTGCTGGTGTTCACAAGTAACACAACTTCCTTCAGACGTGGAGTACGTAACGTTGCTGGCTTCATCTAGCTGCTGTTTGTTTTACAATAGTAGAACAACAGTGCACTGAATGTTAGGACATTAAAGTTGAGTTAATTCCTATTTGCTCACATGCTGTATGAAATGCGTTTTGCCGGATCTTCATTTAATCATCTACGCAGTTTGCATGAATGAACATTGGAAATACATGGAGAGACTGTTAATCTGACGATTATTGTCAGAGGGTTTGTAACCTCTGGTCGCACTGTGAGGGGAAAATAGTTTTTATAGACTGATCTAGTATGAGAAGATTTATTAGTGATCTAAGAAGGCAGTATAAGACTCTCTCTGCATGTTTCACCTTGAGCTGCTGCAGCCTTTAAATGAATCCGATGGCATTCAATTCAGACTTGTGCCACTGCTCCGATGTCAATGTGTGAACTACAAATGGGAAATTGGTTCAGATAATAAAAGGTCTGCTAGTCAGCGAAAACATTTGAGACAAAGGCAGTCGGGGAAGAAATATCAAGACAGATGAAAACTAAACAAGTAGAGATACGCTGGAGGATCAGACAGCAGGGATCTGCCTGTGAAAAACAACAGAACAGAAACAGAAGATGACAACAGCAGGCAGTAACCTGCATGATCTGTACATGCTGCACCGATAACCAACAACAAACAGGAAGTTTCTTGTGACTCAGCAGACCAAAGGCATACATCACAACGCATACTAGCAATAGCTTTAATTCATATGCACTTCTTCTCAACCTAAACTGCATGACACCTCACATACGTTCTCAACAGTCTTTGTTGAATTAAGTCCAGTCAACTGCAGATGCATTCAATCTAGCACCTGCCGGCTCAAATGATCAAAATGGCAAAGAAGTCAACGCCTTTTCAACCCCAGACAAAATTGAAATATGTGCCCTTCACTTCTGCACAATTCAAAAACATGTACTGTAATTAAAACCAAGCCCCCAGAAAGAGCACCGGGCATTGAAGCCAATAGTGGCCAAACCATGAAGTTACAACGTCCGGGTCCGTCATGTGATGCAGTTGGGCCTAAAAATACTTTTTCCCAGATTTGCATTGGGAAAGAGACGTCTGTAAATCAGCGGATACTTTTAAGGTAAATCAACTTTCCAGGACGAACATCATATTGTGTGCACTGATCCGCACAAGCACGACATCAACTACTCTACAACAGTGTGTAGCATAAGGGTGCCTCATTAAACTTGACAGTCTTCACATTAAACAGTATTTTCTGCTACTTAAATCATCCTGCTTCTGCTCTCTCCTCATCCCCGACAAATATGTAACAATGAATTTGTTTATGGCCAGACGTGAGATGCTGGAGGTGGAGAATGTGTCATTACTAATCTTGAGGTGTCTCCTGCTAGGAGGGAAACATATGGATGTACATGTTTGACCACTTAACAAGAACTAGGAACTTTACCTGTGATTGCACCAGAGCTGAAACAATTAGTAGATTAATTGATTAGTTGATTGACAGAAAATTAATTGGCAACCAGTTTGATAACTGAATGTTCAACTATGTTTTTAAGCAAACATGCCATAAATTACATAAATAAAATTTGACAATTTGCTGTTTTCTTTGTCGCATATGATAGTAAACTGAATATATTTGGGTTTTGGACTGTTGTTTGGACAAAAAAAACAGCAATTTAAAGCTGCAATAACAGTTTTCTTGGGGGAAGCAGAAACTATATTGATATACTATCACTATATGAAGTTGATATGCAAACGGTCGATTATTTACACATCCAGCAGATACGGAGCAACGTTAGCATTCGTTTGGAGTCGTGTTTGTGAGGAATCTAATGAGGAATGTAAGTCCAATATTTACTCTGTTTTAGCTCTTCTTTGGTCTCCACCATCTCCTGAGGGAAATATCTGTCTCTTTAGCTGCTCAAATTCTCCACTATGTTCAGCAAAAACATTGCTATGAGAGTAGATTATAGCACTTTAAATATGTCAGCTTCAGTTTCTTGTCTTTTTTAATAATTCATAGACCAAACTAGTTTGATCAGTTTCGCTTAATTTTGCTTTCGATAGCCCGACACCCATTAACCGGTAAATAATTGGCTTTCAGCAAAAATAAGCAAAAATAAAAGATGCACTTTCCTTTTACGGTGCTCCTTTGACTCAATGAGCTTTGCCGTCGCATTTCGAAGCGCTATATCCACCCAATTACAATGTTTTGTGTTGTGAATGTCTTGCCTTTTATTTTATTTTCTGTTGGCTTTGCTGAAATTTATTTCCATTTACAATACTCATTCGTCTGCCTTCTCGCCTGCTTTTTAATTTACTCTGTTTCGCACATGCATCGAGCCTGGCGCCGGAGCTTGCCGTGGTGCGTCCTGTCTGAACAGCTCAATTGGTTTACATGTAGATCGTAAATTAACCTATAGATCGACATGCGTAACCGGTCAAAAATGTTCGCGGGGGTTAACCGATTAACGGTTAACCGTTGACATCCCCAGACCAAACAATTAATTGAGAAAGTAATCGGCAGATTAACGATAATCCAAATTTGCAGCCCTAATGAGCATGAAGTTAATTTGATCTTGTGATTTGAGGTCTGAGAAAATGTTTCCCGCCTCTGAATTATTTCATCTTTTTCCTTCCAGGGAGTGTGTAACCTCCTAACGATTATAAGTCCCGGCTTATAATCAAAGTCAAAACAAACAGCAGGAAACTCATAAAACTCTAAACTACAATAAAGAAAGAATAAAAAGAACCAGCGAGCTCTCAAACCTCTCCACAATGAAGGCCAACCAGAGCCTGACTTGTGAGCTTGAACCACAATCGGTCCCTCTGGGCCGCCGCTACGAGCTGAACCACCAAGACAATAATTGCACTTTATCATGCTGCCAGCCTCAGCCATGTATGCTGAGACCAAAGAGCCTTGGCCTTATAATGTTGAACAGCCTTGAGGCCGACTGTGGCCGTCTGGTTTAACCAGATTATGATTATGTCACACGGGAGATTACCCATCCGACACGGAGAGTCTGACACAGTCATGTTACCGCGCACACACACATGCACGGCCATCTGTTATTGCCACAAACTACTGTACATTCAATTTCTGCAAAAGCCTGATCATAGCAAAGAGGAGGGGAGGGGAAGGATGCTGCACAAACTGATAAGATCTCTGTTGAAAAATAGATTTTCCTCCCGCCTAATCTCCTGAGAACTACCTCTGTGAATAAAGGATAAATAGATCATAAGAAAAAAAAAAAGGGCAAGGCTATGAAACGGCGTAAAAGAGACAGATAAGGCAGATGTAATGTTTCCCCCTCTCTGTGCAATGGCTGCCTGCTCGGCTGCAGCTGACGCAAAATGGAGCCGCGAGAAGAGGTGGTGGCGGTGGAGGTGGTGATGGTGATGGGAGGAGGGGTAAGGAAAAGGGGAAAATAGGGGGAGAAAGTGTGACAGCAGCACAGAGGGGGAGAGCAGCAGGAGAGGGAGGAGAGGGGTAGAAAAAGAAAAGGAGACTCATTTGTTCTTCTCTCATCTGTCTGGGCTCCCTTTCTCTCTCTTTCTCTCTCTCTCACCTTGGCCCACATTCTCAGTCTGCCTCATATTCACTTCTAATAGAGGGGGGAGAACGAGGGAGGACACACACTCATAAACACACACACCACTTGCGGAGGCCATTACTCCTAACACCCATTATTACTTCCTCCTAATGATCTAGCGGCACGTCAGAGATTTCACAAGAGAGAGAGAAGCCTGCTAATATGAGCCGGCAGATGTCAAAGCAAAAAAAAAAAAGAAAAGAAATGCTGTTATGCTGTTAGCAATAATGTACAAGCAGCTGAGGGGAATAATGAGGGTGACGGAATAAGAAGAAGAAGAAGAAGAAGAGGCTATTGAGCTCTGACTGGTGGTTGATTTAACACTGTGCTTCAAGGAGGAAGTGTATGTAAATCCCAGCCAGGTGTCAGACACAAATGGTAGGACAAAAAGAAGGAGGAAGATTTAAAAAGGAAACGGCAACATGCGGGATTCATAGTGAGTGGTACATTCAGTAATGTGCCGAGATGAACCTCTCAAAACAGTTTTGTCTACTTGGGGCTGTTTTGAGTGTTTCAGACAACACACAACAAAGAAATCAGTACTTCAGAGTTTTGCAGAGACAAATTCCACTAAGCAATTAGTCAGAAAATGCAATGGATGACATTTTGATAATTGTTTCATCACTTCTGTCTGTATTAATAAAAATAGAAATAATAATCTTGGACTGGTGGTTACATCTTCGTACAAGTATTTTCTCTGTTTTTATATCATTGTTAATAGAATATTTGTGTTACTGTTACTCCCAGAGAATGAGCCATTTTAAGAAACTGAGATTCATTTGACTTTGAATGAGCTTTTGTCATTAAATAATATTAGATGAAAGATATTAATTAACGATCACCACTTAGCTGTATCACTGATTAATCGTTTGAGTCATATTGTTCGCAAAAAGGCCACATATTCTCTGGGTCCAGCTTCTCGAATGTGAGGCTTTACTGATTTTATTCTTTTATATGATAATAAATTTAATATCTTTGGGTTTTGGACTGCTGGTGGGACTATCACTACTACTATTACTAGTTTGGTCTATAAAATGTCAGAAAATGGGGAAAAATGTCGATCAGTGTTTCCCAAAGCCCAAGATGACGTCTTCAAATGTCTTGTTTTGTCCACAACTCAAAGATATTCAGATTACTGTCATAGAGGAGTAAAGAAACCAGAAAATATTCACATTTAAGAAGCTGGAATCAAAGCATTTTCACTTTTTTTCCCTTAAAAAATTACTCAAACCGATTAATCGATTATCAAAATAGTTGCAGATTAATCGAGAAAATAATCGCCAATGAAAATAATCGTTAGTTGCAGCCCTACTCCTCAGAACTTGTAATGGGCATTTTATTTCTATTTATTGGTCTTTTCATAGACTTAATGAATAGTTGGGAATGAAATCATCGTCAGCCGCAGCCCTAGTCTACAATAACAGTGGTACCATGATGAACATGCATTATATTGTATGACATTTAGGTAGGAAACATCACCAAGTCATCATTGTTTCATAATTGTTTTCTGTCTCACAAAACTGTATAGACAACTAAATTGAACCAGCACACACAGTTAAATTGACAATAAACTGGCAAAAAAAATCAAAACAATTTTATTTGTGGTGAATGAAGGACATGTCTTTCCCTCTTACAAAATCAAATCAATGGATTCCCAATAGTAGTACACACAGTTTGATGAGGAATCATTATTATTAAAGTCCATCAGCCAGATGATGGTGTTCAAACAATGTTAGTCTGACCTTGACTACAACAACAGTTTTAGGAAGCTGTGAGCAGCAGTGGGTTTGTCTGATACTGTGTTGGACTCTCCGGTTCACATGTGGGTAACGCCAGCAGGATAATATGCAGTCAGTAGGGAATAAGGGAAGAGGTTTACAGGGTAAATAATCTGTTGGCGTCAGCCAGTGCAGGCAGGGAAACCCCTTAATCCCCTCCACACAGGCCGAAAGAGCAGATGGGGTATGAGTGATACAAGCTAATGATGTCTCAGGGCAGTCGCAGCCCGCCACATCTCCATTTGTAGGAGACCTCAATGGGATTCATGGAAACATGGACACTAGATAACACACTTCTGTTGCCACAGTCACAGCATCAACTCTCTGGTCTCGAGTCCTTTTTGTGCTCTAAAATACTTTTCCAGACCTTCATTTTTATGCCTCTTTGTGAGACTATCATATACATGGTGAAAACTTTGTTTCCAATACCAATACATAATTGGCCCATTTACAGTTTCTAAATCTTTGAGAAAGCCCTGTCTCGTAGCTCACTTTGCTGAAATGTTTCGTTCTTTTTGGGACCACTTCACTTCCACACTGTACAGCCACAGAATTGACTTGGCACTGGCCAGCGAATCAATATTAAGTAAGAGTGTGTACAAATAACATTGACCGCCGAGACACACGCTGCCACAGCCGATGCTGAGGAGCTGGTATCTGCTGTTGCTTGAAGCTGGTTGTTAACCTCGCCTGTATAAATGACACCGGAAGGATTTGCGGGTCTGGTGCCACATTTAGATCTGGCTGCTCTGAAAGTACGTAAATCATAAAATAACGAGTCAAAACCCCCTGAAGCCGAGGCGAGAATTTACTTATCTCCCAGACATCAAACCTTTGAAACTGGAGCCAAAAGAGATCAATAATGTATCATAACCTCTCTTTTCCATTCATAAAAAAACCTGGGCTGCAATCCTTGAGGAGACACAATTCACATATCTAAATCGATGTCTATGCAAATCCAAGACTTTCATTTCACTACCTTACTGTTGGCCAATGCTCCAAAAGAAATTCTTTCCACCAAGGAATCAGGAAACTGAAAAATGAACAGTATTTGATGAGCTAGCTTTTGGTTTTTGGAACCACAAGATGTGAAGGCAGCTGCAAGAGTTTATTTCTTTAAACAGAAAATTGTAAACTACCTCTTTAGCCTAGCTTTTAATTAAAATGTTTTATAGCCATTAGCATATTTTTCTTATTTAATTCTTTTATCTACTTTATTATCGCTTTTTATTACTCCTATTTCTTGTGTGCATTATTCTCTATTTTTTTAGGATATTTTTGTTGTGCATTTTTGCCTTTATTTGACAGATGACAGTGTAGATGCAGACCAGAAATGGGGGAAAGATCAAGGGGTATGACGACATGCAACAAAGACTACCGAGGCGCTTCACAATTGTTTTACTGTTTACATTTCTACAGTAGTTTATAAGCACTATATAGACATTTCAAGGGGTTTATAACACACTTTAATCCAGTTGTATGCATATAGGACGTGATTAGGCTTTTATTTATGGACAGTATTTATCAGTATTTATCAGATATATTGTATAGGGCTGTTAAAGTTAACGCAATAACGCGTTAACGTAAATTTGTTTTAACGGCACCAATTTCGTTAACGTATTGACTCAACTTGCGAGTTTTACCTCGTAGCGGGCTCAGTTTTAAAGCTAGAATGTCATACTAGCTTGTCGCGGAGAAGGCTAAATAATGCTCAAAACTTTAAATTTTGGGGAAGAAGAACTGTCATGGCCATTTTCAAAGGGGTCCCTTGACCTCCGACCTCAATATATGTGAATGAAAATGGGTTCTATGGGTACCCACGAGTCTCCCCTTTATTTGCCCACTCTCATGTTGATAAGTGTACTAAATACTGGACAAATCTCTCTTTATGGTACAGTTTGAACTGATAAAAATGTGCGATTTATTTGCGATTAAATATTTTAATTAATTGACAGCTCTAATTTTGTATCATTACAAATGTGTTATTGTCGTTCATTATTTGTTTATACACCAGCATGCACTTTAAGATTAATTAACATTAAGAAACACTTAAAATGTCCTTATTATGTGTTTACAACTATATTATAGTGTGTCATCATAAACCATCACTGTTACATAGGGGGCAGGGGGTTATATGAAATTTTCATGCACAATGTCTGTAGTCTTTTCGAATGCATTTTTTTACACATACTGACAGCTAAATATCTTCTTAACAAATATGTCGTATGTACTTCACACAAAGGCTCACTGTTCACACCACCGTTCAATGTGAGTGAAGCCCTGGTGGCAGTCTTTTCTTTGAGCCGTCTGTCTGAGGCTCAGTCTTTAATAAGATGTTCCAGTCTACAAAGCTCCACTTTACAGCGCTGGTGTAAAAAAAATGAGCTGCTGTCAGTAACTACAGGGCCGGCGATCCCAACACAGGCGGGAGAAACACTTCCTCACTGTCCTCTAACAAAAACATCCATCCAAAACATCCTGTAATAAAGTGGGGAACTTGACTTTTTTCAATGGATGCCAAAACAAACGTCAAACATTTCACTATCTATTTCATCAAATACTAGCTGTTCAATATACCTGCATCACCTGTTTTCATTTAGTAGAACACTTCAAGAAATAACATTTCTGATGCAAGTGGGCTGATTATAGCAGTGATTTAATTCCTTTTTATAAACTGAACTGTAAAGTGGAAAATACCACTGCGTTGGCATTTTAATTGGATGTTTTTAAGTGGTGGAAATAACACCACAGTAATGTTTCACTTGTTATGATGCCAGTGAGAGCAAAGTTTGTGGTTGCATTCATTGTAAAAGTCCAAAGATCCCCTCCATACAGGTTTTATGACACATACAAATACTTGAATAACAATTTGTGCCTGATGTTTTTACCACAAAAAAATGAAAATGACATCTAATTTTTCTCTCTCATTGAAAAATCCTGAATTTATGAATATGCAAGTATTTTTAATTTCAGAAGTTTAACTACTAGACACAAGATTTGTCCTTCACTAAACGGTCCATTCTCAGTATGTATGCTTTGAAGGTTTCAAGCTTCCATGTCACAAAATCATGCTAGTAGGTACACATCATACAACTCTAATTTAAGTCAAACTGAAATTACATTTAGTCTTCCCTTTATGTAGTCAAAAATAAAGTCAGTGTGGGTGTTTTTATGTATTGTTGTTATTCTTTTATTATTAAAAGGCAGGCTGGCAGAGTGTTGGTGTTACACCGTAGGGAACAACGTAAACTAACTTGCGTTTTAGCCAACATGTCATGGACAGACAGCAGGTTGTTAGTGGTATTGAAGAGTAAAAACCACACCAGCATCTAACAGGACAGAAGTGATATTTTCTAGTACGTTTATATGCTGTTTAATGTGCTGCAGCTGAGCAGCTAATTAACTATCTAGCCTGCAACCTGATGTTATAAGTGCACTTTTCCCTGGTGGATGTTTGTTTGGTCGCTCGATCAACCGGCTAATGTGCAGGACAAGACGGAATTAATTTATATAAATAGATACCGGAACAGTTGTTCATTTTTCAGCTGCTCCCATTAGGAGTCGCCACAGCGGATCATTAAGTTGGTAACCCGGGCTTCGACCGATCCGGTAAGGAAATCCGATTTTATGATCTGCACATTTGATTTGGCATAGGTTTTACGCCGGTTGCCACATCGCTTGGGCGATACATGTTTTGGTGGTGGGAGGAAACCGGAGAACTCGGAGGAATCCCATGTCATGTGTCACATGCAGCTCCACAAAAAAAGGCCCTGCCCGGACCGGTGATCGAACCAGGGAGGCAACAGTACTAACCACTGCGGCACCGGGCTGCCCAGATACCAGAACTGCAAAAGTAGGGTGCGCCACTATGAAACCAAAAAAAATATCAAATGTAAATTTCTCCGCTTTGGTTTTTAAAAGTTTTGCCTCATAAGAGAACATGAGACAAATGATTTACAGAGCAGATACCGGTATGTTAGCTGCACCAGACAAAAACAATGCAATTTCATTTCACTTAGACTTTAAGTGTAAAACTAGCTAACCACACATTTTCAAGGCCAGAAGAGTTAGATCAGCTTTATTTAGGGCCTTTGCTAAATAAAACAACTACAAACAGTATTTCAATTTGCAGGATTAAACATGTAGGGCTAGTAAAGCTGTACAAGGAACCAAGGATCAGCCCAAGATGCTGAGACGCATAATTACACTAAAGTAGCAGTATGTGTTTTTCTTAAATGTAGACAGTGGGCTGAAAAAGAAGTGCCTTGATGTTGGAAAGTAAAGCCGTGGTATTGTTTTCCCATTCTTGACTCTTTAAAAAACAAATAACAGCCACTGCCAGTCGGTAGCTTGGCTGCATCAGCAAACAGGTAAAAGCAGCTTGCTCAGTCGAGAAACCACTGAGCCGTGTAGGAACACCAGGGAGAGATCACAACACACACACACACACACACACACACACACACACACACACACACACACACACACACACACACACACACACACACACACACACACACACACACACACACACACACACACACACACACACACACACACACACACACACACACACACACACACACACACACACACACACACACACACACACACACACACACGCGACGCACCTAGTCTCATTACTGCTTAACCTGACAGCTGAATATCATTACTTAAACAAATACCCCCTACTACCAAGTTTTCTGACCCATCATTATGTCGACACTGCATTACTATGTTATTTCACAACATGCACGTCTACTTTCCAGACAGTCTCACAATTTCCAGCATACTAGTATATTAATATTTTACATTATTATACTAATGGTAGTTTTAGCCATGTGGTAAAGCACCATCTGTAAAGCACAGCTAGCATGCATTAGAATACAAGCTCTCTTGTGTAAGGAAATCCAATCCATGTGATCCGGTTTGATATGTGTGTATAAACATCTACTTCCCAGCCAGTGCACATGCAGTGGTCACCAGCTGCTACAGTAACCTTGTTGTCCTTTTTGAGTTACGAAGGGCTTGGGGATTGTAATTGAACGCAGAAAATCTATGATTACCAGGTTTGTTTTATATGCTGCCACCCTGTACTTGATCACTAATAAACTGTTGATAACTGTGGCTGATAATACATGAACAATTAATGACATTGTCTATCAAAACAGTGACAGTGTTGCTACACATCATACCCCCCAAATGCGCCCTTCTCATTGTTGATTAAAGTTACTACAGGACCAGCAGCTCTTCACACTTTGGCATCGCTTTCAAACAATCAATATTTAACTTAATGGTGCCTGAGTTTTCTGTGTAAGTGTAATGGCTTTAAAGAGGTCACAATCGATTGGTGGCATCACTCTAATGTCTGTGTAATGAGGCTGCAGTGAAATAATATTGTGTTTCCAATTAATCAAGTAACACTATGAAACCGTGACAACAAGAGCTATGTCAACAACTCAATTTGTGCAGCTTTCAAAAGTGCAAAAAATAACTGCAACTTCAAATTTAAGTTGGTAATTTGCAATACTTTTATTGTATATAATGTGTCTAATGTTTATGTTGTGTGTTTTTGTGGTGTTGTGTGTATCCACGATGCTGCTTCTTTACAACTGTGGTACACAAGCTCACAGGCTTACATTCATTTAAAAAAGGAAAAAAATGCTCAGAAAAACAGCTGGACCTCATTTCAACAGCCTTCTATTAAGTAAACAAATTCAGAAATCGTATTCCCGACTTGACACGAGTTGCCCTGCACATAAAAAAAAAGTGACAGACAAACAGATCTGAAACCAGCAATGCAGCGAATTACTCACAGGAAACCACATCACAATGAAAGCCTTAAATCAGGCTTCAGCCAAGGGTGACGAAACTCTTTTAGACAGCGTTACTCAGGTCTCTTTGCATATTGACATGAGCAAGGCTTTCCTGAGGAAAAAAACCCTAATGATCGCACTACTGCAGCACCGTCATTTCACTAAGAAAATAAGGTGTAAAAAGCATGTGTTTGAGTCATTTTAGCAAACGATATACGTGTTTTTCTAGCACCATTATACCAATAAATTATAGGGAGACTGCAGGTACGTCATATGACTTTAGAACATTAGACTAAATGCACCTATGTATGTCTTCCTTATTCTATTATTTTCATTAACATAATTATGAAGAAGAGGAATTATCTCTAATCACTGTGCTTCTCCTGTGATGTGTTATATGCTTAATATATTAATAGACAGAGATTTAAACAGACTAATGAGGGCAGATGGAATATATTTCATTGCAACATTCATTCGGTTTTTCTTTGACATCCCTCTGACTGTGAGAAAACCGCCAAAGGCTGGACAACAATATGAACAGGAAATATTATTCTTTCTATAGCCAACATCTTGAATCAAGGTCGCCGTGTAATAGGCTCTGACAAATGTCAAACCCATTACATAATCTCCTGAGCTGTATCATTATAAGCATATGGCTCTAACAAAAAGCACACTGCACTTGAGCGATGAAAGCCTCCAGATTAGAAACTACTATATGGCACAATTCATGACGCAGAATCCACGTTTGCTGTTTCCAATTTGATTCATTGTCTTAAAAACAATACTTATTTATAGCTTTATGCTTACAATAATTAAGATATACAGTATCTTGCTTCCATTAAGATTTATAAAGAAAATGTTCTTTGCAGCATATGGACAAGCAATTCTCCTCAAAACAAATACCCATTACATATCCATCACTGCCTTTAAAGTGACAACAAACTACAGTATGTGCACTGCTAATAAGAATCATTATGTGATTCTCAGTCCTTTATAGGCGTATTATGGGAAGAGCCAGGGCAAAGAGCCAAGCGATTCAAGGGATAGAGGAAGGAGGAGGGATTATTCACCCTTTCTGTTAACCCTCAAGGTTTATAAAATTACATGTTCTTAACACCAGTCACCTTTAAAAAGTCGTGCAAGAAATGCCACTGCATGTCATCTTTAAACTGTTTCACACCCAAGACCAAGGCAAGGACAGTCTGGTGTATATAACTGAATATTTATCAATGAAACCTTAGTGGATTTTTTTAGAAACTCTGTGGTTTTCTCTGCTTTGCGGATAAAGCCATTTGTGAGTTATTTCTTCAATACAAGCCAAAGCATAGAGGCTCTCAGACCAACTACATGCATTACTATTAACATGGATATATATCTAAAACAACAATTTGGGAGCCAAATAAACTGTGTGTTCCTTAACGGTGGATGTTTATAATAGAACTAACTGTGCTCTGGCACAAAACATGAGGCCTGCTGTGACTCTTTACATGGAAGAGGAGCAAAGGTCACAGTGTGTGTGTCTTTGTGTGATCTCGAATGACGGTCACATATCACACCAAGGGATTCTGACGATGCAATAGAAGAACACCCAACTTATTTTCAGGTATCTGTGGAGATCTACTCTAAAATAAACAGAATTGCATTTAAATCTAACATCTGCTCAGGAATTACCTTTTTCCAGGTCTATACGGATGTACATGACTACACCATTCCAGCAGTTTTCAATAAATTAACACCTTCAGTTGTTTACACGCAAAATTTCAAAAGGAAGACATAATAAATACAAAATACATTTTGGGGAGGGACACATCTCTTTGGGTAGGCCACCCAATTACATGTTATGTGTGGGGGGAAGACTGGTTCACAGTTAGCAGCAATACTGTACAACAGACCAAGCAGCAATAAAACAGGACCTGTTGCAATATTCATGCGAAACAATAGCTTCCCTTCTGTAGCAGGAAGTGAAAATCACATTCACTTCAAGTTATTAACTGGACTGCAGCCAATTGTTAGAATCAGATTGTTCCCATAAGGATGTTTTGTGTGTAATACGAGTATAAAAATAAACAGGCATTTCATGAAAACCAAACTCAATTTATAATCTTAGGGGTGGGGATGAAAGACAATATCAATTTGTCAACCATCTAAGAGTTTGCCGTACCGTTTATTATCATGGTAGCTATCCCTTTCCATCTATTTTGGGCAACATTGCTAATTAATGAGCATGATTGATAATGGAAATATTGGATTTTTTTTTTTATTCTTCCATTAGGTACCAAATTTATCAGGTAATTGCTAGTGCTGGATTAGCCAAAAATGGACATTCATATCTGATTATTTCATCAATCAAACAGGTCTCAATTGATGATGCAAAACAATTTCTATATCACGATATATTGTTAATGTGATATAAAAATTAGGTATATAACTACTAGACCTGCAACGCTAAATCAATTAATTGGTTGATTGATTAGTTGTCGACTACTAAATTAAGTCGCCAACTATTTTGATAATTGGTTTGAGTAATTTTTTAAGAAAAACAATTCCAGCTTCTTAAATGTGAATATTTTCTGATTTCTTTACTCCTTTATGGCAGTAAACTGAATATCTTTGAGATGTGGACAAAACAAGACATTTGAGGACGTCATCTTGTCATCTCGTCATTACAAAACAACTAATCGACTAATCGAGAAAATACTCGACAGATTAACCGACAATGGAAAATAATCATTAGTTGTAGCCCTAGTAATAACAGTATAAAAATAAACAGATAATTCATTCAAACTAAACTGAATATATAATCTTAGGGGTGGGAATGTAAGATAATATAATTTTGTCAAACACTAAAGAGTTTGCCTTACCGTATCCTTTTCCCTCCAACATTTCTGGGTGTATTAAGAGTATTTTGGGCAATGTTTCTAATGAATGAGCCTGACTGCCTAAGGAAATATTGGATTTTTATACGATTGTTCCATTAAGTACTCAATTTGTCAGGTATTTAATTGCTGGATTAGCCAAAAATGGACATTCATATCTGATTATTTCATCAATTGATGATGCAAAACCATTTACAGATCATGATATGTTGTTATTGTGATATAAACAACCCAGCCACCCATATATGATGCAGCTCTGCTAAGCAACCGTTTCGCCCCTTACAATTAGGAAGAAGCTATATTTTACACAAAATATGGTATGGAAATGTTTCCTAATTCAAAAAGATGTTTTTAAATATTAGAATTTTTGCAGATAACATTCACACATAATGGCCTATATTTTCAGCAGAACATTTGTTTAAAAAAAGGAAATGTCAACGGCTCAACAGGAATAAAACTATTCCTAGAGAGCCACCGTCATGCATTTCATTAACACATGCAAATCAAACAATGTTTAACACGTATTGCTTAACTTCTGCAGGATAAATGAAATATGGTGCTTGTGTAGTATGGAGTGACAATAATGTGGAGATAAGTTGGCAGGAAAGCCAGCAAGCTGCAGATAGCAATCCAAGACAGCCTGCATGCAAAACAAATCACATGGCCTGACTGTAAACAAAGCAAGTTATGCAACAATCTGAGATCCATGCACACTTGCCAGGAGGCACTCTTGACCCCACTATCATCAACTACCCCTAACTACTAGGGTGAGCTGCAACACACACAGGTCAGTATTATGAGAAGAGGAGGAGGGACAGCCCAGAGAAATGAAACCAGTTTGGACGTGTGTGTGTGTGTGTGTGTAGATCTGTAGCTGGTTGGTGGAGCCCATCCCCCCTATAATGTGACTCATGTTTCCCCGCTCAGTGTGTGCCTGCTTCCCGCACAGAAAGGGGGCGGGAATGGGGGGTGGAGGTGGAGGGGGGAAAGAAGAACAAGCGCCATAGTAATGTTATTTAACATGCACAGAGTCCATACTTGCAAAACACACATTATTAATGTAGTGTAGTAAAAGCAACACGTCCATTAGCAGTGTGAAAAGTCAGCTGCTACTCTTGCAAAAACTTGGAAGGCAAAGAAGAAGGATGCTGATGTTGACACCAGAAAAAGTAGCTCATATTGTGCATCTATGAGTGTTATTAAAAGGGTTGATAAGTGGCATTTGCGTTATTGACAAACCCACAGAAAGAAAGGAGGAGGTGCACTACTGTACTGTAACATCATAATACAGGCTGTGCAAATGGGAGAAGGTGATGCTTCCTTGCAAAGAGCAAGAAAACACGTCACACCGCATGGCTCTTTATTTGTTGACAAGCCACAAAACTCAAGAGCTTGGTGGCTAAAACAAGGCCGGCTCTGCGACAAGACAGCCTCCTCTATAGCAAGTTGTCTTGCTGAAATGGTGGTGGTGCTAGCTCTGAAGCTAACGTCTCTTCTGCTAGGCTATAATGTAACTGAGGAACACAGAGAGAGAGAGAGAAAGCACATTCACCCTCTCCCGTTAGCCGCTAACCGCCCATCCCCCAACCAACAGTCAGTCTGTGTCCACCATCTTTAATCTGTGCTCCCGTCTCTCTCCTCACACCCGCCGCACAAAACACGACAAAAACCCCAGACACTCACCTTTAACGAACATCGCCGAATCGATTATCACCTTCCCGAAATAATGAATCGATTATCGGTTATAATATCGTGCGTGTTTTAATATTGAAAATTGGCCCGTGCCGAGCGGAACCGCGCCTTGAGAGAAGAAGCAGCAATCCTAAACCGCCATCTGGTGGTATTCTGCTCTCTGTGATGCAGCGGGAGCGGCGCAGCCTCAGACCGAGACACAGCTGCCCCCTGGCGGACACACAGCGGGCCGGGAACCGGGGAGACTCGGACGCGCGCCTCGGGGGTGGGGGGCGAGCATGGGAAAGAAGGAGGGACCCTCCAGCACTACACTCACGGGGACGCGCACAGGAGCAACAGAGACACCCCCCCTCCATCTCTCTCTGTCAGTTATTATTTTGACAAGAATATCTAACATATTCTCAAAAACAACACATGAAATACTTATATATTATGCACACATTACAGCAGGACATTGCAATATAATGCAACCACTATGAGTTAAAATACAACAAAAATGATATGTGTATTGCATAATATGAATTGTTCTGCATTATTTGTATTTGTTTACAATTTAAAGAAACACTTCACTAGTGACATTATATTATTATACACACATTACAGCAGGCCATTGCAATATAATGCAAGAGTTAAAATACAACAAAAAAATTCCTTAACTAATACCAGAGGAGATTAAAAGATATATTGATATGATATATTTAAATATGAATTGTTCTGCATTATTTGTACTGTATTTGTTTACAATTTAAAGAAACACTTCACTAGTGACATTGTATTTTGTTGGTCATTATTGCTTTTTACATATATTATTCTGTATATACACTTATATTTACTATTCACTCTAGGAAGGGGGGGGGGGCAAAGGAGGACGGTCTGCAGGACAGATAATAATGCACTATACTCACTTTTAACAGTCTCTTCTGCACTATATTCACTTTTTGAATAGTCGTGTATAACAGCTGTTACCCTGCACTCATTATTGCTTTTTATATATATTATTCTGTATATACACTTATAGTATACTATACTATACTTGTATGCACATATGTACGCACATAATAGCTCTATGTTTATTTTTTACCTATTTTTTTTTTTACCTATTATACACACATTACAGCAGGACATTACAATATAATGCAACCACTATGAGTTAAAATACAACAACAAAAAATCAATACCATAGGAGATTAAAAGATACATTGATATGATATATTTAAATATGAATAGTAGAATATGAATTTTTCAGCATTATTTTTATTTGTTTACAATTTAAAGAAACACTTCACTAGTGACATTGTATGTTGTTGGTCATTGTTGCTTTTTATATATATTATTCTGTATATACACTTATAGTATACTATACTATACTTGTGTGTAGTACATTGAGAGCAACTTAAATTCCTTGTATCTGTATACATACTTGGTCAATAAATCTGATTCTGATAGCTATAGCCTACATGTATGAACCATAACAATACTGATTAATCTGTGTATTATTTTCTCAATTAATCATCTAATCTATGAAATGTCAAAAAGTAGTAAAAAACGCATATTGCATTTATTTTTTATAGGTCTCGAAATGTTTTGTTTTGTTATTTTTTACCTATTTTTTTTACCTATTTTTACCTATTATACACACATTACAGCAGGACATTACAATATAATGCAACCACTATGAGTTAAAATACAACAACAAAAAATCCTTAACTAATACCATAGGAGATTAAAAGATACATTGATATGATATATTTAAATATGAATTGTTCTGCATTATGTGTACTGTATATACACTTATAGTATACTATACTATACTATACTATACCTGTATGCACATAATAGCTCTGTTTATTTTTGAACTATTTTTACATAGTATTGCATAATATGAATTGTTCTGCATTATTTGTATGTGTTTACAATTTAAAGAAACACTTCACTAGTGACATTGTATGTGTTTGGTCATTATTATTATTATACTATACTATACTTGTATGCACATAATAGCTCTATGTTTATTTTTTACCTATTTTTTTGTACCTATTATACACACATTACAGCAGGACATTACAATATAATGCAACCACTATGAGTTAAAATACAACAAAAACTAATACCATAGGAGATCAAAAGATACATTGATATGATATATTTAAATTTGAATTGTTCTGCATTATTTGGATTTGTTTACATTTTAAAGAAACACTTCACTAATGACATTGTATGTTGTTGGTCATTATTGCTTTTTATATATATTATTCTGTATATACACTTAAAGTATACTATACTATACTTCATTAATTTCATTCTCACTGTGCAATATCATTTTACACTTGTGCAATTATGTTAATAGTCTGTTTATTGTCAATACTGTATATACTGCTCCTATTTTTATACTTCCTTCTATTTAAATGGTTCATATTTTGTTGCACTTTGTTTAGCTCTTTTTTTACTGTGTTAGCTGATGCATCTTGTTTTTTGCACTACCCCCTTTGCTGCTGTACACTGCAAATTTCCCCACTGCTGGATTAATAAAGGAATATCTTATCTTATCTTATTATTGTTTTTTATATATATTATTCTGTATATACACTTATACTATATTATACTATACTTGTATGCACATAATAGCTCTATGTTTATTTTTTACCTATTTTTACCTATTATACACACATTACAGCAGGACATTGCAATATAATGCAAGAGTTAAAATACAACAAAAACAATCATTAACTAATACCATAGGAGATTAAAAAATACATTGATATGATATATTTAAATATGAATTGTTCTGCATTATTTGTACTGTATTTGTTTACAATTTAAAGAAACACTTCACTAGTGACATTGTATTTTGTTGGTCATTATTGCTTTTTACATATATTATTCTGTATATACACTTATATTTACTATTCACTCTAGGAAGGGGGGGGGGGGCAAAGGAGGACGGTCTGCAGGACAGATAATAATGCACTATACTCACTTTTAACAGTCTCTTCTGCACTATATTCACTTTTTGAATAGTCGTGTATAACAGCTGTTACCCTGCACTATATTCAGTTTTAACAGTTTTCTTCATCTCCTTGTATTTTTATATCTGGTATATTTTTTTGTATTTTGCACTACTAACTTTCTTACTGAATTTTTACTAATATGTTTTGCACTATGGAACTGTGATGCTGGAAACTTGAATTTTCCTCTGGATCAATAAAGTTACTATCTATCTATCTATCTATATTATACTATACTTGTATGCACATAATAGCTCTATGTTTATTTTTTACCAATTTTATTTTTTACCTACTTTTACCTGTTATACACACATTACAGCAGGACATTACAATATAATGCAACCACTATGAGTTAAAATACAACAGTAAAAAATCCTTAACTAATACCATAGGAGATTAAAAGATACATTGATATGATATATTTAAATATGAATTGTTCTGCATTATTTGTATTTGTTTACAATTTAAAGAAACACTTCACTAGGGATGTTGTTGGACATTATTGCTTTATATATATATTATTCTGTATGTACACTTATACTATACTATACTATACTTGTATGAAAATAATAGCTCTATGTTTATTTTTTTTACCTATTTTTGTTCAGCTTTATTGTCCTTGTCTCTAGCTGTATTTGTATCTTCCTGTAAATTATTCCTGGAGATGTGTGTAGTACATTGAGAACAACTTAAATTCCTTGTATGTATACACTTGGTCAATAAATCTGATTCTGATAGCTATAGCCTACATGTATGAACCATAACAATACTGATTAATCTGTGTATTATTTTCTTGATTAATCACTTAATCTATGAAATGTCAAAAAGTAGTGAAAAACGTATATTGCATTTATTTTTTATAGGTCTCGAAATGTTTTGTTTTGTCCGACTACCAGTCCAAAACCCATATACATTTTATTTACTATCATGTATGACAAAGACAAGCAGCAAAACCTCACATTGGAGAAGCTAGAACCAGCAAATGTTTGGTATTTTTGATTGAAAATGACTGAAACGATTAATCGATTATCATAATAGATGCAGATTCATTTTAATTCAATTAATCAACTAATAGTTGCAGCTCTAATAAACTCACTGTGGAGCACATGATGTCTGCATAGATATATTACAAAGCATGTCAGTGCATTAATGACCTTTGACCTTTTCATGCTTTCTCTACCTCTTTCTCCCTCTTTTTCATCTTTGCCTCTCTACCTTAAACAGAGAGAGAGCGAAAGAAAAGAGTGAGTATGTGCACATGGCCAAACTCCTATACCATTTGTCTCCATGAGGTCCTTGGGCTGAAATTGGACGCGCATAAACCCAATTACAGAGCCTGGATGTGAGCACATTACTCACTACTGCCTCACTAAAGAGAGAGAGATAGAGACAGAGAGGGAAAGAGTTAATCACATTAGTTCCACTTGAGAGTCATTAAGTGGATATCAAACACCCGCATTACTTGTATGTGCGTGAGTGCACAAAACTAAATTTATTTACATTTAAAAAAGATCTTTTGTATTATATAAGGCAGTGACGCACACACACACACACACACATAAACATACCGGTTGGTGTTTCATCTGACGGACGCACTTTTGTTCGCCATAGCAACAGCACGTCTTCCCCATAAAAGCTGCAGCCAGATCCTCCCCTCAGGGTTATTTCACAAAAACAAACACTCACACACACATACACGCAAATATTCAGACATCATTATTCTATAATGGTTGGTGTAATGAGGCATTCCACAGGTGCCATGTGTATCAAACAACATCAAAAACATTTAACAACGCCTTTTAAATAATCCCCAGAGAAACATTCTGTAAAATTGGAATTACGTGTGTATGTTTTGACAAACCGAACGAAAAAAAAACAGTTTTTTTCTCTCTTTTTTCCCATAATCCTACGCATGCATTAAGAAACAGGTACGAGTATGGGAATAATATGTGAATATAATAATCATCATTATCATATTCCACGCATACTCACGTCTATATAAATACAGAAGACAGTCACACACGAGAACCTGCTCTGGAGATCCAACCCAGTGGAATAATAGGCTCTTTTTTGGATTCCCATTCCTGTTATTTGAACGAGAGGTCAGAGGTCAGCTGCAGAAAAGCAATGCTGGAATAAGCAGGATTTCATTGTTTTTCTCCAGGTCAGAGGCTTGCCAACATGATGGATGATCTGCTTATCAGTATCCTGTACCATGTTGTTGCCTTTTTAGTTTATTTATCAGCTTACATGATTCATAAAAGCTAGAAAAATGTCAAAAAAGTTCCTTCTGTAATACTCAGATGGTCCTGTTGAGGAAGTATCCTTCTCCAGAAGAGAGAAGAGAAACTGGGTCAGAACAGCAGCATGCAGAGTTTAGCATTATGTCCAGAAAAAAACAAAAATCTGTGCCAGAAAATGGATGATTTTGCAGAGCAGGAGGAGGATCTGGTGCCTGTCAGAGTATCACTGATGGGGTGGCAAAATATATCTCTTTTTCTTCTGTGTTCTGCAGCAATTGTTTGCACACAACTCTATCTGTTTTATTTATGACACCTGGTTCAAATCGCTAAACATGCATTTTGTTTCTGCCAGATAATGACACCATGCTGTATTTAAAAACATGTCAATATATCACCTTTGAGCCCTGCTATTGCCATTGTCATTACTGTACCTTCTGGCTGTTAACCCATATTATGCATACTATACTGTATGTTCTAAATGCAGGATTTCATGGCAGTCAGTGATCTCACTTACACATATTGACTCACAGCAATGATGTTGTATAAATAAACATGCACATTAAAGAACCGATAAATAATATAGCTGCATATGTACATTCATAACTCTGCTTATTTAACCGCCCACATTGCTGTGAGGAATTATTATGTGCGATTACACAATCAAGCCTTGCACAAAAACACTACCAATACCACCACTTATGAGAAATTCTATCTGGCTGTTTATCCTCTTGTCTTCTACATTTTTTTCAGCCAGACAAACTCAGACAAAATGGGTCGGTCTGTGCAGGGTGTTGCATCATATTGCAGCGTTTTGCTGTGGATTTTAAGCTTTTCATGTTTCCTTTGTGCCAAAATCCCTATTATTAATGGGTTCAACCTCTCAAACACATTTTGTAGACACTGTCTTGCCCAGGTTAATCTGTCTTAAACCTACTATATTTAAACTCATGAAGGCGTTTCACTGAGACTACACCTTACTTTTTAAGTATGCATGGTGCAGTGTTGTTACATAACAACACACATGGATCAAAACGTCTGGATCCATGTTGCCCCAGTTAGGAGAGTTTTGACACAGATTTTTGAAAAACTGTGGTATGCATACGCATGCAAACATGGCCATGCGTAGATGCACACACATGACGTCCTCAATCGCAGCATCCGAAAGATAATATAAAAAAACTTTTCCCGGGGCTGTAACCATGGCAACAGAGGCTGTCTGGCGCGGCATCAGCAGAGCAAAGCCTTTTTGACTGTCAAGGTAATCACAGGTTATCACTCAAATAGTCAAGAGCAGTGACAAACATCTAGATCTGTGGGAAAACACAGGCCTGAGGGGGCTTCGAGGGTGCTTTGATGACGGCTCACTTCAAACCTCGTCTCTTTATTTAGGCTGAAACGCACTCCTTTGACGTATTGAGAGTTACGTAGTAAAGGGTCTGATTTATTCTTCATCTCATCTCTGGGGCTGTTGACTAACGGAGAGGCTTGACGTGGCGGTTCTACGCCTCTTCTATTTTTAATTCCCTCTGACCTTGCTTGCAGCGTTTTCACCCCCCGAGGCTTTTTTTCTTTTTTGCTCACAACCTCTCTGACACCCCATTCCTGACTCCACACGTCTCTTTTGCCTCCTCTGTCTCCTCCTGCTCTTGCCCTCCCTCCCCTTACCCCTCTCTCTTCGTTTCCACCAACGTGGTAATGCAAAATGTATGAGAGGTAGAGTGCTATATTAGCTTGAAAAAAAAAAAACAGTCTATCACAACCTCACTTGTGAACCAGTCATCGTCCGTCACATCCACCTCCATCACTGTAACACACAGATGGTAGTGGACATAGCCAAGGCTTTATTTTGCTGCAGTGTGTGTGTTATACACACCACCAGCTCAGGCTCCTAATTTCCATATAAGATCTTCATCTTCTCCCCATTTTCATTTCTTCTGTTTTTTCCAATTTTCTGTTTTTGACTCCCCTGTTCCTTCTCCCCTCCACCGCGGAGGCCCGGTGATGAATGTGTCCTGTCTGTGGTTGCGGTTCACTTATTTCTGCTCTCATCAGCTCCTGCTGTAATGAGAACAAGTGCACAGACATCCAAGGACCCAAGCTTTGAATAATGACATCCTGTTTATAGTTCATAAACACTGAACGCCCCAAAATGGACCTATTTAATAACCTTGCGACAGTGTGAGGAATATTAATTGATGCTGAATAGAAATCCCTCCTGTTTATTTATCATAGAAAACGCTTTAATTAAACTGTTAAATTCAATGACCATGAGTGGTAATATGTGACTGACAGACGGAGAATCATGATGTCAAACAAGTGTGAAATTGGCAGAGAAACCCAGCCTACATGTGCTAATGTGTGTGAGAATAAGTGAGAAACAGAAATAGACAGAGTGTGTTTGAGAGGCAGATTGAGGAAGAAAGATTCACACAGGAAAACACCAAAAGATGCTGATTGAAAAACCCAAGTTTAGCTGCCAGTCTGTCCTTCACCACACTCTATAATTCATTTCATCCTGACCAGACGGAGCAAGGAAAGCTTCTTGATTCTGGTACTCGCATGTGCTTGAATTCATCAAAACCCTCTCTCCCCGCCCTCTTCTCTCCACTACTCCGCTCTCATCCTCACCCATTTGCCTCCCTCCTTCCCCCACTTCCTTCCTCCCCGCTGTCAGCTCATCTCTGCTTCCTTCAGCATATTCTTATCACAGCGAGGCACCAACTCCTCCCTGGAGGCTGCACCTTCGTGTTTGGATATTATGAACCTATTATACCCAAAAGCAGGCCTGCAGAGTAGACGATGGGATTTAACTAGTGCCCTAAATAGCTGGGTCCGATGTACTCTTATTCACCGTAACCATGGAAACACTAGATATTCCTCCTCACCCTCAGAGAAATAGCCTAAAGCAAATGCATGGGTGAGATAGAGAAAGACAGATATGCAGTCAGGTAAATTCTCGACCACCATGCATCTCTCCGAGGAGCATGGCCACTATAAAAAACAACCCCAGGGACACACAACACGAGGAAAGTAACTTTTTCTATCTGTGCTCCATACATTTTGTCCATATCGAACTCATTTTTAACAGCCAATTTTGGCTGCATTCCCATGGCAATTTTGTGAAAACAACCCGGTTGTGTTGAATAAATAAACAGCACAACTTTAGAGTCTCACATCCCTGATATACATAGTGCTGTTGGTGATTTTTAAGGATAGCAGGGCTCCTGAGAGTAACATCAAACTCTGTCTTCTGAATGAGATGAAGCAGGGCGAGCTCTATCTTAAAAAACATATGCAAAAATGAACATCCATAATCCCTATTGTGTTCCAGCATGCTCCAACTAGACACAAGATTTTGAAAGCACTGTTGCATGGCAATACATTGCTCTTTGACAATGGGCTTTCAATGGGTGGCTTCATTTAATTAACAATTAAAAATGAGTTTTTATAGAGTTGCAGTAGGCTAAACCTCATCCTTTGAGGAGAAAATCTGAGTTTTATAGCTGCAGTGTAACAAGACTTGCATTTACAAATGACACCATGAAGTGCTTTAGCAACATAAAGGTGCTATTAATAACATTGATAACCGTCAGCCACCTACACTCTCCTTCCCTCGTTGCATTGCATTCACTTCACAAAAAGTGGTTGCCAGTTTGTTGCACAACCTGCATATTTTATGGTCGAGTGGAGTGAGACTCAGAGACAGACAGTTATGTCAAGTGTTGATATAGTTTTATATTTTTTTGCACACTAACTGCAACTCAATCGCCAATGACCCAGAGATACCACGTGATACCAACGTTGTTTTACTATTGGCTCACAAACCTTGTTAGAAGTGGGAACCGAACGTCAGATATCTTCCAGAGAGATAAAAAAAACATTTTTTAAATGATTAATTCACACTCATAATATATATATTTTTTAGGAAAAGCCATACTTTTATTCGGCACCCTTCTAAAAGCTCTGTGGATGTATTATTAATTAAAAATTATTCATCAACATAAAATGTTATCAAAAAGACCTTCAAAGCTGCACTTATCAATATTTTATATTAATAATGGCTCAAATGACTATGTGTAATGTGGACAGGTGTCTCTTATAGTGACAAACCCTCAGAGAATTATCACCCGACTCTGCAGTTCTCCTCAGCTCTACTGAGCATTTCAGCATCTGTAACATCAGCTCATTGTTTTGGTTTTATGGCTCGCAGCTATATTATTTTGGGTTCACTCCCACCACTCTTGTCAACGTCGTTTTTCAGCTGTATTCAGTCCAAAAATAAATTAAAAAGATCTGTACACTACCCATCAGCACCAAACGGCAGACACACAAAGTGAGCTGGTGAACCAACGCGTTCTCATCCCAACTCGTCATATACTGTACTTTGTCAGACCTCTCTGCGTCACTTTTTGGTCGCAGTAAACACGTGTGAATTGAACAAAAACACTATAGGTTTAGGCAATAAAACTATTATAGTTAGGTTTAGGAAAAAACAACATGGTTGAGCTTAAAACTACTACGTTTGTACAGTGTAAATGACACTGAACGTTGTGAACACGGGACACAAACGAACAGCCAATTGTAACGTGAAAGTGAAAGTTAACGCACGGGACGTGAACAGCGGTCTCCTGGGTGAAAGCCTTGTGTTTGTTGGACCCATCCACCTCCCCTCCCGCCCGACCTGTGTGTCCCTTTCTCTCTTTAAACTGCGTCACCACAGCACTTTCCCTGAGCGTTTAATATTGGCGCAGATGAATTTACATTGTAGTTAATGGGAAAGCACGGTGCGTCTCATACCGACACTAAAGGGTGCCTTGTGCGTCGGTATTGAACGCCGACGACCGCGACAAAGCGTCGGTATTTGACGTCCTGGGAATGAGGACAGGCTGGGTGAACATAGTGGAGAATTTAGCAGCTAAGCAACTATTAAAGACTAAACCAGAACTAAAAGGGGAACTAATACATTTGATGGGTGGCCAGAGACATGAATCCAAATGAATGCTATTTTTGCTCCGTGTCTGCTTAATGTGTAATTAGGAAAGTGTTTGCTTGCTACCATAGTTTCCTAATTACAGCAATAGTTAATACAAGATCATAGTCTACAGCACAGATTAACCATAATTGTTTGCAAGTATAAAATGGCACTGTTTACAGTGATATCTTCTTTGACATAGCCTCTTCACAGAGTAAAGAGCTAATTAATGAAATAACCAAGTGTAATTAGTTGGCAAAGACACCTGCCCACTCTCTCATTTGGACACCACAGATATAGAAAAAGAAAAACATGTGCTACAGAGACTGGTTGTTCCATAAAGTATTTATCGGCTGCATTACTTCCATAATCCAAATATCTGGAGTAAGTAATGAACATGAAGAGACGTCTCTCATAGTCAGTCTCCACTGGGACCACGGCTTCTTATTAAACATGACGGTCCAACCTAACAACGGTGAACCCAGATGCATTTTGGGAAAGGTTAATACAGCTCGAAATGGAGCAGAGCATACCAGTGTTATGTCAGCAAAATGTCAAAGCAATTACTGCCAGGTTGCAAAAAGACGAAAGTGTGTGAGGTTGTGCAGGGTTTGTGAGAAACTGTACCGAGCTCCTTCAACATCTGCCTCCTCTTTACTTAATCTCTGCTCCCCATTCTCACCGCTACTTTCATTATCATTACCGCTAAAATGCCTCTATAACAGCCTCATCTTTTCCGTGAAGGCTTTCCACAAGACTTTGGAACCTGGCAGCAGAGATTTTCTCCCATTCAGCCACAGGAGCATCAGTGAGGTCGGCCAATGATGCTTGACGAAGGGGCCTGGACGTAACGTCCCACTTCATCCCAAAGGTGTTGGATGGAGTTGAAGTCAGAGCTCTGTCCAGGCCTGCGAAGTTGTTCCACAACAAACTGGAGAGACCATTTCTATATGGCCCTTGCTTCGTACACGGGGGTTTTGTCATGTTGAAACAGGAAAGACAAAGTTGGAAGCACAACAGTGATTCTCAAAGTGGGGTCTGTGGCACTGTGTCAGGGGGTCCACAAAATAATTTGCTATTGTAAAATTGTGCTGTATCATTAAAAAGTGCATATCTACAGATGGGGATCATTCGCACCAATAAAACAAGCATATTGTTACCATTACCCATACCCTAACCCACCCACGTTAGCTTTGGGCCAATAGAAACTCGCATATGATTGTGACACACAGCAATAAGTTAATTATTTTAAAGTTGAAGCACTTACTGAAAGTCAGCTTTAGACTGGTAAATTTAAACGTCTGGTTTTATTAGGACTATGTCAGTCTTGCTACTGTTCATTTTCTGAAAGCTTTTGAGATCAATTACTTGAAATGTAGGCTAAAACTGCTCCAAATGCAATTTTAATAAAATCTGCCTCTGTTTAAAGGTATATAAGTGGTATTAACATTCAATAATATTGCAAATTTCCCCGCTGTGGGACTAATAAAGGATTATCTCATCTTATTTTAGCAAGATTATGAAACAAGTCTGAAGTATTTAAGTTGAAAAGTTTTAGAGTACAAATAGTTCCTGTGGCATCTAAGAGTGCAAGTGGTAGTATGCTTAATCGGTGGTATGATTAAGAGGGGGTCTTTGGAGAACACCTGGTCACAGTATAATCTGAAATAGTGTTCGGCACAGCGGGCGCCTTAAGATGAAGTAATAATGTAGAACCTGGCTTAATGTCATTTAATGCTGCATATTTCCAAACTAATTTGCACACATTTGGGACTTTTGGGGGCCCCTGAGGGACTAAGAGCACCAGGGCATGATGCCAGAAAAAAAATTCTATTATTACAACAGATACAATAAGAAAGGATGTAATGAGACAGACACACTTATAGTGTGGTGTTGTGTATTTTATACAGTCTATGACCCCTTCCAGCTGCAACACTCTCACACTCACACACACAGTGGGGATGACACATAACATAGGCTACAATGATCAGGGGTGCTGGTGTTGAGTGAAAGACACGCATGCTCAGACGTTATTTTAGTCCCCCCTCCTCCTCCTTTTCTCTCTCTCTCTCTCTCTCTCTCTCTCTTTGGCCAAGCTGAGGAGGAGCATCTGTATCAGTGCTCAGAAGGTGATGGACGGGCAGCAGGTCGCCATAAAACACACATCTTCCTCCCGCAGAGTGAAGTGAGGTGACCGCAGGGTCTGTGGCCAGGCGGAGGAGGCGTGTCGCGTCGCGTCGCGTCGCGGTGCCCTTGAGGAGACTATTGACTGTCGCCTGCCGCAGGAGAAAGAAGAGGAAGAGGAGGAGGAGAGGATAGCAGCAGCAAATGGCCAAGCAGAGGTGATGGAGCTGTGGAGATGCAAAATGACTGAGGCTGAACGCCGAGAGTGAAGTTCAAGCAGGTGAGTTGAAGCGGAGGAGGCTTAGAAATAACCCATCCGGCGGTTTATTGATTGGACCACATTGTGTAACAACACGAAATTGCAGCAGGTCACTAATTGGGAAACCAATTGTGTCAATCTGCAGGCGCATGCAGAGCGCGAGAGAGCGCGCACTTCTCTTTCCATTCAAGAATTCGTCATGGGTCACGGGTCGGACTGTCACTGTAGACTACAACACCATACACACACACACACACACACACACACACACACACACACACACACACACACACACACACACATGCACATACATGCTGTTTGGTGGACGCTTAAAAGAAAACCCTCACAGTGTGCCAGGAGCGGGAATCGAACCGGCGTCCCTGCAGGTGCGGGCGTTGCATACGGTATAGGGAAGATATGATGCTTTATGATGTAAAACGACCATTCAACTGGATTTAAACGAGCCAAGACAAGCAGCAGCTCAACCCCCGTTTCCCCCCGTGTGTGTGTGTGTGAGTTTGTGTGTGAACCCTCTGGCGTCACAGGGGCGCATCACCGAGGAACATTGATAACCTTGAAAATAACATCTCCCTTCACATACAGACACACACACTCATCACTTAAACACACATATATACATTGATTTACATAATAACATGCAATAACCCTTAAGCAAAGAACACAGAGACACATGTATTACCTCCAGAATGATATATTATGCAGCTCTAATCAGTCTTACTTTGAATAAATAAGCTATAGGCAGCTGCATAATGCTTTCAGACATGTCGATTCTTAACAGTTTAGGAGTACCATTCATAAAGCGATTGGCTTATTAATAGTCCATATCGATGATGTTAATGCTTTTCAAATCAAATATAGTAGAAGATGCATTGTGAATACACCAGGAGGACAGTGTGCAATTACAGTATTTTCTGCCAGATTTCATCAGAAGAGTATTCTCTGTAAATCCATTAAGCTGCACCTGCTGCTGTCCTCTCATTGTGCAGGTTTGGCGTTAGCTACTAGCGGCTCACTTTAGTGTAAGGTGTGAAACAATAAGCGTTTGAGAGCTTCAGCAGCAGTGGAAGCAGCATTGCAGAGGCAGGCTGCATCATTCAGATCAGTAAAATACTACCGAGTGAGAGGAGACCGGAACATCCTGATCTCTTTATGCTCTTTGTGTGTTCACAGAGCAGCAGATCCGGTTGCATCTAACCGATGGTGGTTGTGGTAAATGACTTCTCAAATGTCATCGGTGCAAACTCATACCTGCTGTTATTTTTTTTTACTTCATTCAGCGAGCTGTGAAGTTGTGAAATCATGATTTAGTGCAGGGCACACTTTCGAGTGATTTCAGAAGGAATTAATTGAGTACAATTCCCTCAAAAACCCATATTTTCAAAAGAGAGCCATATATCATATTTTAAATTAAATACCTCACGAGCTCTTTGCCATTAGCATTACTCACAGCATGACCCTTCTAGCTTTTGTGATTTGTAACAGGGCAATTGAGGCTGATTCGTGTGAATACTCTACATCTCCGGGGAGAGTAAAGGCCACGTAGCCGGCCACAAATTCACAGCCTCCCCGACCCGTGCTCCTACCAAATCAAAAGGACTGCACCACCAACGATGTGGGAAACAGCAGCGAGCTGCCAAAACTGTCTGCTGCAGTCACATCAGGAAAATATAGTGAAACTGAAAAGATGGTTTTGTATTCTGATGTGATGCACCTTTGCCATGCAGGTATGGTAATAATACATTTTTGAATCGTCAGAGAGAGTGGGCAATCAATGTACAGGATTGATTTGTGGCAACATAATTTTTTGATATGATTTTTACATGAAATACCTTGTTTTGTCAGGTGTTTAATTTGCTGGATGAGCCAAAAACAGACCTTTTTCTCAAGTTATTTTATCCATAAAATCCAACTTTATCATGATACATATTCATATTGCACATAAAATGTCTTATAACATGATCAAATATCTTATCTTTGTGGCCTACTTCTAGTATTTGTCATGTATCTTAAGGGTTTTGCTCTTTCTTGTGAGTTATAGCCAGCGACTTGGCTCTATAGGTACGGCAATGTCGGTCGGTCATCACTGTGGTTCAGTCAAACATCTCTCAACAACTATCGGATATATTGGCACAGACTTTGGTAAAGACATTCATGGTTACCTAACGATGTTTCCTAAAGACTTTGGTGATGCTCCGATTTTTTCTCTAGCGCCACCAAGAGGTTGACATTGGTGGTTTTGAGTGTCTCTCAACAACTATTGAATGGATGGTACACATATTCACTTTTCATCTTGCGCCATCATTAGGTCAAAATTTCAATTTGTTCAATATTTTGGTTTGTAAACAAATGACATTCCCATCAGCCTCAGCTATACTTTCCATTTTGTGCTAATTAGCTAATGTTAGCATACGTTTTAAAGTAAGATAGTGAACAAGGTAAACATTATACCTGCTAAAAATCACCAGAGCACGATGTTACTAAATTACACATTTTGTGATTAAAGGTATAATATGTAACCGTTGTCGGTTGCTGTTTGTAAACATGCCGCATTCAAAGTTGGCCACTCCTCGTCGGCTCAACGAGCGAGCGAGTGAGGGAGAGAGAGAGCAGCGATCCAGCGAGTTATAGAGTGACTTAAGAGAGGGAGCGGCGTTAGAGAACTAAGTAACGAATCAGAGAAATAAAACGTTATTTTGTGATTGTTTCACGGCGGTTACGTTCTAAAGCACACAACTAACTCCACACAACTCCGCATAATTCTGCAGGATGGTGCCGAGTAGCCGGATTTTGAATGAATGCAGGCTTCCTGTCTGCTGGCTGTGGCTCAGCGCTGCTCTCGTCAAACTACGGACACACACCTATCATAAGCAAGGCAAGGCAAGGCAAGGCAAGGCAAGGCAGCTTTATTTGGATAGCACATTTCAACAACAGGGCAGTTCAAAGTGCTTTACATAAACATTCAAGAACATTGCGACAAAGTGCAAAAGAACATTAAGACATAATTAAAACAGGTATAAAAACATAAAACATAAAAATATTAAAGATTAGAAAATAAAAACAAGCTAAAAATAAAAGCTAGGATAGAAGCTAAAATAGAATAAAACACAAAAGAGTAAAAGCTCTAGTGCAGTATCAGATCATTATCTGGTTTAATTAAAGGCAGCAGCAAACAGAACATTTTTAAGCTTTGTTAGTTGTAGCGGTCCTGCAGTTTTCTGGGAGCTTGTTCCAAATATTTGGTGCTTAAAAACTGAACGCTGCTTCTGCATGTTTAGTTCTGACTCTGGGGACACTAAGTAGACCTGATCCAGATGACCTGAAAGGTTTTGGCCCTAAACCATTTAGTGCTTTGTAAACCAGCAGCAGTATTTTGAAATCAATTCTCTGAGAGACAGGGAGCCAGTGTAGAGACCTCAGAACTGGTCTGATATGATCCACTTTCTTGGTCTTAGTGAGGACTCTAGCAGCAGCGTTCTGAATCAGCTGCAGCTGTCTGATCGATTTTTTAGGAAGACCAGTAAAGACGCCGTTACAGTAGTCAAGTCGGCTGAAGATAAATGCATGGACTAGTTTTTCCAATTCCTGCTGAGACATCAGTCCTCTAATTCTTGCTATATTCTTCCGGTGATAGAAGGCTGTCTTTGTAATTGTCTTAATATGGCTGTAAACGCTCAGGTCAGAGTCCATGACTACACCAAGGTTTCTGGCTTGGTCCGAGCTTTTTAACATTACAGATTGTAGGTGAGCACTAACCTTTAATTTTTCCTTTTTGGCTCCAAAAACTTCGACCTCAGTTTTGTCTTTGTTCAGCTGAAGAAAATTTTGGCACATCCAATTATTGACTTGTTCAATGCACTCACTCAGTGCTTGTATTGGACTGTAGTCTCCTGGTGATAGTTATGTAAATTTGTGTGTCGTCTGCATAGTTATGGTAATTTATTTAGTTGTTCTCAAAAATCTGACCCAGTGGGAGCATGTAGATGTTAAACAAAAGAGGCCCCAAGATGGAGCCTTGGGGAACTCCGCATGTGATTTTGTTCAGCTCAGATTTGCAATTACCTATAGACACAAAGAAGTCCCTGTCTTTTAGGTAGGATTTAAACCAGCTAAGAGCTATGCCAGAAATACCCACCCAGTTTTCCAGTCGGTCTAGTAATATATTATGGTCAACAGTGTCAAATGCGGCACTGAGATAGCTGCAATCACAGCACAGAGAGGAGCTGGGGGGTCACTGGAACACATGGACATAACACAACCCGTTCTCATCCGTGAAATACGGCCGCTTTGTATGTGGAGACTTGTGCCTGGGCGTGACAAAGCGACGGCATTTGACCACCTGAACGGGCTGCTGTGATTGACTGGAGGTTACACCCCCACGTGGGGCTCAAAGCCACTTTGCTGACGCTCAGAAGCATCCAGAGCAAAGCAAAATAATGAGAAAAGAGAAGATACAGGCAGAGTACAGGGTCTCTGCAGAAACAGACACCACCACACACTTCTAGTGGGGCATAAGTGATGATTGAGAGGGGATTATTTTTCTATCAGTCTATACATTGTTTTTTTAATTAATTCTAGATCACTAGATTGAGTGTACAGGTGCTGTATATCAATAAGTCATGTAGTTCACTTGCTGTGTTTAGGTAGCCAAATTACTGTTGAGTAATACTTTGTAACTCCAGGGAAATAACTGAGCTCTACGCTCCATATGCCTTTGCATGAATAAACATTATGTCGTGGGAAAGTATTCCCCATTCCCAGAGAAACCACTGATCTGCTGAGTGTTTTACAACCTGAAATGCAGCAGTGGGTATGTGCCGTACAGCACCTGCATGGCCATATTGTGCTGCTGCAGAGAGCGATTATTACTACATCGGTTATAAGTTAATCATCCGGGAAGCAGGACCTTGAAGGGAAGGAGTGGATGTGAGATGGTTGAGAAGGAGATATTAGATGAGACGGATGGGATTCATTTACCTGTTTTTTTTTGTAAAAGCTGACATATCTATTGTTTCGACAGATTGAGAATGTCAACAATGCTTTTATGATTCTTATTTTCCCCGCTTGAACGCATAGCGTGAGGGAGGGGAGGAGAAAGAGACAGAGGGAGAAATAAATTGTTAGACAGATAGAGAGATAAAAGACAAATGAGGCAGGAAGCTCTTGCTTACGTAATTGTCATTGCCAACAATCCTTGAAGGTCATGTTCAGCCAAGGAGACTAAAAGGCGAGATAATAGATAGATTTGTTAATCTACCATTATGGTTCTGTATGAATATGAACTCAATGTGAACTCTCACGAAACAGAAAAAACAATTAAACTGGTGATTGCTCAGACGGCCAGAGCTTACGTTCATTCCCTGCCAAACACACGGGGCACATGGGAAGAAGTGAGTCACTGCTATTATTATCTCGGATATTAAAGATATATGAGATATCAAGCGGTATCCCAGTAAGGGACGGCTTGAGAGAGAAAGCAGAGAGAGGATTTGCAGGAGTGCGTGCGTGAAATAAATCTTGTACGTGGCTCTAAAAGTGTCTTTTCTCTTCCCTCGCAGGTGTCTGTCGTCACTGAAGTTCCAAAATGGAGTCCACTCACCTCCTGACCAGCTCTAAGAAGAGAGTAAAGATCCACCCTCACACCGTCACAGCCAAATACGCCACGCATGCCCCCTACTCCCCTCAACCTGGAGTACACACCCACTTCCCCCAGCCGGGGGACGAGGGCTACGATGACGCTCCGTCTTTTGAGGACTTTGGCTCCTTCCTGGAGGAGACGTCAGATAAGAAGCAGCTGACGGAGAGCAGGAAGTGGCCTCTGACTCTGTTTGGCTCTAAAGACAAAGACAAGGACACGACTAACAGACCCCCGGCTGCTGCGGGGGGAGGAGGAGGAGGAGGAGGAGGAGATGGGAGCGAGGGGGAAGTCAGAGCAGCAAAGGGGTCCGGGAAAGGGGTAGGGGAACAGCTGGCCAGTTTCGGGGAGGCGTCTGTGTCTGCGTCTCGGCTCACCTGGGTGGGGCTGCTCGGCGCGGCGCTGGCTCACGGCTGTTTGATTGTTCTGACCCGCCTGGCCTCTGAACGCTTCAGCTTGGGCCCCCTGTTCCTGCTCTTGGTTCGCTCCATCTTCCAGCTCCTCTCTGTGGCCGTACCGCTGCACAGGGGTGAGAACCCTTTCGGACCGCAGGGCTACCGCCTACGTCTGCTCTGTTACGGCATCGCCTACTCTCTCTCCCTCTGCTGCGCCTACTCCTCCTTAACCTTCGTCTCTCCTGGAGACGCCACGACGACCTGGCGCCTGGCAACCACGGCGCTGTCGGCTACCCTGGCCTTCCTGCTCCTGGAGGAGAGGCTGGGATTGGCTGATGGGATCACCATAGCCGCAGGGCTGTGCGGTTTGGGGCTTGTGTTACTTCCCACAGCAGACGAGAGCAATACGGATTCGCCGCCTGACCCGGTCGCGTTCTGGAGGGGCGCGTTCGGCTGGTCTCTTTCGGCTCTTGCGGGGCTGTGGATGGCTTTGGCGCTGGTTGGGTATCGTTCCCTGAAAGAGAGGGTGGGAGTGGGCACAGCTTTGTTCACAGTGAGCTGGACAGGCTGCCTGCTCGCCCCGGCCTCCTTGGCTGTGCTCCAGGAGGGCTGGTCATGGCCTATGAGCGCCCCAGCCTGGGGCCTGGTCCTGGGCCTGGTCGCCTGCTCGGTAACAGCCTTTCTGGGGATGACGCACGCCCTCACCCGACTCCACCCGGCTCTGGTCTCCGCCTCTCAGAGCCTGGAGGTACCTGTCGCCATGCTGCTGCATCTGGCTGTGCTGCCGCTGGCTCCCACTGCGCCTGAGGTCGTCGGGAACGTGATGGTCATACTGAGCGTCGGTTGGCTGGTGGCAATAAAGCTGCTACCCGCTCGTGGGGGAGCGCGGCGCCAAAGGGAGGAGTATGAGGAGATTCTGGACTCTCCCATCAAATAGACACCACCTCCTCGTCTTCCCCTCACTCCCTCGATCATGAGATTGATTCCAGTGTACATAAGAGACTGCTAAATGTTTATTGGAGCTTTATCTATTTTGTATCGTCCTCTTTGCTTTTGAGAAAGTGCCAATATCGTGTTGTCTGTTATAGTGACTATGTGATGTGACATTAAAATCTCTCTGATGAACACAACGCATCCCTGAAGCCACTTGTAATAAGTATCTCACCTCCTTAAGTGTGTGCGTATATATTGGCTACATTTCGCAAGAGTGTAATGTCAGTCACTTTTACCAACCAGCTGAGGGTTGGCCAAGGATTGATGCCATCTATTTGGCTGCTGGCAAGAGACAGAGAGAACAGGAGATGGGAGGCAAGAGAGAAGAGCGAGAGACACAATCAGAGGAAGATAAACGGGGGTAGAGAGAGAGAAGATGATGGGACTGGCATACAGATAAGAAGCAGGAGAGATAGGGGAGCGATGGCAGATGACGAAACAGAGATGAAAGACAGGGAAGCCAGGGCAGAAAGCGAGGCTGACGGCGGCTGGGTATTGTGCAGTGTGTCTGGCCAGCTGGCTGATAAAAACATTGTTCTATGTGTAGGGAACAGTCATTATGTCTTACCTGTCAGACACATAAGCACCGTTACTCTTCTCTTCCGGGCCTCTCCTCCTCTATTTTCGTCATCATTAGCCTCCTGCTTTACTTTTTTTCCTCTTTGTCTCTTTTTCGGTGTTAAAAATGAATGAAGCGACAACGTGAGATGACATGACGAAGCTTCCATTCACTAAAATCCACATTCACACTGCACAGATGGAGACTTTTAATGAAAACAAGTGCCCCCACATTTAATAGTAGGAAGTCTGGACATGAGATATAACTACTGTCCTTGTTACTGCATCTTGTTCGTTCTGACATTTAAGAAAAGGCCAGGAATTCTCCATCCAGCTGCTGATTTATAAGGACAAGTGCACATACATATACACACACAGGCATGGGCACAAGTACACAGTCATGCCATGGTTGTAAGCCTTTCATTAGTGAAAATATTCATGTGATGTCAGTGTGCTGGCCTAATTAAAATCACATACGGTTCAAATGTTCTTTTTTGCTGTATGTTTTGCCCAGTGATGAAATGTAACTACGCACATTTAGTCAAGCACAATCTTTCACTTCAATATTTCTATTTTATGCATACTTCTGTTTTACTACATTTTAGAGGAAGATATTGTACTTTTTTACTCCATTACATGTATTTGACATCTTATTAGTTACTCTGCAGGTTAAGATTAACATTTGACAAAGTAAATTATGATGTTTTGTTAGAGATTAAACTACCTAAATGTATATAACTTACTTCAAATTAGCGCCGTCTTGATCAGCTACAACATTAAAATGCTGCTTACAGGTTAATACATCAGTAGTCGTTATTAAATAATATAACATGTAATAATATATCATTATTATCATTACATAAGACTGAGGTCTTTCTACTGCACAATGAGTACTTTTGCTCTTCTGAAACTTTAGTTACATTTTGTGGTATTGCTGCTTTTACTGAAGTTAAGGATCTGAATACTTCTTCCGTCACTGATTTTCCTGTATTCCTCCTCAGTTTTCTTTTTTGACCTCTCTGCTTCTCTATTAAAACTCCAAAACAAACGTATAAATACTTTAAAAATAAATGAAGAGGTGATCAGGGACCAACGGACCATCACACAGAAACTGTAAAATACACAGAGAGTACCTTCAGTCAACATTGTGTGGTTTATAACAATGAACGTGTGTGTTTGTGTGCGGCAGCGGGAGGGACGGGCGGGCGGCGGTGTAATAGCTCTGGCAGGATTTCATAAATCATAAACACTCTGAGTATCGTAAGTCGTGGCCTCTTTGCATTCAGACACTCTTAAAGCAGCTAATGAGAGGGAGAGACCTGCCCAGAATTGAACACAATCCAGAGCCTCTAACACACTACCCTGCGGTTCTCGGTATCTGCAGACACCACCACAACCGCACAAACATGGTGTAAACTCTGGCACGTTCAGGGAAGGACAAAACACATGCACTGACAAATGAAAGTGTGGGCAATGTGCATGAACATCTAAGTATGTGGCTCTAAAATGAGTTGATTGCTGTGTGGGAGGAGGGAGGAAACCTTTCCATGAGGCTGATTAGGTTGTTTAATTAGTTTTTATTCATTACAGTAAAACCCACAACAATTACGGTACATTTAAATTCATTGTCACCAAACAAAAACAAGCTCACACATAAAAAAGGCCTCTTAAAAACAACATTAAAAACTGAGTATGTGCAAAATCATTATCACTGGAGTGTCCCCAGTCAATCTTTTTTTATTTTTTCCCTCTGGGCAATTCATGTGTCTCCTCTGTCCTTCCTGCCTGCTCTATCACTCTGCTCAGTTGCAGGTGAACCTTCTGCAGCTCTGTTGCTATGGCAACCAGGGCCTTTTGCATTGTGGCCATGTCCATCGGTGAAGTCACTTCCTGCTCAATCAGGCCAGATGTGAACGGCTTCATCCCCAGGCCAAATGCTGCCCCTAAACCTCCAGGTCTCGGTGTTGGTTTGTGCCCCATCGGCTCTGCTCTGTGGCCTCTGCCTTCCTCCAGCCGCTTCAGACGGGCATTCCCCTCATGGCCGCTGTGCAGAAGCTGGTGCAAGGTCGCATTTAACCTCCTCTCCCTCTCTGCCTCCTCCTCCCGGATCTCCAGCAAGCCTTGTTGAAGCCTGACGCTCGTTTGCTCGGCTGGCGCCCTGCACGCTGTCTCCAGGCTGGGTAGACACTGCTGGCATGTCCCCCTAGCAAGCTTGTCCAGCTGGGACCTGAAAGAGACCATTCCTCCACAGCATTGCTCCAGAGACTCCATCAGCATGTTCTGCCTCATGTGGGAGTCCTCCAGAGCGATGAAAAGCTTGTCCCAGCGGGAGAAATCTGCAGCCTGGCATGGCGTTGTTGGAGTTTCCTCTGTAGACAATAACCACAGGGATGTATCAGTTACATACAGTCCCATAGGTAGCTGAAAATGTACTAACATTAACAATAATATCAGGTCACAGGTCATTTTAACTTTAGCTGTTATGCATGTTTAAACGTAGCAGGGAAAACAGGGTTTAAATGCTACTGAATGGGATGAGTAACAAAAAGTTTTGAAATTAAAATTAAAACACTATACGTGGAACCACTGCATTGTACATGTAAACAGTAGGTTGTTGCTAATTTTAATGTGTTTATCTATGTTTATACTGTATGTTAAGTCGGTAACACTTGATAATACAGCCTGGGATATACTGCAAAATCACTGTATGAATCAGGTACTAATAAAATACTCAGCAGTTCTTACAGGGACTGCTAACTTTATGTTACTCATTCCATTTTGCAGTATTTAAAACCTGTTTTTCGTTTGAATATGCCTTACAGCTAAAGCTAAAATGACCTCTGACCTGACATAATATTTACTCTATTGTGATCAGAGAGAGCAGAGATAGTTTTTCCAGTAGAGGTTTTTACATAAATAACGTACAATGCAAGTCCTGTCTATGATGGCTTAAGATGGTATCATCTGCATAAAAATGTACATTATAATGTTGACTGGCAGAGATGTTTTTTATGTATATAGTGAATACAAGGGGACCCAGAATAGACCCCTGCGGGACACCTTTACTTATCTTCCAAAACTAATAAATCAAAGCGTGTTGATGAATTCTTAAACAAAACACATAAGATTTATTTTATTGGCTTAATGAAATCAGGCATGGCAGCTGAGGATAAATTCTTCACAATGAGCCATCTGTTCAAACAACAAAAGAGACAAAAGAACAACAAAACTCACCCTCCTGCTGGTCCTGAGAGATCTCGTTGTCATAGTGGTCTGCGTAGTTTCCTTCATACTCAATCTCATTCACACACAAGGATGCACCCACAAAGACGAGCACACACAGCACACGCCAGATCCTGAACACATGCATGATGAAGCTCCGACTGACTGTGTTGCTTTTAAAAATGTCACGAAAGTATCTGTATCAGATGTGTTTGTCTGCTCCCCCTTCACTGTATGTAAAGCTCTTTAAACTGAGCCAACTGTTGCGGGTGCTGACTTATAAACTCAGCACAAGGGAAGAAGGAGGGAAGTCAAGGAGGGTGGGACAGAAGTGGGGGTGGTGTGGGGGGTTGGGTGAGTCATGCTTCGGTGGAGGTAATATGTCAAAAGTCAAACTTAGTGGGAAATAGGGGCATTATGAGGAAAGAAAGGGAGAGTCACAGTACCGCAGGACACGGAAATCTGAAAAGAAATGGATGGAGGGAGAAGAAAACTGTTTAAATGAATATGTTTCATTTGCTTATAGAACTTTCTTTGAAGCAAGAACATGCAACATATGGAAGTAGAGATAGCCTTACTTGGTTTGATATGGCCAGTAGCTTATGGTGGCTAATGTTAGCTAAAGGTAGCAAACTTTAGATAGTTGCTCTTAAATTTTAATATTTTGTTCATATATTTGAGTTTTAAATTCTGTCAGGGTTCAGCTTTATAGTTATTATACAAAAGAGGGATTGTACACTAAAATGTGGTTGTAGCTCCTAGAAATTGTATAAAGAAGACAAAGAAATCAAATTAGAAGAAAATAAAAAATTGTATTAAAATGAATACAGCAAGGAAAAAAAATACTAATAATAGTAGTAGGCCGCACACTTAAGGAAAAACTATATTATATCTACATAGAAAAGATATACAGTTATGTATAAACCTATATAGAAACACACAATATGTAGACTACAATATAAATTGAGTTACTCTTCTTTAAAGGTCCCATGTTGTAAAAAGTGAGATTTTCATGTCTTTTTTATTATAAGTGCTATATAAATTCTGTGAAAGTATCAAAATGCTCAATCCATGGAGAAATACACAGCCCGTATTCAGAAACTGTCTTTGAGACAAGCTGTCAGGATTTCTGTAATTTTGTGATGTCACAAATATACAGTATTTAGACCATTTCACAGTTTTAAACGTAAATATTCTAAATGTGTCCCATTTTATTTCCGGTTGCAGTGTATGTGAATGACATCAGCTGACAGGAAGTACACATGGACCCAAGCTGTTGCCTAGCAACGCGATTCCGTAGAAATTCCGTTGAAATTCGCTAAAACGTAGTGTTTCAGACAGAGGGTAAATACAGGCATATTCAGGCAGACAGTATGAGGAAAATAAAGTTTATTTTTTTAACATTACAGCATGTAAACATGTTCCAGTAGAAACATAAAATAGTATGAACTTTAAAATGAGCATGATATGGGACCTTTAAAATTTGCTTTTTCGTAACAAATGACCAACATCTACTGATCCCTCCAAATAGGTCCTTTTTTGTCATTGCAAGGAGCATACCATTGTTGTGAGCTTCATTGGCCTCTACAGCCATTGTTTACATTTTCACAGGACATTTCAATCCACACTCTCTCTCGGTCTGTCTGCCTTTTTATGATGAGTCAGAGTCACTCCCTGCTCTGTGCATCATCACCAAATCCCATAACCAAAATAAATTGCAACATTGCTGAGTCTGGATTTTATTTTAAGCTTTCAATGAGTATGCTTTTACCACTTGAAATTAAATGTTGTTGCTAAGCAACACTGCAAAATTTGCTTTCTGGCTGTAATTGTATTTTGTTGCTTTGTTTATAACTTGTCAATTAAACATTCCACCAAATGACCTTATTCTTATAGACAGAGGGCTCTGGTCAACAGTTGTTGGGGTTAAGCTGCAGACGTAGGACATGTCAAGGTCAGAGGAAAAGCCCTGACCTTTCTACTCTCTGCAGACCTCCAGACTGAGCTCCCCCTGCAGATGTCAGCATGTTTGCCAACAACTATGTATGATTTTCTCTGTTTGGCAGGTAGTAATTGGAGCAGAGGGACTACTTAGGGTGGAAGCTGGCAGGTTTATCTCAGGAAAAGAGAGAATCTGCAGCGGAAGAGATATACAGAAAGAGAGACAGGATAGTTGGAAAGTAAAGGTAGAGAGGGACAGGGGAAAATTGTGTACTTTTTCCTTTCCTCATTGCAGTAAAAATACCTCACTGTGGGAATGAGTGTGTGCATTTTCCCAGGCCACTTCCATAAAATACAATAATTAGGATCCCCTCAGGAAAGCGATAAATTTATATGATAGAATTTGCAGGTGTGATATAAAATTCAGTGTCACAAACCGTTGGTGTTGTCACCTTGTTCTCGTTGGTGCCCATCTGAGGCATTTCCACTTATTTTTTCCTCTCTATAGGTCATCTTTCTATTTAGGTCATATATGACTCCATAAAAGTGGAGCTACATTTATCAGCAGCCACCAGACGCTATTTACCACCCACACCTGCACACCAGCTGGCATTGAAGAGGAGGAGGAGTGATGATTGATGAACGACTGACGAAAACATAGCAGAGAGAGGAAGAAGACAGAGGGATGGATGATGAAAGTTGGATTTGATGAGAGTATTCCTCGTGTATTAGCGCTAATTATATACAGACCAGAGAGAATTAGACGAGAACAGATCCCGTCGTCTGGTTTGCGAAACCAGGGATGCGAGGGGAAACTGGGACAGTGGGTGTTGTCAGCAGAACTTCATTGGCTAAAAACAGCCGATGTAAAACAGCAACAGGACTGTACTGACGAATAAACCGCATACTAAGACTAACACAGCAAAGTCAGCCAAAACAGGCCTGTTTTATGAGAACAGGGTGTATCCCTTTTCATCCCCAATATGTAGGAAGGGGAGGGGAGGGAACCATAGAGATATGATTGAAATACAATATACTGCAAAACAATAGAGCCATTGTAAGAATATTGCCAACTTATACTAGTGTCTAATTATGTTAAAAGACAGTATTAGTTGAAGATTATGTTCTAGCTTATTGCTTTACTAGAAACAGTGCAGTAAGAGACAGTTATTCAAAAAAATAGATATCTGAGCTAAGAAAAGCCTTTGATACTGTGAACCTGCTGGTTTAATAATTATCTCTCGGGTAGGACTGAATTTGTCAAAGTCAATGGGCACAGTTCAAACAGGCTTACTGTACTAAATGGAGTACCTCAAGACCTGCGCTTTTATTTTTTATTTTTACATAAATAATCTAGGTGTTAACGCACATGGAATTAATACTCATTATTATGCAGATGATACAGTTTTGTATACCTGGGGATCTTCTCGCCCAGATGCACTTTGTAAAATACAGTCTGTCTTTAATATTTAGCAGTCATTCAACTCAAACGTGTGCTGAATGCAGATACATCTGATGTTGTTTTCTAATACTAGAAGGAAGCCTATAGACATTGTGGTCATTGTTACAGTTCAAGACAACAGATGTTCTTCTACAAATATCAAGGTATTTGATTTGATGAATGTATTTCATTCATCACATTTTACTGGCTGATTTGTTCACCCGTGTCTCCACATATTGGACTCTGGACATCGTAGTTGATTGCGATTTGTAACCAAATTAAATCCCTTCACACATCATAGTGATTTCTATTCCAGAGTTAGCTGTCCATCTCTGTCCATGAATTGTTTGTATTTAGAGTATTTTTTCTTATTTATAAGGCCATTCTGAGCTAATTACATCATATCTCTGCAGATTCCCTTCGCAATCAATGTCTCAGATCACAAGAAATATAGTACATCTGCTGTGTGTCCTTAATGTTTGGATAGAAATTGGAAAGAAAGCCTTCATATTTTCTGCTCCAGCCACTTTGAATAGTCTGCAGAAGGAATTGAAATTGATTAACCCGACATTTCTGGCAGAATTCAAAATGAGTGTAGCGCAAACTCTATGGTAAGGGACTTCAATTGTCTGGTCTTTATAGCCTTATTTCAGTATTATTATCTGTTTTCTAGTTTTGTTTTATCTGTTGACTGGTTTTGTATTGTTTTGCCTACATTTTTTGGCCAGGTCTCTCTTTACCTAGTTAAATATAAGTTGAATAAAAAATAAAACAACATACTGTACCTATCCATAGAAATGTTATCCGTCTGTGCCCCTCAGGTAGAGGAAAGGACCGAGCCAAATATAATTACAAACCCCAATTCCCTTTATTTGCTTTCATAACTCACTCATGTCAACCAGACCTGCAAAACATTTCCTTCCTGTATCACACATGAGCATAAAATCTGAAGAAGACCAGACAGAGAGAGAGAACTACTGTCTCTACTGACGGACAGAGTGCATGCCGGAAATGATAAAAATAATTAGGAAACATAGCAAGGACTTGCTGTATCAGTGTGGCGGAAACACACTCATGAACAGCTAGGGACAGATTGAGGAGAATCTATTCTTGTCTGGCTGAGTCAGAGGGAAGTTACAGGAACGAAACACTATTTAATCTGTCTGTGGCTGTGCCTCCTGTGAGGCCCCTCTAAAATGCAGAGCTGATATAGTGGTGCAATAGAAGTGTTTATGGGTGTTATTGAACCACGGGCCTCCTGACTGCACTCAGATCAATATCACATAACCTGCGCTTGATCGATCTAATCTGTTTGTACAGACTCAGACAGGAAAGAAGTGGGAGCAAAATACAGGAGACACACACACACACCTTTCCGTAAGTGATTTTGTAGTAGTATTTCAGTGTGTGTGCATGTGTTGAGGTTGTGGTGAATGTCATACACCACCTGACCTACTTATCCTGTTAATACAATTAATAATAATAATGGAATCAGTGAAGCAAGCCAAGCTTCACAGTGTGTCAGCAGGGTTTTAAATGTTATTATTACACGGCTTTGTTGAATACTCGATTCGGATTGGTCAATCACGGCGTGCTACGGTCTGTTATTTCTTTATAGCAGACCGTTGCTATGGGCGCAGTTGTGACGTCGGACTCTGGGATAATGTACAGCTAGCGTGTCATTGTTGTGAAATAAACCCCTTCAGGGCGATGAGACGTCTGGGTTTATTTCACAACAATGACCGGCTCGCTGTACATTATCCCTTACCTATAGACTAGACCTGGAAAGCCTTATCAAGACCTCATCCTGGAAATTATCGTGTGTGTGTGTAAATGATATGAGAAAATACATCGGTGAACGGCGAGCAGCAGATTTTAACGAGAAAATAACAGGGACACCTCAACTGGAGAACAAAGATCCACACTTGATTCAGATAGACATGACATCACTGTTTGCATATTTATTTCCACATCTTGACATGAATCACACTGACATCAGCTCAATGTACAACATGTGACTGAAATATGACTACATGGATGCGCAGTTTAAAACTGGCAGCCACTAGAATTGTGAATACTGTTGCTATCCATACACACACATCTTTACGTACTGGGACAAAAGCCTAGATCATAGAACTGGGTGATTACATCAGTAGGGTCAAGGCTATATTAATGTGTGTGTTTCCATCAAGGGTCCCCAGAGTGGACCCACACCACAGTAGAGCACCGCTGCCCTCACGAAGAAAATTAACAACATCTGGCCTTGGAAACTTATACCCATTTCACCTTAATGGGGTAAAAGGGTAAAAGTGAGTATGTGATTTGACTGTGCAGCAGGGAAACACCCAAGGAAACATATTTTATACCATGCTGCAGCATAAAGGTCCTGTTCAGCTTGGTGTTTTGGCACCTCGCTGGACTCCCAAACACATGTAACTAACATGTTTCATATGGAAAATGACCTCAACTTGCAGTAACAAGAGTCAAGAGGTGGCAGAGTCACATACAGTACACACCACTCTTTAAAGGTGTAACAGGTCTGGGGAAGCTGTAAACACAAGTGACCCACACGTGAATTGCTGTTTTCACACCAACAATTTGACAAACATACACTTGGCACCAAACTTCACCAGTTCTCTCATTTATCTAAACGTAAAAATGAAGATTTAGTTTCACAGACCGAAAACAACTTTTCACAATGACGCACTGCAAATATGACAGTCTGTCAGGAAATATTACATCCATTTCCACAAGAGGGGACAACAAGTCATCATTTCCATACAACATGAATAATATATGAGTATGGTTAAAGGCTAAAATGATTGTGGCACTATATCGCGCTTAGAAAAATAAGCACTTTTACAACCACTTCACATCTTCCCTATGGGATTAATTAATCATATTATAATGACTGTTCTTTTATAATGCAGTCTGACGTATCGGATCCACCGGTCTAAATCAGCTGAAGCCCCGATCAAAGTTAGCTGACATGGCTTTGGCCGGGTGTAACATCCCCCGCTAGACATTAATTTCTACTGAACCATGTCCTGACTGGCTGTTGATGACTCCTGGACATCTTCTCCATTAATGATGGGCACCTCGCTTGTGGTTTCATTAGTTGTTTGGGGCTCAGCAGCCATGCCATTGGTTGTCAGAGTCTCAACAGCCAGGTCATCGGTTGTTATGGTGTCACTAGCTACGGCGTTTGCTGTCTCGATTGAGGTTCCACTGAGTTCAGAAGGTGGAGAAGCTGTTGTCAAACTACCTGCACCATTGGTTATTGCAGCAGTTGCTCCGTTGGTTCGTGTAGAGTCACGATCAAGTACTTGACTGACCACTGAACAGTGGCTGGTTGCTTGGCCATCAGAGAAGAAGGTGTTGTTGTTATTATTGTTGTTATTTGGCTGTGTGGATACAGAGGAATCTGCTGTTCTTTCCGTTCTGGGCGGTGGATTTCTAGTCCAAGAATCCTGGTCGAAGTCTGGAATTTGGTGGACGATTATGGGAATCGGAGTGACGTGATTTAACCCGACGGGCTCATTGGCTACGTCGTTGCTTGTGGGCAGCTGATTGACTTCACTACTAATTGCTGACTGCCAGTTATTGGAGCAGAGGACTGCTGGAATGCTGCAAGGAGAAACAAAATCATAACCAAGTCATTAATGAGAAAAAAATAGTTTGCTTTAAAATGTATTCTCAATAGTCTTGTGTTCTTTATGAGACCAGATGTCCAGAGATCGTTGGCCAACTGGGTTATAAAATGGATTGGATCCCATGTTGTACATACAGACATTTTAGAATGGCATTTAGCGTTTTAAACTATTTTCCTTTTTTTTCCTGAGCAAACAAATAAAAAAAGTCTGTGACCTTAATGACAGCTCATTGAAAGTGCATTTTGTCAGTATCTTGTGAAAACCTAGCCTGACCCGCCAGATGTTTGCTACACAGAATAATCTGAGAAGCCGTCATTAGAAACTGTTTGGAAAAGGGCAGGCACTTTCAAAAAAAATACTTAGCAGGTGATTGGATGAATTATCTGTCAATCAAACTCTTACCTATGCCAGTCGCAGGGAGTTCGAAAACATCTTTTCCATCGAGGAAATCCTTCAGTGCCGTTCTCTGATCTTCTTTCAGTGAAGAAATACTCTACAGTTCTGATATAACTGATGCTATTGCAGCATCTGCGCTAACCTCTTCAGGAGCCGCAACCGTTGTTTTGAATGAACAGTCGCTTCTCTGTGTCGCCTCACACACACCTAAGCCATGCCCGTAGCTGCCAGTAGCTCCTCACAGGACAATCCCTGCCATTCCCTGCAAATCTGTCGTTTGTCTTCATGTCATTCCAAACATTCCAAATGTGTCCGAGTTTATTTCCTGTTGCAATGTATGTGAATGACATCAGCTGACAGGAAGTAACGTCCGTTGAAACGGTCTATACAGCCCTGGCTGCTGCTCGCAGTCTCCCTCTCTGTCTGCTGTGCTGCAGTTCCCTCATTTTCTCCACACAGGCACCAGTTTGGTTTGGTTTAGCATGTTGCTTTAGTTTATCTTTATGGTTTGTCTTGCACCTTTACAACACCCACACATACACATTTTCCACTCATGCACCCACACATACACTACTGACAAAAGTTTCTGTTTAACTTTTAACATAACAAAATAGGGGCTCATCCTTTAAGGTCAGTTTGTTAAAAAATGTTGGTTTGGTGCCACAGGCAGCAGCAGATGTTGATTGTGCAGCTGATAAGTGAGTTGGTCCAGCTGTGTGCTGGTTTGGCTGTGCGCTTTGTTACCAGAGCTGCTTCGGTCTTTGGGACTTATATCATTTTAATTCTATAAAGATTTAGTCTGTCTAGTACAGTAGGTGTTGTAAACCAGACATACAGACCTGGCCAGCTGCTTCTGAAGCTCCTGACCATGTTGGTTGCACTGGTCAAAGTAACAGGCCTGAGCTTCCACAAAGTCCATAAGGCTCCGCATGTGGTTGGTCTGAAAAAACAACAACAAAAACCTTACAAGGCACATAAAACACAAGACCGATGGAATAAAGAGTTTGTATTTTTTTTTTAAATAGAGAGAAAACTAAGGTAAAATGTATTAACAGTAAACAATATAGAGTTTCGCTCAGCGTTGAGTATTGAGTAGTAGTATACAAAGAAAGAAAACCTACTGATACAAAAAATATACACTCCTACCAAGCTAGAGAGATTTTATTTTCTCTCTTTCTGTTTGTGTTTGTGTGCACATACGTGAGTGTTGTCGATTCCTTCCACAACTCGTCTTGTAATTTGTGACTGGCGATCGAACAGACTCTGAAAGATCCTCTGCGCCATCTCTGCCTACACACACACACACACACATACACACACACAAAATCATCTTTTACGGTATTTGGTCTTTCTCATTATGCCAGCTTTATAGCAAAAAACAAATCCCAGAAGGGCTTAAGTCTAAATGAGCTAAACAATATAAAGACAACTATTACTGCAACTAATGGGAGCATTCTCAATTCCATACATTTATATAACTGCTGGCAGTGTTAAAATAGTCTCCCTCTTTTACAGCATGGGCAATATTTATATCAGATTCGGTGTGCATGCAACGAGAAGCATGAACTTACCTGAGAGATTTCCTGAGCCCACATCTGATTGGATGAGAGAGACAGAGGAGGACAAGTGACTTACTCAATGATCAAACAGCAAGTTCAGCTGTGCCTGTCAATGTTTCATGTCCCTTTAGCATCACTGACCTTTAGCCATTTAACACGCAGGAAGCTGAACATGTAAGAGACGTGAGACAAGTAGTCCTCTTCCAGCGGGTTTGCATTCAAGTTCTGACAAAGAGAAAGCAGGAAGGTGGAATGAGACAATATTATTTGTACTGTATGATAGATTTTATTGGATTGATCCAGGTATGATACATTTATTGAAGAAAACTGATATTTATTTAAAAGTTTTGTTTCTATATAAGTGACGGTCAAGACATTGTAACTCACTCTGCCCTCTCGGTCGGCTTCGTGGGCTTTTCTCACTCTGGTTTTAGCTATGTCTAAGTCCAAACGTTTATTCACCAACATCTTGCGCTCATCCTATGAACACATTTAAAAAAAAAAAACATGTTAAGTATACAAACAATTTATAAACTGAGCATGAACAAAAAAGAAAATGGAAGATATTAAAGATTATAAAAGCAATTACTGACAATGTGACATCCAAAACATACAATTAAGCACCACGGTGATGAGTGTGTGTATGTTTTTTGTGTGTATTACCTGCATGACTCTGTATTCCCCCTCAGTGAAACTCCTCAGCGGGGTGAGGAAGTGGATGTTAGTGCTTTGGACAAACTTCCTCTCTGCCTCGCCAAGCTGCTTCTGAGCCTCTCCACACCTGAGTAAAGCAGTTCCTGAGCGCAAAAAACACACTGCCGTTTAAAAAGAATACGCACTGACAAATATTTACTGATGTGATGTGAACTATATTATAAAGATCAACATTATCCACATAAATGTATGCTCACCATAGGGTGTGTTGGACCCCATCTCCAGCCCAGCCTGGGTCATTTCGTCTCCCAGTACCTCATGTGCACGAGGCCGAGTGGGGACGCTCCAATCCAGATGCCCGTACAGCCGGTCCTCCAACCGTGCTCCTGTACATCAGGGATCAGAGAGCAGTGGTAGTCAGCGCTAGGTTCAGTTAGTCATTTACTAAGCGATAGTTATACACACATACAAACATGCAATTGTCTTATGTATGCTTACAAATCAAGAGAGGAACAATTTGTAATCTGTAGCGGAAACGAGAGTCCAAACTGACACAGTTGTTAATGACCCGCGGCCCCTACCAGCCGGTTTAAGAGTAGTGAGGAGTCAGCAGTCAATGACGGTTTAAAACAGTTCAAAAATATTTTGTTCAAAAAGTGTGAATTACCGCAACCACAAGAGGTCCTTGAGTATACAGTCATAAATGAGCACCAAAAAATATTAAGCTGATGGGTCCAGCAGTATGCAAGAATAGCCGTGGACAGACAGACAGACCCAGTGATGCACAAACACGGCAAAATACATAATCTCCTGGTGGCGTTAATAATAATATGAAACAAAACAGTAGGCAGCTGCCTGCAAACTGCTGGTTTGATGATTCTTCAGAAAGACTTAAAGCCCTCGGCCTATAGATGATCTGCAAATACGTCCTTGATGCTGAATAAACACATGAGATTGTTGTTTTGTGGCAGCTGAACGGTCCCCTTATTTGATAGATTACAGACCACATCCACTCATAATTCCATTAGCTGATGTATTTGGAGGCAAAAGAATAACCATCCCTATTCATCCGAACAGGCCAATTACTGTCAAAGGAAACAGAAGAGCACACAGGAGATGTATCTATTGTAGGAGGGCAAACAGAGCTGAAATAATGGCTCCCAGAGGTAAAGAGCCATAGTCATCATTCAGTTTCTTTATGTAGACCATAATGGTGAGGGCCCACTTGTAGGAGATAGCACATGCGGTTGTGGTTTGGTGCAATCATGAACATGATGTGCTTATCAGGACAAAATGGTTCTACGTGTAGGTTTGCAGTACAACATACTATATTTAGATTTTAAGTAGTTAATATGAATGGAGTAGAAGCGTTGCTGGGTCTTTGTGGTAATCACATACAGGTGCTCTTTGGATCCTTCAGGTGTACTGTGCTTATTCAGTCTCGTAAAGGGCTCATTGCATGGGTAGAATATGGTCTCAAAAAGTACAAAATGCAAGTCTCCTTCAAAAAATAATCCAAGGCAAAAAAAATATTTATTTTACAAGGCAATAATAATTTAAAATGACCAACGCGTTTTGACTGATATTGGTCTGAGTTTAGAGTCCCTGTATACCAGGCAGTTACAGCGGATAGCCAGCTACATCTCACATGATGACTCTCATCCTCTGCCTGGTGAGTTCCAGCTTCTCCCATCTGGTCGGAGGTTTAAGGTCCCAAGGTGTAGAACAAAGCGCTACAGGAACAGCTTTGTTCCAGCATTTAACTAAGTCCTAGCAGTTTTTGGTAACAGGCTTACAGGTACAAATAAAGTCACCTGAACCTGAACCTGTCTTCATCAGAGTCATTGTCCTGTTCATATGGATACTCATTGAAATCACAGCATCCACCAACACCTTTAATTACTATATACATAAATACTGGTAGATAATTTATCAGTTTGATTTATATCTAATCTAAAACAGGCTTTTCTGCCAATATATCAGGGATGTAAGGTAGGCCTACAGTATGTATTGCATATTTGATAGATAGATAGTAACTTTATTGATCCCAAGGGAAATTCAAGTTTCCAGCATCATAGTTCAAAACATGTTAGTAAAAAGGCAGTAAAAAAGTTAGTAGTGCAAAGTACAAAACAAATATACCAGATATAAAAATACAAGGAGATGAAGAAAACTGTTAAAACTGAATATAGTGCAGGGTAACAGCTGTGATACACGACTATTAAAAAACTGAATATAGTGCAGAGGAGACTGTTAAAAATGATTATAGTGCATTATAATCTGTCCTACAGACCGTCCTCCTTCGTCCCCCTCCCTCCCTAGAGAGGTGTTGCTAGAGGTCAGTGCACTGAATTTGTTAATTAAGACATCCATTAACGTTAATTCTGAGAAACAAAAGGAATTGTATGTGTAATTCAAGATATATACAGACTTCCAGGACCTGCAGATCATTTAAAATAGCTAATTAATAGCAATAAATAATCAATTTACAGTCTCTCACCGGCATTGGGTTGCAGTAACACCTCAGTCTGGGAGATTATCTGGTCTGTCCAGGTCTTGGTGGCGTCTACCCGGACCAAGAGCTCCTCCAACCCGGGCTCCAAGTCTGTCTTCTCCGCCTGGCCAAGACTCTCCTCCGTGTACTGGGACGGACGGAATAACAGAATAATACACTAATTAGGGTGACATTAACATCTCAGAACGGTTTAATAACAATTCACAGCAACCATAAGCAGTTTCTTTAACCTAAATTATTAGTTTAGCTAACGTTAATGTCGACTTTTTTGTGTTTTTACCTGAACAGCCCGGTTGATGAACTGACCAGCATCCACAGCCAACCGCGTTAAATCCATGGCAACGGTCACCCAAGGTCGCGCGCCGTCCTCGGTGGTCCGACAGAGACGTTACTAACGGTCCAACAGCGACCGTTAGTTAGCTATTCGAAATCCAGTAGTGACCAACGGCTACAGCTAGCTGCCCTCGCCATGGCTTCAACCGTTAACCGCCACTCGTTAGCCAGATTACGGTTCCGTTAACAACAAACTGAAGAAAAGCACCTGCGTGTTGTTGTCAGTTTATCCTCCAGCCATAATGGAGTGCTTCCTCTGACATGTTTGTTGTTACTGGTTTACAACCTCGGTTTGGCCGTTAACGGCTGCTTTTCAGAACACCAACGGTTAGAGGAGTGGTCCTTATTGTCGTGTATTTAATGTGTAACGTTACCGGTTTAACTCGGGACTTTTAAATTGCTGCCTCAAATGCAAGCTTCTATTTAAAATACCTTAACGTTTCACAGCAAAATAAGCTGTTTAAAAGCGGAATGTGTGACTTTCATAGCTGTTTTGGGTGAAAGTAATGACTAAATCTGACAGGAGACAGCTGATATCTTTGATAGAAGACTAGTGCCTGAGACTTCCGGTTAGGACTTCAAAATAAAAGCATAATCTCAGTCAGTCAGTCAACTACTAAACATGCAGGAAAAACAATGAATTTAGCTGCAAAATGCAACTTGTTTTTCCCAGAAAGAAGCTCCAGCACACTTTTAAAAAGATGATCTTGGACTTTCATAGCTGTTTTGGGTGAAAATAATGACAATCTGTCAGGAGACAGCCGATATCTTTGATAGAAGAGCGCCTGAGACTTCCGGTTGGGACTTCAAAATAAAAGCATAATCTCTACTACTATAAATACAGGAAAAACAATGAATTTAGAAGCAAAATGCAACTTGTTTTCCCAGAAATAAGCTCCAGCACACTTGTAAAAAGATGATCTTGGATTTTTCATAGCTGTTTAGGGTGAAAATAATGACAAATCTGACAGGAGAACGCCGATATCTTTGATAGAAAAAGAAGAGTGCCTGAGACTTCCGGTTAGAACTTCAAAATAAAGGCATAATCTCTACACGCCTATGCTAGTCAGTCAACTACTATAAATACAGGAAAAACAATGAATTTAGCTGCAAAATGAAACTTGTTTTCCCAGAAAAGAAGCTCCAGCACACTTGTACAAAGATGATCTTGCCATAATGTAAATGGTCTAATCTCTACACGCCTATATGCCAGTCAGTCAACTACTAAACATACAGAAAAAAACAATGAATTTAGCTGCAAAATGCAACTTGTTTTCCCCAGAAAGAAGCTCCAGCACACTTGTACAAAGATGATCTTGCCATAATGTAAAAAGTCACTCAAAAAAGGCCCATATCCGGGGCTGGTTTGGAAAGCTCCTCTTCATTTGAAGCAAAAATATTTCTATCCAAAAGAAAGCCGAAACAGCAGCCAGACATTGACAAAAATGAGAAAAGCGATGATACAAAATACAGTGACCTTTTGAATGTCTGTACCCATGACTAGACGACAAAAATCTTGCTCACTTATTAAAGAAATTCTACACTTACTATCCTCACCAAGTCTTCTTCAGCCTCTTAAAGCTTTCATGAGCAGCTCTAATTGGTGCTCCTGTGAAAAAGGTCAGCTGATTGGACCGCTGGGTAAGTGCAAGAGGAGAGAAACACACACACACACAGAGGGGATTAAAACAATCTGACTGCTAAAGAGATTCTAAGGAGGGTTAAGAGATTAGAAAGCAACTACTTGCATACACATTAACCAGCAAAATCAAATCTGCAAAACACATCTTTTATTACAAGAGTATGTACAACAATGCAGCAAATATCTTTTGTTTCCAGAAAACAGGAAACTAAACAATGATGGAAGAACAAACAAAAATGGCATTATGAAGAGCTCTTCAACAGTCATGAATGTTTTTGTGTTATTATGTGCAAGTATTTCTTTGCACTTGTTATAATTGCTTGCAGCCACCTCGGAGGGCGCTTAAAGTGGTCTTGTGTTGGCATGTGATGACAGGAAAGCATCTTAAATTCTCCTGAATTGACTTCAAAATGCTTTCCTCTCATTTTGTAAACATAGGTGTGTGTTTTACAGGTATGGCCCCCAGCCCAGATACATCTGACAGAGCAGTTTGTCGTCTGTGGCTTCCTGTATGAGGTAGTGGACGTGTCCCTCTATGGACAGAGGTAGACCCAGCACTTTGTTCCTGCTCTTTATTACGCCCTGCAGACGCTGATCGATGTCACACACGTGGGTTTTTGCCTGGCAGAGAAGAAAGGGGGAAAGATTCAAGACAAAACAGTGACATTTATAGGTTATATTAGACAATCATGCTGCTGTAAATGCATGTAAACATACTTCCAGAGGTAAAATCCAAGAAATGCACACACACCTTTTCATTAACTATCTCTCCTGTCTCGTTGGCCTGAGCTTTAGAAAGTCCTTTGGCTTGTTTGCTCCACTCCACCAGCGGGTCATGAAGGAAAGTCTTAAGCACACTTAGAGGGAAAATTAAAAACATGAAAAAATATTGTAACCTTTTTAAAAGACAGTAACTATATAAATTTGGGACGGAAAAAAACACATTACGAATTATTCAGCGAGCATCGTCATCACATATATAACCATGTTTTAAGACTTCAGTCAAAAAATCCATTAATTTCAAAATGGTCTTGAATCTAAATATAGTTAATTAATGCTCCTTGCTTAGTACATTTACTCTAACCCCAGGCTACTCTACTCACAGTTTTTATTTTATTTCTGTACTCTATTGAAACAGGGTTTGACATGATTATTCAATAATCATAAAGTGTTAATATTTGTGTACCTCATGAGCGGTTCCCTCTGGTCTCTCATTAGTCTCAGGGTGACCTCACAGGCCTGTCTGAAGAGACCCTCGGTGCCCATGGGCCCCATGGCGTGGACCATGTTCTGGGTCAGACGGAAGGGAACCACCTCAGGCACGTCAAACGTCTCCCCCTAGTGGAAACGGAAAGAAGGAGCATGAGAGAAATGCAGGGAAAGGTGAGAAAACAAAAAAAAACATTACTTAAAACAATTTCTATGATTTTTTTCATGATTTCTATTGAACGATTTAAAATATATGTGACTGCTAATCATTTGTACTTTGAGACAAACCTTGTTGAAGAGGCAGTTGAAGTCGACGTGAACACATTCCCCAGTGAAAGAGTCAAAGAGGATGTTTTCTCCGTGGCGATCTCCCAGACCCAGGATGTAGCCCACCATGGACATCACAGCAGTGGAGCGGCAGTACGCAGAGCGACTGCTGTACCTGTACACACACACAATGAGTGAGATTCCTGAATTTAACCTGATCCTAAATGTAACTTTAAACCGGAACTTGACCGTTTCCAAATTCATAATCATTAAAAAACTAAAAAATTTCTAAATCCAGAACTAAAACTGCTCATTTCAAATGTGGTAACACACAGACAGACAACAGAATCAGCTTATTGACACTCTTTTTGAAACATAAATTGTAGGAGAAGAGCAGGTAGGGTCGCACCATGATGTAGGGTCAGGGAAGGTCCTGAGGAACCACTCGTGGAATACAGGAAGGTGCCGAACACAAAGCACCTCCTTGTGGATTCGTAGCTTCTCCTCAAAGGGGGCTGTCTTCGGTAGAATAAGCTTCCTGAGCTCTTTACCTGATAAGTAGATACCTAGAACACACATACAAATATGACCAAATGAAATTGTTTCATAACATTTATTACGCAGACAGTTTGTTTATCTGTACTTCTATTTTTAGGTTTTATGTGGGAGTATACCTCTCTCTTTATACAGCTTGGTGAGAATGTGTCGAAGTCCGGCGGTGTTGTTGACCCATTCGATGATGCCGCACTCCTCATTGAGAGGAATTACGGCGTAGGTGCGGATATGTAGCTCCCTCCGCCTCGACTCGGCATCTTTACGGAGGCACTACACATACAAACACACACAGAAAGCATGTACACACATACTATAAATTCTGCTGACTTTACAGTACAGCAGACTAACAATAAACTACATGTAATGGGATCAATACAACAGCCCTCAAATAAATCACATTTTAGTTGTTTTTTTGTTCAGTTTCTGGTCACTGTGTAGGGGAAGTGCAGATTGAACTCTACAAAGTGAAGCAAAAGATATCATCCCACCCTGAACTTAATTAACTGGAGGATTACAATTCAGGAGGTGCAAACTATGGAGAAATAAACTGATACAATTTAAAACACAGAAGACTTAAAAATGTAATACATTTTTCATTTTTTTTCTGTTGTAAAAGCAAAATCTAGATTGTTTGTAAGTATGGAGGTAAATGTGTGTCTGTATGTACTTACGTATACATTTATTGTTTATACTGATACATTTCTTTTCTCTTAAGACTTAGTTGATCATATAGACATACTATAGACAAATTTTAATATGTCCCTTTTTCATTTCTTGGCTATTTTTTTTTATAGTTAATGAATAAAAGCTGTATGAATTGCGTTGTACTGGACTGCATAATAAAACATTGACGATTACTAATATTAAATTTTTTCCCACCTCTATTCATATAAATGAAGGGGATCGATTATAACCACTCAATATACCAATATAACTCCAATATACTGAAAGTATTGTACAGGTAGACTTAGTAAACCAATAACTTGTTCATTATGAGTTGAATACCACACACACCTTGTTGATGAGGCAGTTGAACTCCATGAGTCTGCAGTCCTTCCTCAGGTCGTCTTTAGGTTTACACATCATGGTGTAGCTCCGCCCGTCTGAACCCTTCAGGCTGATCTTCTTAGGCTTCTGTAACGAGGCCAAGATCTCCACCTACACACACACACACAAACAAACACACAGGTCAGGGTTTACGAGGCACACACCACCTCAAGATGATTTCTCTGATCATAAAATCAGATTTTCTTATCTTAGATAATGTTTCTTTATGACTATGATCTTTGTAACCGTGTTTCACTAAACACTTTTTGTCATCAGGCACCTTCCTACTAAAACATTTATGACAACCAGTGGTGGAAGAAGTACTCAGATATTTTAATTGAGTAAAAGTAGCAATACTAAGTAAAAGTATAAAAGTATCAGCATCAAAAATGGTCCGTTTTATAATAATGTTTATTATATTACTGGATTATTATTATTTATGCATTAATGTGTTCTTGCTACTGGTTAAAACTAATTTTAATTACTTCATACACTGCTGGGTAGCTTCACTTATAATAATATATAATAATGTATTAGATGATTTATATTTTGTATTAATAATCTGAATCTAGAAAGTAACTAAAGCTGTCAAATAAATGTACTGGAGTAAAAAGTACAATATTGGAAATGTAGTGGAGTATAAAGTATAAAGTAGCATAAAATGGAAATAATAATAATAAAGTACCTAAAAATTGTACTTTAGAGCAGTACGTGAGTAAATGTACTTAGTTACATTCCACCACTGTTGACAACAACCAACACCCTCTTTGCCTTTCTCTTACTGTGTCTTCAAAGCCATCCAGGTACGCCCAGTGTCCGGGGAAGGCGTCGTGCTGTGTGTTCGCCCCGCCAGTGGAGGGCAGCGTCGGGATGAGGACCGACTGCAGTGGGATCAGGATCTGGCTGAAGGTCGGCTCCTCCACCAGACGTTTCAGCTGCTTGAAGTGAACGCTCATGCTGAGGGTGGTGCTGTTACCATCCACCTGAAGGACACATAAACACAGAAATATATATTCACAGCTACCTTAATAGATCTTCTTTTACTGGCTACTGCAAGCACTCCAGTTCCAGAAGGGGATCAATAACTGTTTACTTGATCTAATCTAGTCTACCAATAAAATGTGTTGATCCATATTCACTTAAGAGGATTTTATAGCGAGCTTTTGAAATATGTGAACGACTATATTTTTATGCTGCGGCTCCACACTCCACTGAAACTGATTATGAAACAACATGCATTCATCAAATGAATAGTACCTTAATATGCCATGCAACCATAGAAAGAAACTAGTATATGTTACTATGCATAAAACACTATCTTTACTATTTTATTTCTATGCTATGAACACATGCTTTATTACTTTTATAATGAACTTACACATTTGTTATCTTGAGGTAAAAAAACGAATTTTTTTAAGATTAAGAATTCACAAACTAAAGTTTAGAAAACCTTCTTAAGCCTAAAATTACCAGAGTTTGGAAGTGTACTTTCTATTTTAATATTATGTAATATACTATATAATACTTGTTTATGTATGTGCGTGTGTGTGTGTGTGTGTGTGTGTGTGTGTGTGTATACCGGCTTGTTGCAGAGCTCCAGCAGCTTGTCAGTCAGCCTGTTGGCGTCTCCAATGAATTTCTCCAGAGACTGTTTGAGACTAATTGCTTTCTTAAGGATCTGATTACAGCGGTTCATACGCATGGGGTAGGAAGACTGAAATAAAAAAACAAACAGTCAGGAGTGAATGTGAGGTAATACTTTTTTAGAAAAAGCAATTTAATAGTCTGGTGAGTTTATGCAGGTGCTAAAACATCTGGTCGATCAATCACAGTAGAAAGGATTTGTAATGTTTTTAAAGGGAACTGATCCGTTAAATTACAATTATAGTTAAGGAAAGGAAATGAACACACAATAGTCAGAGTTCACACACACAGTGGCTTACATACAGTGTACTATAGGGAATGGGAATCAGCGGAGCATTCTGGGGCAGAGCTACAGTAGCTGTCATTATCTGTCACCGGTCTATTCATCTGTCATCTGTCAATCGTTCATCACCAGAAATGTATAAAGTACGTGTAAAAGAAAAAAGCCCATATAAAGAGAAGCTGACAGAGACAAAGGGGCGATAAATTACAAAACTGAAGTTAGTTCACGATATTGATCCTTTACGAGTTACGAGGACTTTGACAGCTCGAAACCCATTACGGTCACTGATGTGTCTTGTGTCTTACACTTTACCCTCCAAAAATGTCGGACTTGCTGTTGGTGACGTCACATTCCCATTCCCTACATACACTTCTAGTAGATGGTAGATGTGGAAATATGCAGGCATTCAAACAAACAGGGTTTAGGAGTTCTTGACCACACACACACACACACACACACGTACCTTGGAGACAGCAGCCATCAGCCACATAGCCTGCTGGGGGTACGCCAGGAACACTTTGGCCACGATGGTCATGAGGACGGTGAAGACCTCGTCGCTGGAGTGGCACACCCTGGAGATGAGCTGGGAGAAGGCGGTCAGGAACTGGTACGGCGCCAAGTTGGCACAGTGCTCGCTCACCACCGCGTTGATTTTCCCCAGCTCCTGTCGCATCTGTCTGTCTGCTCGCCCCGCTGTGGAGGAGAGGGATGTGTGGATGGAATTTGAATATGTTTACATATGTTTTTCTGTCTCTGCTGTTAACAGCTCATTAAAAGTAAATAGGCATAAAGTGGTGGAACTGCTAGAGAGTACGCCAGACAGTGGAAGTGTCTCATTGCCCCCTGTGGATCTTTATTTCACACTTCCAGTCATTATTGGCCACCCACCTTTCTCACACTCGCACACTTTGGCTCCAAAATCCAGCCAGAGAGACAGCATGCGAGGCATGGCCTGGTAGATGTACTGGTTTCCAAACTGCAAGGCTCTGGGAGGGAGACAACCCAGATTTAAATGACTTACGATGAAACTAATGAGTCTACGGTGGAAATTATAACAGTATTTAATCAGCTTTGCTCATAGACTGAAGGGCTGGGTATCAGCAGTAAGAACAATAACTTACTTTCCAAAGTACGTGACAATATATCGGATGAGGTTCCCCTGTTTCTCCAGCTTGTTGTCAGTCACCATTGGCATCACTTTGTCGTAGTACTTGGCCAGGTAGAAGTTTCCATCTTCCCATTCAGGCAGGAGGTTGGTCACGTCCTAAAACACACAACAAACACACTTTAAGTCAGGGCTGCAATTGACAATTAAACTTTGTCCGAAATCACATAATATGCACAACATACCCAATATGTGTACTATCGTTCAACATACTTTTGTATCAACAATCAGTAGTAGGTACATGAAGTCTTCAGATCAATAATGTCTTTGACTTCCTGCACAGTGGTTCATTCCCTCCACAAATATCATGGCTTATTTGGTTGTTTGTTTACCTTGTATGCCTTCATGATGGCATTGGACTCGAAGTTGGCCGTCTCCTCCATGAAGCGTCCCACCAGCAGCATGGCCTTGCCTTTGGTCTGCAGGCTGCGAGGGTCCGTCAGTGGCTGATCGTCAGGGAAACACTGGGTCACGCCCTTCTGCAGGACGATCAGGGCCTCGTGTACATCGCCCTGACGACACAACAACACAGAAGGTTTTATTGATGTTGTTTTCCTTACAAAAATAACAGGAATGTGAATAGGAAAGCACATATGCTAGATGCTGGTTAATGATTTGATATTTTCCAACACGCATCAGCTGACACTACTATGCATTTTAGTGAGAGTTTTAGTAGTAAATCAGGTGCTGAATAGGGTCAGCTTTACACACGAGATGCTGATAGTGTACTTTAAACATGGACGTACAAAAAAATTGCTAAAAGGGTTGCCTATACCTTGGTCCAAAGCCACTTGGCCTTCTCGGTGACCAGCTCAGCCAGGAGTGTGTTCTCTGCGTTCAGTAGTGCATTGAAGGCAGTCTGGTGGTGTCCTGCCTTTCTGGCCACGCGGGCACTTTGCAGCCAGCACTCACCTACCAGCTCCTTGTTCAGAGGCCTGCAGAGAAAACACAGGGCCTGATTTGTGATGTGGCCTGGACATGGATAAAACAGCCACAAAAGCAAATGCTCATAAGCTTGACATCTTAACACAAATGTGTCTACATCCTTACTGTGGTCCCAGGCTGTGCAGGGCCCGACGGAGGGCCAGGACCGGCTCCTTGGCCCTGAAGGAATTCTGGGTCATCTCCAGCCGATCTGACCAATGAGGAGGCAGCTGGCTGAGGCCGGGGGCGGAGCTTTCCCTCTGTTTCTGCAGCTCCGTGTAACTGTGCTCCAACTCGCTGAGCATGTGGAGCCTAAACCAAACACACACATTCACAAGTTATTGCTACTGACAACTAGGAGTCAACTACAAAATTAAATGCAACTGATTTCAATGCTACACAGACACACACGGACCTGACGATGTACTCATATCCTCTCTGGTAGGTTCCACACTCGTAACTGGCTGCAGACAGAGGGACGACCTGCTCCTTCCTCACCAGCTTCAGCTTCTCATAGAAAATCTGGGTATCCTGCTTCTTAGCTGACAGCAGCAACTGGCCAAGCCGCACACCCCAGGTATTGGACTGACGGTCTGGAGACACAGTGAAAGTGCAAAACTTAGTCATTCAGTTTTATGTGTTAACTAGGTATCTGTTGCTGCCAATAGACGGTTTAATTCGTTGCAGCTTTCACGTATCGTCTGTGTGTTTTATTACCTGAACTCAAATAATCTTCCAGCAGGTCCCATTTCCCGAGCTTCCAGGCCGCCTCCACTCTGTAGGTGTTCAGCTCCGACTTCCACTGGTGCCTTAAATGTATACATATATAGCTAACTTCAGTGGACCTTCACTGACATACGTGTTATCCAAGTATAAAATACAATAGTTCATTAGTTAAGAAACTATCAAGAGGTCATGGTACATTATTAACATGAACATAAACCAATGTATTCCTTGTCAACCTACAGTTAAAGTGGATTTAACTCGAATCAAAAAAGCACCTTTAGTGAGAATGACATTGGCCAAAATGTACACTATGTGTGTGTGTGTGTGTGTGTGTGTCTCACTTGTTGGCCAGTACTCCATTGACCTGGGTGATGACTGTTGACAGCTGACCCAGGCCGAGCATAGAGGTCATCACACCGTGATAGTGACCAATCTATAAACAAAGGGACAATGACAATAATGAAATAGGGGAAAAAATTACAGAAACATACAACAGTTATTATTAATCTTAATATAAGCAATAATATGTACTGTATAGTGAATACACTATTGCTCTAAACCTTGCATTACTTTTTACATTTGCTGCTTGCAATATTGGTGAACTGAGAACAGAAACTGATTCTACTTTGGCGAGATTTAAGAAAGCAAATTTAGAACTTATCAATTAAATTGAACCTGGCGGACCATGAGATCAATTTAAAGTTATATCTGCTTCATCGTGCAGCATTTCATCATAAGAATGTCGCAAAGTAACAAAACTGAAAAGGAATCGCAGCCTATTTCTGGTGACATCTGAATGTGAACACCATTTGTATTACAGTATAGACCATTTTCTGGAATACAAGTTATAGTATTCATCGTTTGCATACTGCAGCACTGAGTACATTCTACAGTATGTACACACATCACGAAGACAGCATTTTGGAAAATGTTTTTAAAATGTTTTTATTGACGTTTTGTACATTACACTCAAAAAAAAGAAGGAAAGTAAAGAATGACACAACAAGGCACTAAAACATGGTCCTGTCTGTGTGTGTGTATACCTGGTCTGACTCCAACTGTATGGCCCGGTCATAGCAGGCGGTTGCGTCTCGGAGCAGGCCGATGCTCTCATGCTCCAGTATCTGTTCCCGTAGCGACGGCTCCTCCCTCCTCAGGGCGTTGACCCCCCTCACTCCATCAGGCTCATGCATGGCAGCGTACAGAGTCTGCAACAGCCAATCATATAAGAATGATTTCAGAGAGCTTGTAGTCATGTAATACAAACCCGCAGACTGGAGCATATTTCATTGCTTTGAACATTTCTGATTATTTTACATCTTTTGTAATATTGTGATTTTGATTTCAGCCATATTGTTCAACCCTCAACAACACTGTCTACTACAAAGATGAGCTAAAGGTGTAAATCAGATGTTTATGAGGTGAGTGGTTTACCATCATCATCTAACAGCATGGATGTATATTAAAAAAGAATATTTTAGTCCTCTATAATCAGGGTTTTATACAGCACCAGAAATTGTTAGACGTGCACTGTTGCACTTAATGAGACATTGTAGGTTTATATACTCAAACACATGAAGCAGAGTTAGTGTTAAGTGAGGGATAACGTGAAGTGAGTGGGCCATTATTGCAAAATCAACCCAGACAGGGTGAGCAGGACCCCAATGTGAACGCTTATGACACGGCTACTTACTACAGAAATCACGGCGTTCTTATTTCTTTATAGCAGACCGTTGCTATGTATAACAGACCGTTGCTATGGGCGCATTTCTGATGTCGGACTCTGAAGGATGCAAGAGTCCTGCATCGCCCTGTCGGGGTTTATTTCACAACAATGACCGGCTCCATGTACATTATACCTTCTATAAGCCATCATATATTGGTAACATGTTTTCTAAGCAACGAGTATCATGCCAACATTTCCCCAAGCAGCTTGTTTTTTATTTTAATCTAAAAGCAGAGGAAATGAGCACACACACTTTAGCAATGAAAAACACTTTAATGAACTTGTTGTCTGACCTGCAGGAAGGTGAGATGGTCCTGGATGTTCTCTTTGTTTTCTAAGATGTACGCTTCAAAGTGCATGAGGGCACGAGTGTACGCTTTGGACCGTAGAGAGGCCTTGGCCAGAACGTCCTGTGGGATACCCTTGAGGAAGGCCACCACGCGCTGGTACTCCCCGCTCTCTGCAATAACACGTTTCAGCTATTTACTTTCAAGTGTGTGTTAATCGTGCAGGTAAGTGAACAACAAGGACACATGCATTTACATTCAGTTCATTGAAACTAAGGTGCAAATAAGGTCCAACTGATGCGTTTCAGCATTGCAGTGAAAACCCAGAGATTACAGATTAGTGTGTTGGGTATCACTAACCGTTGTGTTTGGGTTTGGAGTAGAGGATGTGGCGGCTCCACTGTGTGAGGTGAGACATCATGCTGAACACAGTCTGAGTGCTGAGCTGTGATAAGCTGGAGGCCGTCTCCTGATCACGTCCCCCTCCTCGTCCATCACTCGCCGTCAGCACCGCCAACATCTCCTCCGTTACCTGGAGGGAGGTTTGTTATTAACGCCAAAACGAAACAAACCCCAAAAACATCTGGATTAACATGTCCTTTGTAAGTGATACATGTGTGTGTCCTCACCTCCTGTTGCTCTGCAGGTGTGCAGCCCAGCAGCATGTAGAGCAGAATATGAGGCAGCAGGTAGATTGTGACCTTGTAGTCGTGTTTGATGATGAAACTGCAGCAGGTGAACACTCGGCTGGCCAGCTCGTGTCTCACCTAAAACACATAAAACCAGTTCCTAAAACCTCCGACTTGAAACACAAAGTTTATGCCGTCGTAGAGACAACAAATGTGCTTTGCACGTTTTTCATAAAAGATGTGATATTCACAACAAAACACATATAATTGGTTATATTATATACCTTTAATGCAATTATTTTTTTGTCTTCATCTTCATAAATGACTAAATCGGATTTTTTTTTAAGATTACAGCACACTTGCACAGCAGAAGGACTTATGTTTTGTTTTTGTAATGATTACGTACTTGTACTTGTAATTCCTGTCTTGAATATATAGCGTTTTTCTTGTTTGTTGGTCTCAATGTGCTTGAAACCTGTGCGTGTTTTTAGTGAACTATCAGTTGTCATATGACAGTTCGTCAAGAAGAGACTTTCTCACTGTGGATATTTTGACCTCCATTATGATATTCAAAATGTCATAATGTTATTAGGTCCACTGCGAACAAAGATCTTCAGTAAGAAAGTGTCAGTTCTATAAAATACAAAGTACTGAGTAAGAGAGTAAGAGATGGATCCATGATCCATGTAGATGTGTATGTGTTTGGCTCTGCATACGTGAAAGGTAAACCAGCTGACCTTGCTGATGAGGTATCCGGCCCAGGTGGCCGACCAATCAGAGAATTTGCTGCCTCTCTTGCTTAAGTACACTGGCTTCTTCAGTTTAGACCAGTTGACCTCCTTCTGACTGCTTTTATACCTGAAAATAAAGAGAATAGATGAAGAAAAATGACTTTCACTTGAATGGATTTGATCTCTGAATTATGTGAGACCATTAGAAGTGTAATGTATATGTGCTGTGAGTCTATGTGTGTGTGTAAACTTAAATACCTGCTGTTGAGGTGTGGCTCCAGTATTTCTTGAATCTGCTCTGGGAATCTCCTCCACAGACGGCGCCCCGGTGAGTCGGTTCGACCCTCACGACACTCAAAGATGGACAGCAGCTCCTACAGAGCACCAACACAAACACATTTTACAGACAAGACATCTAACTAGAATGGAAGGAGTCTCTGTCTGTCTGTATGACTGTCCTTAGATTGTCTTCACACTTGGCGGGTGTATTGATCAGACCCCAAGGAAGCGCAGTGTCTAGTGGGAAGTTGTTTGGATGAGCGGTTCTTGAGAAAGCTGCAATCAGCAATACCGGAGGCCAAACAATCGTCCCGTTCCGAACAGGCACGTTTTGAACGGGCACTGCACCAGTAGCCAAATAAAGAGACAGAAAGGCTAACACTAATTAAAGTGCAAAGTGAGTGCTTGCACAAGTGTGAGTACCTGAATTGCATAAGCAGCAGAGTCCTGTGCTCTCACGTCGTCAGCGTAAGCCAGAAATGTTCTGGTCAGCTCAGTCAGCAGGTCGTAGCCGAAGTTGGGATCATCAACTCCACTCTGTTCACAGGAAAATATACTTTTACATTTGGTTTCTGACAGAGATGCTCCATTCTGGGGGGATCTTTTTTCCCTCTGTCAAACCAACAGAACTGTACAGTATGTCTCTGAATGCAGACTTTAGGTGCCACAGCTATAAGCTACATATCTGTACATGTTTTTGAATTCACACAGCTTTGGTCTTGTCCAGCTTACCACGAAGGTGTTGCGGTCGCCATGGGTGAGTGTGTGTGACAGGTCCAGACGTCCCGGATCCACGGCCCCCAGCTCCCCCAGACACTCCCCACAGAGGAGCCTGGCCTCGGGGGATGAGTCCTGGCAGCCCTTCAGCAGCACCGACACCAGGCTAGAGATGACCGGCTCCACCGCCTCACTCGCACAAACCTGCCGCAGCAGCCACTCCTGCAGTCCACAACACAAAAAAACACATTTATGGTATCGTTATGGTAACTTTAAGACATGATGACAAGGCACTAACTAATAGAATAGTAGAACATTCTATTATAACCTGCAAACAAGAAGCTTGGACTCCTTTCAGAGGTAGTTGTCTAACAATCTGTGTGTGTGTTTGTGTACCTGCTTGCTGTGCATCATGTCCCTGAGACTGGTCAGCGCATGAATCCTGACGTCGACGTTTTCATGTTGAACAGCCCTCATGGAGAGCTGCAGCGCTGCGGCCAGGTCACTGCTGCTGGCTGTCAGCTGGGGGGAATCAGACAGAGTGTATTACCGTACATTTTCACCTCTGATGCCAACCAATAACCCTCGCCACCATCTGCATCCTTCATTTCCTTCATCATCATGATCATCCTCTTGTCCACACTGACCTTCTTAAAGTTCCGCAGAACAGTGTGGATGTCTTTCAGCTCAGGGTGGTCTGGCAGGAAGTAAATCTCATGGAGGTAGTCGTTGACTTCGTCTCTGTGGGAAATCGACCGAATTAGATCACTGCTATCGGAAGTCTGGAATTAGGTGATGACTTCTTTATTAAAGCCGGGGTAGGCAAACACCCAAGTACTGTTTTTGAGGTTATGAAATGTTGTTTTAACATGAAAATCTACATTTTCATTAAAGCAGGAGCAACTTGGGGTTCAATGTCCTGCCCAAGGACGCTTCAACATGGGGACAGTATGAGCCCTAGATGGAACCGCCAACCTTGTGGTTAAAGGACTACAGCTGCCTCCGCCTTTTTTTATGTTTAACTTTCTGTACAGGCCCAGTTTGGTCAATTTAAAATTTGCTTGTGTGTATGTGTGTTACCTGTTGTCCAGTATCAGGAAGCGGATAATGGCAGCAGTTTCTTTGGGCTGTAGAGGAATCAGGGGCAGGAGTGCAACAATAACATGACTCAGCAGAGGGCCCAAGTGAGCCGGCTCCACGCTCCTCACAAAACACTCCCACGTCCTGTACACACAGGAGGAAGGAAGAATTAATACAGAGTCAGACGCAGGGGTTTGAGCTAATCACAGGAATGTAGCATGAATGAGTAGACAAAGAGAGTTGAATATCAAGTATGTAAATTGTCTTTTTTTGTCAGTTTTGGCAGCCATACAGTGGTTCAGCTATCTTTAGCAACCTTCTCCTAAATGTGGCCAGGGAAACTAAATAACAGAAGCAATACACCACGGATATTCAGTTTCTATGTGACCTGTGTCAGTGTGAGTGTGTGTACTGACTGGCAGCAGAGCAGAGGGAAGTCCTCTCTGTATCGGAGGCTCGTGCGGAGCGTCGTCATCATCTTCACTCTGACAGAGCTGATGTGTTTGGAGCCCATCAGTCGCATTAGAGCCATCACACTCGTCAATGCCTGCACAGAAAACAGGTTGGATGCTTTCATTTACACTATACGAGCTGAGCAGAATGGCAACATTTACCAAATCAGATTTAATATTGCAGCTCTGTGAACTGTAATACTGAAACAATACATTCAATATCAAATTAGTAGTGGATCAACACACCAACTTCTTGCGGTCCTTCTCTCCGGCGCTGGAGCTGAGCAGCTGCATGTTGAAGAAGGCGAGAATCCCCAGCAGCTTCGGCTGCAGGTAGTCCGCCTGTCACACAACGACCAAAAAAAGACAAGTGAGGAAAAACAGAATTATTTTTTTGTTTCAAATAATTTCTAATAATATAAAAAATAATGTATTTAAGTTAAGATATGTATTAAATGTTAATATTTTAGCACTTTCATCCCAACCATTTGTCCCACTTAGGCTATTACTTACTTTGTTTTTCTTTATCTCATGTAATTTAACCCATGGCAAAGGAAGCTTTTGAGTCTATGTCTGAAGTTTTTTCAAGTGTATGCAAATTTCCATGCAAGTGAATGAGGCTACAACTAACAATTGTTTTCGTTTTCATTATCAATTGATTAATTTATAGATTTTTTGTTTATTAACCATCTAAAATGTGCATCTGCATGTACAGTTTACCGGAGTCTAAAAAGATCTCTTAAAAATATTAACAATGATATAAAGTATAATGAATGCTCTGTGGTTTGTTTAGAAGCCTTTGAGACTGAGATACATTTTGACCCTGTCTGTTATAATTTAACAACATGTCAGGTGAGCACAAAATATTAAATATAAATAAATAAATAATTTAGTCAAAGCACAACGTAAAGCATTAATACCAATAATTAAACTCTGACAGGTACCATGCGTTCTGGGATGGTGATGTCTCGGGGACCCTGGTACGGGTCATCATTGGACGCAAAGGAAGCCAGGATGGCCAGACCATTGAATACCTACATAGAAATGTAAAACACACAGGTGTGAACAATAACTAATGTAAACCACACATGTGAATTCATTACTGACATGTATGCACTCAAGAATATATACTGAAAAGAGAGAGGGGAACTTGTGTTTATGTGTGTGTGTTGACCTGTTGGTAGTGCTCTCCGAGGCGCAGCAGCAGTTCGTTGTGAAGACCCTGGAAGTCTTGTCTTAACAGAGAGCCCAGTTCAATCTCTGTCTCACTCTGAGAGGGCATTAGGAAAACAAATATACATCAGTCAGATAATCTGATTATTTACTATTGACAACAGCCATTGCTTTATTGATCAGCCTTCTCAGACAACGCCAACGACCCAACCTTAATAGTCATTCTGCCAAAGGTTACTTTTGCCCCAGTGGGTGGACTCTAGTGCTTTAAATCATACAAGATATTAAGTTAATTTGTGTGACGGTGACATTTAATGATGAAATCTGTCCTTTTGTATTATTTATTTACTCTATTGACAATGCCAATGACATATAAATTCATTACTAACGACAACATGGCCACAATGCAAGACTAGTTGTTCTGTTGTCTGTAGCATGAATGTGTAGGTTACAGCTAGGCATGGTAATATCATTAATACCTGTAGGTAGTGGAAAGCCCTCTCTAGCTCCTCTTTAGTGCAGGAACAGACCAGATGGCTGAAGATGTACTTGAAGTTGTTGATCAGGATCTCTCTCCTGTTTGCCTTCAGCTCATTGGCCAGGGTACGGATGAGGGCGGAGCCAGTGGAGCTCGCTTTGGCCGCCAGGTAGGGCAGAAGCACCTGGAGGGTCCTCTACATAAACAAGTATGCATAAGAACATATATGCTCAGAAAAACGTATTATACCGTACATAAAACAGTATCACATCCAACATCCGACATCCACTGTGTATACTGTGTACTTTTGTGTAGTTACGGTACATGTTTGACATACAGTGAGGAAGCGATGGAGGTCTGGGAAATCAAAAGCGTGTGCGATCTGAGCCAGGATGTCCAGGGCCAGCTCTCTCTGATTGGCTGATTCGCTGCCCTGATCCGGTGTGCTCCGCAAGGCCGACGCATGACGCGAATGCAGCGACTCCACCAGGAACTAGACACATAGAAGAAAGAATTAGATTAAGGCCAGCATATCTTTACATCTCTGAATCGCTGCACACAGCTCCCTCAAACAACACATACAAATACACGCAATCATGCAGAGACCAAAAAACAAAAGCATTATTATTATAGTATTGTTAATATATCTAATTATTATTCCGAGCATTATGGACCGTTTTATAGTCTTTAAATTTCTCAATGACCATCGGCTTATTGCCCAGGTTTATTGGAGCAGCATTAAAGATTTCATACCTGGCAAATAGGGTTCTTGTACTGACTGAAGAGGGTCTGAAGTTTAAGACCTTTGGCAGTGGCCAGAGCTCTGATCTGAGCGTAAGCAGCTACAGACACCGGGGACGACTTGGACAGCAGACAGTGGAGCAGCCTCAGCAGAGAGAACGACACCAAACTACCCTGAGACGCCCTGACAGGAGAGGAGAGAAATGGACAATTCATCTCTTCATGAATTTAAATTTCAGTGACTGTTACAACAACAGATGTAGGACACATGATTTAAACACAGACTATATATATCAATACAAAACAGGCGAGAATGAAAAATGTGATGTACAAGAACGATGACAGGAAACATGCAACACAATAAAACTATACTACATTAAACAACAAGATGAGCAAATGATGACAGTGACTTTGCTAGCCTTTGTGCTTGTGTCATAAATAAAATGTACTTTTTTGATCCCAGATGTTGAGCAAAAGAAGGTATTTTTGAGTAATCACAACACATCTGATGGTGCTATTCTGGGGTCTTGTATACAGACAAAGGCCACCTGTACCTGCCAATCTCTCCGGTGGTGAGGATGAGAGTGTTGCGCAGGTCGTCATCTCTGTTGAGTTTAGCCTTGTTGAATGCCTCTTTAAGACGGGCGACCAGGAGCTGGGATAGTGGGAAGAAACACGTAGTAAGTAGTGAAAGTACTTTACACAAGTCATAATCCCCAAATGGTCAGCTCTAAAAAATGTATGAACCAAGTAGAAATGTAAAACTTTCCTCCTACTTGACGTTTCACATAGCAGCATATGACGATGGCCTTTAGATGTTTAGACGTTTGAGTGTCACCGCTGGAATTGCTCACCTCACTCAGAGAGCCCTGCTCGGAGTTTCTGGTGGTCTCTGTTAGCAGGAAACGCACCGATTGGCTGAAGCGTGTTCTGACCACTGGATCCGAGTCCTCCATTAGACCGATCAGAGCACAGAGAGCTGCCTGGGAGTCGCTGTCTCCGCCAACCAGATTCACGTGCTGGCAGAGGTGAGGCAGAGCTTCTAGGAAAGCTAAGAAAGTGAAATAAATAAGTGAAATAATACTGCATTTGAAAATAATCCACAGGAGGATACCAGCAATGTACTGTCTTTCTGCATGTTGTTAAAGCTAATCACACAAAAAAAAAACTCCAAAATACCTTGTTTAACACTACTTGGAGCTTGCTGTTTGAGCAGTGGCAGGAAGGGTCGGACAACAGACGCCTTGAGGGATGGAAAAGTGTTCCCAGCATGCTCTGTTGCGAGGCTGAGTTGGTGGCAGAGGATCTCAGGAGGACGAGCGGACTCAGGGTGGGTGTCACTGAGCAGGGAGAGCTCTGATTGGATACAGCTCAGCTGACCGATGATCCTGGCGAGCTCCTTCTTCACCTGCTCCGAACTGTCCTCCAGCCTGGGACTGATGAAAGAAGGTTTTAAACATCTCAAAATAAGCACAAAAAATGACACCAAAGAGAGAGAGAACATTTCCATTTGTGCGCATACTGTTTATACATATATACGTGCGTACAGCAGAGTAGTGCTGATGAGGTTGTGGTGTGAGTTTCCAAGGTGGTGAAGGAGAAGAGGGAAGGCCCGGACTGCCGCCGCTCTCACCGCCTCATCTGGACTCAGCAACGTCTTGGAAAACACGCACACACGCCACGTTTCACACACACCACGACGCAGAAGGGCCAGCAGTGACACACAGTCCGCCTGGATCTCAGATGCTGGAAACACACAAAAAGTTAGAAGTCCATTCAAAGTTTTCACAATGGAAATGTCCTGGTGAAATAATTTTAAATTATTCTATAACAAACTATGGAACCGTTTTCAAAATATTTAGGTCCCGACTTCACAAAAAGATGCAGCTGCAGGTGACCAGAGAAGTCATCTCAAATTTCATTTTGGTGAGATGCTTCTGACAGGATTCCTACAGCTTATGGCAAGTTAGATTTAAGACTTTTTAAGACTTTTTTAATGTCACTTTGAATGAAACTTTATTAAAACAAACTTCACAATAACCAAAACTGAAGAAAAAATCAAAATCAATTACTTAGGGTTAGGGACAATTTAACAATTATTAAAAAAATAGATGTTACTAATCATTTTGAGATTTCAAATTGCAATGTCAGAAAAAAACTATTAATAAAATTCTACTTCCCATATCTGAGCATTTTTAAGATTGATTTAAGACATTTTAATACCAATTAAGGCCTTATTTTTAGCCTTATTTTCAATGCATTTTAAGACTTTTTAAGGATCCGCGGGAACCCCGTCTGAGTTGTGATGCAGGAGAAATACTCACAGTAACAGAGGCTGAGTCTGTGAGCCAAGGCGGGCAGCCAGGAGGGGAATCCTGAACTCTTATAGGCTGAGACGGACTTGTTCTCAGACACCCAGGGGAGAGACAGCAGAGCGCACACTCGCCGCTGGAGCCCGTCCTCACTGTGGCTGCTCACTACACACACACACACAGACACCCGGTGATGGAAACAGATGGCGATCAATGAACTGTACTCAAAAGGATGTGCTTTGGGGTTGATTTCTGCCATATATTTTAGAGTAAAGCTTGTTTTTACACTCGTTAATGAGGAATAATGGCAAAAATAACTTAGTCATGACATACAATAAGTAAATAGTAAATAAATAACACAGCAAAAAACAAGTAAAATCCACAGGAACGGCATGTATAATGTGGTATATATCCTTACTTGTCAGGTAGAGGATGGAGTCCAGGACCCTGACAGTAGTCTGAACAGCAGACTGAAAGTAGTCCTGGTTTAAGTCGGGTTGAGGACCTCCTTCTAACACTGACTGGCAGCTCTTTAGGGCCCTGCCCAGAGTCTCGGTGGGCACCCAGAGAAGAGGAGAAGGACTGTCAACAAGGAGGCCGAGGAAGAAAGAGTGACAGAACAATCTCAGTGAAAGACACAAAACTGCAAAGTAGGTCATTCTTGTTGTCTGTTGAGAGACAAAACATTTAAAAAATATACTGGGAAGATAGTATTTTTGTGTGTAAGACATGAAAAGAAAAAGATAAAGAGTGAGAGCAGGTATGAATGTTTGTGTATTTATTTATTACCTGGTGGGAGAGGAGCAGAGGGCTGCCAGGTGGAGGATGAGGGCCAGACCTTCCAGAGCAGAGAGAGTCTGTTTGGTTTCAGGGCCGTCAGAGTTCAAAAAGGTCAGCAGCTCCTCCAGCCGACTGTTCACCACAGCCCACACCTCACTGCCAACACGCATGTCCACCTCACTGAAGACACATCATTTAAATGACAAGAAGTATCTACTGTCACTAACAAAGAAAGGCCTGAAAAATGTCTGAAAATAAAATTATAAGAAGGAAAAAAATGATAGAGATAGAGATACACATAACTGAGCAGCTACAGCACAGCATTTTTCAACACATTTGTAAAACAAGTGAGAGAATAATTGTGCCGTCTTCTACACCACTAAACTTGATTAGTGGCCTACTTCTATAATAGGACACAAATGTTTATGAACTCACGCTGCTGACGCTTTTGTTGTTTTGCTGGCTGACTTGATGGCAGATTTGCAGGATTTCTTGGCAGCAGTCTCTCCATCTTCTGACTTCTGCATCACCATAGCAGTCTCCGCCTTCAGTGCGGCTTGGAGAAACCCCTCCGTACACTGTAAAACACAAGTGCCACAGAGACTGTTAGGAGGGCGAGAGAGAAAAGATGTGACAAACGTTCCAACAGCAAGAGGGAGAGATTTTTAACATTAAAAACAGAGTCGTACTTCGGCTTGATTTTCTGTTCCAACGGTGCGTGCCAGCGTCCTGCAGACCTCTGTGACTCGCTGCCTTCTTAGCAATGCAGCACTTTCGTAAACTACGGCGACAGATAGCAAGAAGCTGAACAGCAAGCAGAGCGATTCAGTAACCTCTGTCCCCAACTTGACATCTGAACCTCCAAGGGTACAAACACACTCGAACATCTGCGAGAGATAGATGGGCTCAAAGTGTGAGTGAGAGACACCAGACGACTGGAACACACAGCGAGTCAGGTGCAGCAGCTCTCCGTCATACGGATGTTTCTCATCTACGTTTGCTTTGTATGTGTAGGAGTGTGTTTCCAGCAACTGAAGGTAGGCCGAGAAGAACTCGTGGCCCTGCATCTCAGGAAACCCTCCCAGCTCCACCAGTCGACTCAGCATCACCATGGAGAGCTTCCTCAGCCTTGTGTTGCCATTGGCCAGGAAAGAACAAGCCGTCTCCCAAGCCACGCTGACGTCATGACGGGAGACAACTCCCCGCAGGGTGTCAGTTACGACACCGATTGTCACGGCAGTCAGCGACTCCAGGGCGGCAGGCGAGGAGAGAACAAGAGGAGAGGGGGTGAGGTATGAGGAGGCACAAACAGAGGAGATACCGAAGCACTCGAGTGTGACAGGCCATCGGCTCTGTGTGTGAATGCCCAAAGTGTGTCCGTTTCCTGCCAGCGTGGCGATATGAGTGCAGAGGATGTTGCTGAGGTCCTGGGCCAAACAAATGAGCTCCTGAGTGAGGCGGCTGCAGATGAATGGCGCCCTGGCTCTGAGAGTGTGAAGTAAAGAGCACAACACAGCAGAGGCCCGCCCGTGGATGACGTCACAGTCTGGAGCTGCTGCCACGCGGAGCAAACGCACCGCCACCCACTTACTAAAGTCTGAATCCAGGGAGGAATGAGGAGACATCAGAGGTGGAGGGGAGAAAGAAAAGCACAAAATAATGATACAGATAGGAATAGAATATTTATGACATTTTTTAATCTTCAAAAAACATGTTTGAAGAGCATCTCATACCAGTACAGCTCTGTGTGGTGTCCGGGTACTCGGCAGGCTGGCAGGCAGGGTTGGCGAACATCAGAGACGAGGATTTGATGATATGTTGCACAAAGTCCAGCAGCATCACACAGGCTGGCTCTGAACTGGACTTCTTATTCAGCCCTAGAGCAACTGGAAGAACACAGACAATAGATTTGATCAACCAACTGGTTCACAACCAGTCAGGAGATCAGGAACCTCCCCCCGTGGGTTGCAACTTGAGATCAATCTGAAAAGTCACAGTATGATAAAAGGGTTAGAAGAAAAAGAAACACTTTCTGCTACACAAAATTACATTTTAGTTTTTTTGTGTGTGAAATGCTGCATAGTTTTAATCTTCGAGCCTAAACGAATTACAAAATCTGAGATAATAAATCTGAGAAGCCAAAAAACACTCAAGCTCAGAATCATATGCAATCCACGACAAGGTCAGAAATCCACATTTGTTTCACTTTAAGGGGTAACAAGCCAAAAAGGTTGGAAACCATTAACCTCTTTAACTGCATAGAGCCTTTGTCAGGTCAATCAATATAAACACATAATGTGCAGGGGGGTTGTTTAAACTCACAAAGCTTTATTTTAACAGAGGTACAAAGTGGCCAGATAGACGGCACAACCCCAAGCTGGGCTAGAATAATATGAGGAGTCAGATTGTTCAATTTCTGATTTTTCATTACCAAATATTGTGGCCTATATTGAAAGTCAGGGAGAGCCCAGGCCAAAACAACAAACAAACAAACCAAACAGGCAGATAAGGGAGTGTATCATTGTACCTTATAAAGCATGCTAGGATGGTCATCCCTCACTCTGCGGAGGTTACAACACTGGTACATTTTAGTCTATAAGATCATCTCTGGCAAACTTCCCACTTACTTAAGTAATTCTGTAATTCTCAACAACAGTTACAATCTAAGGTCACATAAATGGCTTCAGTTTAAAGTGCCTTCTATCAGTACAGAAGCTGGCAAAACAAGCCTGTTCCACTACGGTCCTTGGTCCTGGAACGATCTGCAGGCCAAGCTTTAACTTGAGACCCTTACCTCTTTTAATGATTTTAAACATAGAATAAAGGAAGTGGTCACTGCAAGCTGCAGTCGTTTCAATTAAATAGCAAACACATGACCAACATGCTGCATTGTTAATCACTGTATAATGATGTAATGTATTTTGTCGTACCTATTATTGCTGTTGTGATTCAATGTTGTCTTTATTTGTTGGATGCTGCTATTTGACCCTGTCTTTGCTAGGTCTCACTTGTAAAAGAGGTTTTAATATCAAGGCGACTTCCTAGTTAAATAAAGGTTATATTATATTATGTAGGGATCAGGGAATGAAGTTAGCACCTGACAAACACAGGGTGAATGTTGGCTGTGGCAGGTAAACATGTCAGATTACCTGCCACCCTGGCAGATAGGTTTTCCTTATATTAAAAAATATTATTCCTGAATTAAAAATGGTCAGGGATTAAGGTTACATTATACATTTATATTGTCTGGTACTACTGACTCAGTGTTTACAATTCTAAAGTTCATCAGCCACAAATGCAGTGCACATTTGTGTCAAGAGGAAATTAGACATAAGGGAAAGTAAACAGTAGTTACAGTACAACATCTGGCAGTCTCCACTAACAATTAAAGCTTTTATAGCTTTAACAAGCTGTTATTTACTACTGTACTGTCCTGTACTGTCGGGTGTTTCTGTTATTGAGTCCACCTCCTCCTCTATAATGTGCTGGAGACTTACCGACGTCCACATCCGTCAGTATCCTGTCAATGAACTGACAGAGGATCTGTCGAGGTTTCTGCACCGCCTGCTCGTACTCAGCCGCGCTGGCACTGTAATATAACAACACGGTGTAACGTTATTTATGGAAACATGAAGTACATGTTTTCCATTAACTTAACTTAAGTGAGTTGTACTTTGACATTGGGTTAGTTAGCTTAGCCACCTTTAGCTGTCACTGACCTGGCTAGCTCCTGAAGAGCCGGAATCATCGCAGACATCTCCAGTCCCTCCATGTTTACAGCCGCTTAGTGTGTCGCTACTTTAACAAACAACCTCTTTAAAGTATAAATATTAAATTAGTGAGGTTATTTTAACCAGAGCACGTCTACATGTCCTCTCCATCTCATGGTGGTCCATCCTTCAAGCCATGTGTTTCGAAAACTTTCGCTCCAAAATGACGTGTTTTGTTTTGGTACGGCAGTCACCGAGGGTCAAAACACCTGAATATAAACGCGAACTGCAAACTGCGCCCCCTGGCGACGTGTTTGTTAATATACTTTACCATAAAAAGTAAATACAGTATATTGAATAAACTATTAATACCACTGTGTAAACACTCTTTTATAAGTAAAAGTAATCTATTCAAAAGTAAAAAAAATATATATTTATATCAAAATATACTTAAAGTATTAAAACTAAAAGTACTCTGCAGAATGGCACATTTCAGTTCTCATTAAAGGTCCCATATCGTGCTCATTTTCAGGTTCATACTTGTATTTTTTGTTTCTACTAGAACATGTTTAAATGCTGTAATATTAAAAAAAAACTTTATTTTCCTCATCCTGTATGCATGAATATACCTGTATTCACCCTCTGTCTGAAACGCTCCGTTTTAGTGCATTTCAACGGAATTGCGTTGCTAGGCAACAGTTTGGGTCCATGTTTACTTCCTGTCAGCTGATGTCATTCACATACACTGCAACAGGATATAAACGGGGACACATTTTGAATGTTTACGTTTAAAACTGTGAAATGGTCTAAATATTGTAGATTTGTGACATCACAAATGGACAGAAATACAAACAGCTAGTTTCAAACACACAATTTCTGAATACGGGCTATATGTATTTCTCTGTGGATTAAGCGTTACAATACTTTCACAGTATTTATATATAACTTAAACCTGCTTTATAGTATAAAATCCATGGAAATATTAAAAGTAAAAGTACTCACTGTGCACAGCATGGCACATTTCAGTTAATATTCTATTAATTAATTATATTTGCTGCTGCATTAATGTGTAAGTATAATATGTTGCATCTGGTAATGGTGGGGGCAATTGGTTAGCTCTATATACTGTAAATACATCATAATCTATTTTATTTTATTTTGTATTAATAATCTGAATCTGCAAGGTAACAAGTAACTAAAGCCTTAGAATAAATGTAGTGGAGTAAAAATATGAAGAAGCAGAAAATGGAATTACTTATTTACTTATTTCAACATCACATTACAGTATGATTACAGAGTATGTTACAGACTCAGTCATCCAAGAAGAGAAAAGACACTTTGTTTGTTCACTTTATAACATAATTTCCTTTCTTCCCCTTTTTCACTTTACATATTTTTGAAACACATCTCTTTTTACTGTCCTAAAAAAAATAGCCCAGTGTCTCTAATCAAAATGAGTATATTGTTTTTTCCCCCTTTATTTAACCAGACACAACACACACGTTGAAGGCAGCTCGGTACATTTAATAGATTCTCTTTAATAATTAAATAGCAATATTGCACAACATGTACAGACATAAAGGATATGTGTGTGTATGATTCTGCTTTTCCTTCTGCATCTGAATCTCCTTTTCTGTTCACATAGCAGAAGAAGTAAATATATGTATTGCAATAGCAAAGAACAGTTGGGAGCTTGTTCTATAAAATCACAGATAACAGACAAATGCCAACGAGAAATGATTTCCAACTTTAGGTATGCTTATTGTTTGCATGACAGATTGTCTTGCTCTGATCACGGAGAGGTTAAAGGTCAAATAAAAGAAATTACCATGATGAGAAAAAGATGAAATGCGCATAAACAAAATGTATATTGTTGTTTGGTTTCCAGGTGGTTTGTTCATGTTAGTTTCAGCGGTTGGCCTTTTTCAAATTGTGGCCCATGAGGGAGGCGAACAGCGTCAGCACCATCTTGGGATTCACTTCCACCAAATCGTCCGGCTGCGCGTAGACACGAGCTCCGATCTTACGGGCCAATGAGATTGCATACCTGGAAGAGGAACAGGAAAGGAGATGAGACGATGATCTAGTGACAAATACAAAGATGCGGGAAGGGAAAAATAAAACAGTTGAGATTTTTTACTTTGCGTTGTTGAGTTTATCAGCCTCCTTCAGCACTCCTGTCTGTGCTCTCTTCACCATGTCCCACTTGACGGTACCGGGAGCGATGGCGTCAATCAGGTCAATCACTGGCAGACTGGTGCTGATCAGTTTGTCCTGCAGAAAACAGGGAAACGGTCTAATTACAAATATGTTTACTCAAATACACCACACAAACACATGCACACACGCACCTTGAAGCTGCTGATCTGCGTTTCCTTTTTTTTCTGGCTCAAGGTGGTGTTGACCCAGTTGAGGATGATCTGATCTCCAACCCTCTCTCCATCACCCAGATCTGACAAAACCAGCACTGTGTACCTGAAGGATGACAAGCAGGATAGATGTACAAGGAGCAGTTGTATCTAAACTAGGGCTAGGGCAACAACAGCTGTCAGTGTGTCAGTGTGCTGACTTGACTATGACTTGCCCCCAAACTGCATGTGATTATCATATGCATGTCTGTAAAGGGGAGACTCGTGGGTACCCATAGAACCCATTTTCATTCACATATCTTGAGGTCAGAGGTCAAGGGACCCCTTTGAAAATGGCCATGCCAGTTTTTCCTCGCCAAAATTTAGCGTAAGTTTGGAACGTTATTTAGCCTCCTTTGCGACAAGCTAGTATGACATGATAATCTAAACCACTAAAATTGATTCAAAATGGACAGTCTGTCTTGTACCTCCTCATCAGCTGCCAGACCAGCGCCAGTGTGTGCATTCGGCTCCCCTCGTTCAAGTTTTCTCCTCCGATGCCGACCAGAGAGAAGTGAGCCTCGTCCCTGCCCAGCTCCACAGCATAGTTACAGTTCTCCAGCTAAGATATGTGACGAAAAACAATGTTATTTTGCAATCAAAATGTTTTTTTTTGTTCACCAGCTTTCTATTTCTGTAACGTGTATACCTTCTTCATATTTGCCCCCAGGACAGGATAAGGCGGGTTGTTGACTTTCTTCCAGTTCACAGGCACATTGACCTTATCATAAAGCTGCATGATCACCAAACCATCACACAGGTCACTGCAGAAGACAAAACACAGAGAGATTAAGAGGCAAATATAGTTTCACTGCAGCAACAGGAGTGCATACAAAAAAAGAACCATAGTATAATTATGAATTGAATGAACTTGCACTATTTTATGTCTTTGGTTCTCATTTTGCTTTTACTTATTGTTGAAGGGTAACCGAGACCCAAGATTTTCATTGCCAACGACTCTTTGCTGTAATTGTTGAGCATATGACGAATAAAGAAACTTTATTTAAAAAAATTAGGTGAGAAAAACTACAATATTTATACCATGCTAAGTTTGGTTCAGCATCACTAATTCTAATCAGCTAAGTAACAACAGATTCTGGCTTTTTGATTGTAAACGTCAAAGAGTTATCTTGTTTTTGAGTATGAAATTTTCAGGCTTGTGCACAATAAAATAGGGTTCTTCCTTGTTGAGTCTTTATACACTTTGTGGATATTTTACGGGCTAAGTCCAGTCTATTTTAGACTCAATATGTTTACATTTGATTACTTCTGGCCCAATAAATATATGAAATATAGAATAACATAAATAAAAGGTACATGTAAAACAGAATAAAAGCTAATTTGTAAAAGTATGTAACTTGCCTGATTTCAAATTGCCCAGATGACAAATGTCTCTACTACCCTCATTACTGGTTATACTGGGCAGCCCTTAAATAACTGTAGAAATGTTAAGCATCCACCCCCCTTCCTTGATAAGATAATATAAGATAATTGATGACATACCAGTACAGGTGGTTGACATATGGAGCGACGCCCAGAGAGTTCATCCAGTTTCGAAATGTTTTCTCTTCGTTGGACTCGGCTGGAAAGACATGAAGACATGATAAACGTCCACATCAGCAGCTGTTCCCACACAGTTACTGTCAGCTGATAGGAATGTTTTAGGTTTGGCTACAGCTTATATACAGTAGATATGGATTTATGGCTGCCATAACTAACCCTGAAACATGTATTAAGTTTATGACCTGTGCATTTAGCGTTACATCAGTTCACTGTACATTCACATTATGGGTTGACAGAGAAGCAGAGAGCAGCCTCAAAACCACGATAATAATATTGGACAAAATCTTTGTTTCTCACGCTCTATGTGTGCCATATCTATGCCGTTGCCGCTGCCGTTGATCTGCACACCAGGATGCATGTTGTACAGGTTGGCTACGAAGGCCAAGTTGAGCTTGCTGTTCCCAGATGTGACGTCATGAGGAGAAACAAACTGTCTGCAGTCCATCCGGGCCGCCTGCTGCAGCATCAGCTCAGCCCTCCGGTCCAAATTACGCTCCTTCACGTACACATAAAACAGACACACATGAGACACTATACGTACATACAATCATACCAGAACCCAATAGGAAAATTACTTCTTTTAGTGTACATTGTATCTGCAGGATAATAAAACAGAGAGAGATTGAGGCTAAAGAAGACCGGCAAATAGCAACATTTTAAAGTTGGAAATAATATGACCACATCTTACATGGTAAAGGACAATTAAACCGTAAAAAAGAATACCCATCCTATCACATTTATCAGTCTCCGGTTCACAGTTTTCACTTTCACATTTGACATTTTCCACTTATTACACGGCTTTTATGGAATACTCGATTCTGATTGGTCAATCACGGCGTTCTACGGTCTGTTATTTCTTTATAGCAGACCGTTGCTATGCATGACAGACCTTTGCTATGGGTGCAGTTCTGATCTCGGACTTTGGCGCACCATTTTTGTGTCAAATTATTGATTTCCTAAGTAAGTAGCCGTGTAATAAGCAGGATAATGTACAGCTGGCGTGTAACTGTTGTGAAATAATGGCAGGGATGCGGCACCCCTGTCAGGGTTTATTTCACAACAATTACCCGCAAGCTGTATCCCTTACTTATCTACTTCTCACTGTGATTTGAGAACTTTACAAAAAAAAAACGGACTCACATTGAGGCCGCTCATGTCGATTTTCACGTTCATTCTGTATTCCTGTTCTCCCTGGAGAGCGATCTGGTCCAACAGGTGGAAGTAGGCTTGCGAGTCCTACAGTGGTGCAGTGCAAGAAGGGGTTACACTCATGTGTTTGTGTAAAATGTGTTTATTTGTGTGTGTTCTGAAAGGGAACCTTAATATCTTCACTGAAGTTGCTGATGGTGCTTGTTCCTGCGTTGCGTAGATGATGGTTGACCCAGCGGAGCAGCAGCTCTTCAGGGGAGAGAGACATCAGATGGTCCAGATGCTCCTTTTCTGACAGAAGGCCAATCAGACCTGGAAACACACCACACACACACATTAGTTAAACACTCTCTATTAAAAGCAGTGGTTGAATCTTTTGGGGGTAAAGAGAAAACCTGCAAATAATCATAATTAGGGCTGTCAAAGTTAACGCAGATTTGTTTTAACGCCACTAATTTCTTTAACGCATACCTTGCGATATTAATCTGTCATGAAGGAGGCTGAAATACGCTCCAAACTTACGCTAAATTTTAGCGAGGAAAAACTGGCATGGCCATTTTAAAAGGGGTCCCTTGACCTCTGACCTCAAGATATGTGAATGAAAATGGGTTTTCTGGGTACCCACGAGTCTCCCCTTTACAGACATGCCCACTTTATGATAATCACGTGCAGTTTGGGGCAACTCAGTCAAGTCAGCACACTGACACACTGACAGCTGTTGTTGTCTGTTGGGCTTGAGTTTGCCATGTTATGATTTGAGCATATTGTTTATGCTAAATGCAGTACCTGTGAGGGTTTCTGGACAATATTTGTCATTGTTTTGTGTTGTTAATTGATTTCCAATAATAAATATATACATACATTTGCATAAAGCAGCATATTTCCCCACTCCCATGTTGATAAGAGTATTAAATACTTGACAAATCTCAATTTAAGGTACATTTTGAACAGATAAAAAGTGTTTGATTAATTTGCAATTAATCATGATTAACTATAAACAATCATGCGATTAATCGTGATTAAATATTTTAATCAATTAACAACCCTAGATTAGATACAACTGCTCCTTGTACATCTATCCCTTTAAGGTACATCTTGAACAGATAAAAAATGTGCAATTAATTTGCGATTAATTGTGATGAACTATTTTTAACTATTAATTGACAGCCCTAATTATAACATAACATTAATAGTTAGAAAATCAACTGCATTCCAACTAGATTAATAGTGTACAGTAATGTGTTGTTAATGTGTGTGTGTACGCTGACCTTCGTTCCTGCTGATTTCTATATCAGCAAAGAGGCCAACCTTGATAATCTGCCAGAACAGTCCCAGGACCAGATGGGGTTTCCCAGCCATCAGATCATGGGCGTCAATGCTCACAACCGTGCAGCCGATCGCCGATGCTGAGTTCAATGCCAGGACCAGATTCTCCTACAAATGAGTTGTGTATCAACACGTTCATTTTTGCAATTTTATAGAAAAACAACGGCATTCTGTTGTTGATGTAACAGCTCAGCAAAAGCAGAGGCCGTGGCCTGAATCCTCCAAATAATAAATAACTTATTGGAAATCAAATGGAGCACACTAATGGATGCATAAATATCTAGTTAGAAATAAAAGGACAAATATGTGACGGCTCTTTACTTCTCTACAGAGGAGGCAAGAAACATAACAGATATAAAACAGAAAAAGAGGAAGTATGCAGTAAAAAGTTAATATATTACAAGCTGTTTTTGCACTGTTATTGGACAACCAATCTTTTGTCTTAGAGATGTACACTTTTACTGTCTTAGTTGGCATCCATATACAATACTGGGAAACTTTATTATATGTTAACCACAGGAACTGCTCAATAAAATAAAATCAATTCTGCAATTTATAAGAAATAGTTTCCCCCTAAATAGTCAGTGAGAGAGAGAGAGATGTTTTCAGTATCAGTTCTTGTTAAAAGGAATAGCTTGACATTTTGTTAAATATACCTATTTGCTTTTTTTTTGCAGAGTGTTAGATGACATTTATACCATTCACTCTTTTGTCTGTTTAATATGAAGTTGGAGCCTGTAGCAAATTAGCTTAGCTTAGCATAAAGACTGGAACCAGGTGGAAACAGCTAGCCTGGCTCTGTCCAAAGGTAATAAATGCACCTATACCAGCACATCTAAAGATCACTAATTAGCCTAAGTATAAAAGAAACTGTACATTTCTGGAGTCTCCACCGGTTGCCTGGCAACATCACAGTGACTACAAGACTACAGGAAGTCACTACACCCAGCCAAGAAATAGTCCGGCACACAACTCCCACAAATTGTTGTTTTTTTCCCCGGTTTTTGTACAGATTGAACAAACTAGACATAACGTGGTATTTTGTGAGGTTTAAAGCTGCTGGTGAGTTTATTTTGTCACCTTTGAACAGAACCAGGATATCTGTTTACTATCTTTATGCTAAGCTGAGATAACCGGCTGCTGTGAGACAGGTAGCTATCAATCTTCTCATCTAACTTTCGGCCAGAAGCAGCATAGGCTACTTCACAAAATGTCAAACTATTCCTTTTACAAATCTGGTGCTTCTTCCATTTTATGCCTCATTATTTGTATGACTGTAAGGGTTACAATGCATGACATATTTCTTAGTATTTGCAGTGTATTATTATGTATTATGGATTTACTAAAGTTATGAAAAGCTACTACTCACTGTCATTGTGAAGGTGGCGAGTTTCTTGGTGTTGATGACTCTTTCGTCAATGGTGTCAGGCTGAGACAGGTTGATCATTTTGCTGAAAGAGAATAAGGAGTGAGTAAGTGTCATTTCAGACGTATGTAATCTCAGATTCCTCCTCCTCCTGGTGTGTGTGTGTTACCATAACAGGATGCCATCGCGGACGGAGGCGAAGAGGCTTTCATCGTCGGGGTTCATCGGCAGCAGATGTTGGCAGTCTGTATCTTTCACCAAGGCTTTGTTGATCCAGTTGACGAATGCCACCTTCTCCTCATCTAAACACATCGTTAGGAAATGGAGAGAGAGTCACACATTTTGGTATACCGAAATCCCAGCAATCATGATACACACACACACACAAACAAGTAATACTCTCACACCAGAGTAGGAGTGCTGCGTTCCCTCGCTGGAGTTCCCTGACGTTCCTCCGAAGGAGCGGATCCCGTCTCTCCTTGTGATGGTTTTTCTGAACGTCTCGCTGAACTCTTTGCTCTTCAGCTCTTGAAAGATCTGAACATGGACAGGCTGTGTTACTCCGTGCGTGGTTTTTGATTTGATGAGTAAGTTTGTGTATTTGTTCACAGTTAGAACTTACAGAAACAAACTCCTCAAAGCTGATCTTCTCATCCTTGTTGGTGTCTCCAGCGATGAAGGTCTCCATGATCTCTCGTACCCTGTACCCCGGCAGGGAGAAACTGGCCTCCCTGAACAGCTCCTGGAGCTCAAAGTCGCTCACGAAGCCGCTGTTATCAATATCTAGACACAAATAGACACACAGAGAAACGCACACACACACACACACACACACACACACATACACACATACACACACAGACAGTAAGTCAATTTGCTTTACAAATATTAATCTGAAACTGATGAGATCAATATTTATTCCAAAATATTGCACACAGATGATAAAAGCAAAGGCAAACAAAAGACTGGTAATGCTTTATTAACAGGTCTGTAATTCCATAATAATTTGATTTAATAATAGTTTCTATATTTGGCATTAATTAAAGGGAGAATAAAGACTGATATTTGAGATTAATTAGTTGTGTTGAGTTCATAAGCAGTTATTGCTTTGTCAATAGATACTGCTCCATTTAAACCCAAATAAATATGAATTTGTTATTAATTTATTATTGTAAACTTTGTTAGCCATATACATGCATATACATGTTATTACAGTTACTTCACCACAACTGGTAAAAGGTCAAACAATTATTCTGGACCTCAGCTTGCTAACATAACCACTACTCTTTGTTATGCTAGCAGTTAATTGGAATTAATTGCTAGTATTAATTGGAAGTGTACCAATTAATAAACAGTGTCTCCATTTAACCTATAATTTAAGTACATAGTCCTTTCCAGAACATTTCAGTTACAGTTACATGTCAGTTATTTTGTAGGACATTACATTAACTGGGACAAGTGCCACACTTCACCTACTTTACTTGTTTATCTTTTGTTCCTTATTATAGGCTATAGGAAAATCTTATTTATATTGCTCACTAGTATCTTTTTATAATTATACACCTATGATTAACTGATCTGGCAACGTCTCATTATTACATCACGAAATACCTCGCACACAAAGTACACACACTCATCAACCAAAGCAATAAAAAGATCTTACATAAGAGTCATGCTTTATGGTCAGCTGTAAACGTCTTACTTAAGCCAGCCAGTACAACTAAACATAGGGTCAGGTTCTGGTGTGTGAGTGTGTTTGAAACTGACCAATTCTATTAAAGGCCTCCCTGAGATCTTCCAGGTCGTCCCGGGAAATCTGTGTGACGTGATTCTCCATAGTGGCTTCTGCTTTGTGCACCTGAAACACACACACATGAACAGATCTGGATCACACTGGACACAAAGCTGATTTTGCAAGTTTGATCAATATGTCAATTGTATCGCTACAAACGTGCACATTTACTGAGAGAAATCATCCAAACTAAGAAACAGAACTAACAAAAGCTGAGCTGGGATAAAGGTAGGAGAACAACTAGGAAGTGTCAGGTTATATACTGGAATATATCCAGGGTAGCCTTTCTTTACTCTGCACCGACTATTCACACACATACAGGCACATTAACACACCTTACGTTCCTCATAAAGCCTCTGAGGTATTAACATTTTACAATCAAAGTATCCTTCTTTGCTTGAGGAGACGACAAAAGGAAAGACAGCGTAACACCAAGACAGAAACAAGTACCTTCATAAGAGTTTCCCGTCAGTCCTGTCTTGATCTTTATAAGCCGATCCCTCTGGACTGGCCACAGGAGTCGAGTCCTCCAGAGTTCTGCGAGGTTTCAGACCGGGGCAGAGCGGAAGTTGGTTCCCGGAGAGGCTGGAGAGCTGGTTATCTCTCCGAGGAGGAGTCACTCACTCAGGAGAGTCACCGAGTGGACCTTTGGCCTGCCTGGACCCTGGAACAGAGTTAACATTTAACACCTCAGCTGTGTCATCATGTTATTGTCTGTAAGTTCATCTGTTTGTGACTTCGGGGAAATTGATTTGCAGTTAAAGTATCTGACTTATAATGCACCTGTATAGTGGAGAAAGCATAAAAAAGTGAAACCCTAAAACATATTGTGGGACAATAGGTAAGAATGGAAGATACAAATAAATTGTTGGTATAGGGCCATTTTTGCCCTGATTTGAACCTACCAGGAAGACATAATCTCTTAATTTGCTCTTTTACGAGACCTTATCTTAAGCCCTAACCATTGCTCTAGATCTAATCTTAACCAATTTAAAGGAATATTTGTTTTCTTGCAAGAGGTACATGAGAAGATTGATACCACTTGTTTACAGGAAAAAAACAGTCAGGAGATGGTTAGCTTAGCTTAGCATAAAGACACCACAACTGGATCCATAACAATTTAGTTTAGTTTTGTTTTAAAAAGTCATCAGTTAAAGGGGGATTTCAATTAATACATATGAAATTAAATTAAATTCAATGTTTTTTTTTGTACAATAATTAAATTAATTTGTATAAATGAAGTAGGGTCATTTATTTGATTTACTTATTATTTTTGTCCTTGTTTTATTATATATTTCATGTTTTGTTTCTTATCTAGGCTGTTAGGCCTGCTGATATAAATTGTGTGTTTTGTGTTTATCATGACGCATCGGTTGATTTAATATTCTGGTCTGTTTTAGTATGATTTTGTTTTTTTGTTTGTCTTTTGGTGTCATGGTTTTGTTAAAAATAAAAATAAAAATAAAAATAAGTATAAGTATATATAAAAAATAAAAATATAAAAAAAAAATATATAAAAATAAATAAATAAATAAACAGTATAAAATAAAATAAAATAGACCGTACTCCATAAAAAAAATAGAAATTGCTAAACCAACACCGTCCCATCTCGCTGGCTGCATTTTGTAGAAAAATTATATTTGGGATGAAGGAGTGTTTCTAGTGTCATGATGTCTTCTTCATTTTTTTTTAGCGGACCGTGCACACATTTTGCATTTCTGTCCAACATGTTTAAAACATGAGGCCTGTGTTTGCCTGTGTGGCCACACAATGGCCTGTAACCTGAGGCACAGAGCCAACTGCATCACTTAGATTAAACTGACCCACTTCACAGCAGCACTGCAACAGTCACTCTTTAGTCCAACACACGGCAACAATGCTTTAAAACTGTGGCAGATTATGCTTTTTTTTCTTAAATCTTAAGAGGTTTGCTCGTGATGCTCTTCCTAAATCAGTGACCTGTAAGTTTAGGCTGGGAAACATCTGTAGCTGCAGTATATTAGAGTTTGCCAACTGTACATTATGCAGCAAAGTTTACCTGTGTTTTAGAATAGTCAAGCAATAATGTAAGGAAATAATAGAAGTAAGGAGCTTACATTCAGTCCCAGGCAGGCTGAAGGGTTTAGAGTCCGGAGCAGTCCAAAGTAGAAAATCAGCTTGCTGCAGACTAGTTTTGGGCCCTTCTAGTCACGTCTCTCCTTTTCTATTAACACGTTTTCCTGTCCTTACCCCTCTCTTGTGCTCACCTCCCCTCCTTTGTACCTGTCAGCCTCTCCTTTCACCTCCACCACTGCACAAAAAGTCAGAGACACACAGTCCCGTAACCAGCCGAAACCAACACACAAGACTGTGGAAAACATTCCTCTCTTGGCTCAGACAAACATACTAAAGACATGTTTACACCTGTTCACTACAAAGTTATACAGAATCTACAATTTTGCGTCTGAATCCACCCAGATAAAGGACTCCATCTTTCCATCTCCCCTTCAGGTCTCTCTCCCTCAGACACCTGATCAGCCCAGTTTCACTCTGTGACTCTTAGGTGCTCTCCGGTTACCCTCCTGCTAATCTCCGGTCCCAGGCAAAGCGCTCCACCTCCAGCCGTTGATGAACCGGCACACAGTTTTGGGTTGTGGAACCCTGAGCCAGGATCAGTTGTTGGTGTGAAAAGTGTGACAGGCAGCCAAAGACTTTCTCATAAGCCTCCTGCTTTATTCACTGGCACCTCGGAGCACATGCGCAGGAAGGAGAATAAAGTGAAAACCCACACAAACATACAGCACAAGCATGCATGCACACAAATAGTCTGAATTCATATCATACTTGACAACTTAAACATTTGAAATAGGCTCCTTTGTATTTCCTGTGGCAATGATTGTTAATGCAGTAGCTGACAGGAAGTAAACTTGGACCAAACCTGTTGCCCTAGCAACAGAAGCGCAATGAAAAGGTCTATAGAGAGTTGATGCACGTATGGTGCCTTCTTGGGGTCGTACTTACCGCATTCACGAGAAGAGTCCATATGAACGCCCCCCTCTTGTGGTATTCACGACCTTGTAAGTGGAAAGTTTCAAAAGTTGTGACGTGTTTGTTGACGTTGTCAGAAATGGCGGAGGCCATGGAAGTTAATTTTTCAGTACATAATAAGTTAATATATTGTAATTTTAGTCGGATATTGTTTTTCTTTGTAATTTTATAATATATCTGAGGAAAATGTTGATATTCCCAACGGCCTCATCTTTTTCCTCTGTCATTATGTCTTTGTATTTCCTGCATTATGTTACCCACTTGCTTCCCCCGACAGTAACGTTAATCTTTGCCGTTGCTTAGCAGCGGAGTTCTCACGACTTAACCACTTGAATGCCACGCATATTGTGTACACGACTTCCCACGTTGTAAACACAAGCTCACTAGATTCATTTGAAGGCACCATTATTTCTACTCTAGCGTACAGTAATCATTGAGCTTAGAAGTATTGTGATACTCAAATTGATTGCCTTTATGAGTTTATAGTCTGAAAATATTACATGTATTGTTGCTGTTTAGTATTTCTAGTAGTAGAAATATTACTTCTACCAAAATAAAATAGTGATATCAGTATTCTTATTGGAGTTAAAGGCCTTTAATGCGATTAGAAGGTGAGTTTTGTATCCAGAAAGGCTTATAAAAACTTGCACCTATCCTTGAAGTAGACAGACAAAATATTTTAGCATGACACACGTTGTCTTTCATCTTTACTTATTTATATTTAATGTAATAATAGCTGGGTGTGACCATCCCCACACCCACTTACCTGCATGTCCGTGTTTGTGGTTGAGACGTTGATGCTTCATTCAGCTGTAATGTGAAGTTATAACCACTCAGAGGCAGTGCTGACTCAAGATGATGAAGTCAGGAGGATCTTCCTGTTTTTCTTATAAAGATTAGAGCAGTGCAGTGAAAGTCATCCTGCTGCTGTGTTGCTGCACGTTGCCATACACTTCTTAAACTGAAGCAAACAGGACACACATTGTACTAAAAGTGATATCCAGAGCATCAATGTAGCAGCAAACAAATATTTGCTATGTAAAGATATAGTGGAGTAATGTCTACCTGAGCAGAGAATGAAGTCTAGCATCCTCTGGGGGTGTGTAAAATGGAGTTTCTCCTTGTTGTGTTGACATAGCCGGGCTGGCAACACATGCTTTTAGCATTTAGCTAGTGCATGTGAACGTACACCACTGGCTAGCTCAAAGACGCTAGTCTGAACTGTTCTCATACGGCGGTTACAAATGATAACGCTGTGCCAACCGACAGAGTCGTTGCAGAAGCGTAGACCCCAATTTCTGGTTCCGGATCTCAGATCAGATTTCGCAATTTGCGGGCTACCTTTGGTAGACACGACCTGCCGGCTCAGCCGTCGCCATGTTCAGAGCCGTGCAGAGGCAATAGAAATGCTCCCAATCTCACATTTAGCACTTTTAATTGTGATTTCTGACAACTTTAACTTGACTGACAGCTATGATTGCGCCTACTAGTTACTCTGCAAATTTAGCTAATTAATATGAAATACAATCAACAAATAATTGATGCTTCTTTAGAAGATTAATCTAACAAGCAGTATATACAGTAGCTAGTTAAAATTAACTCCACATTCACCATCTGCCACATTAAAGTGATGTACACATTGATGCATCAATAATTATAATACAATAACATATGTTATTCTGGGATACTTACCAAGAAACTGTAAATCTACTATTATGGATATGTGCAATAACATATGCTGATCACTCTGTGCAATAATTATCTGATGCAGTGCAATAATGATCTAATTATCTGACCGACACTTTGTGCAATAATCTGGCAAAACTGTAATCTCATCAATATACATATTGTATTCTTATATTTTGTATTGTATTATCTTTTATATTTTTTATTTTTATATTGCACTATCTCTTTTTTTATTGTATTGTCTTTTCATTAGCACCTATGGAATTGACACAATCTAATTTCGTTGTACTACACAATGACAATAAAGGACTTGAATCTTGATGTTCTGCATAATGAGTACTTACTATATTTTGATTCTAATATGTAGGTACTTAAACTAAGGGGAAATTTTGAATGCATCACCTTTCATTTTTGAGCAGAATATTTCTCCACTGTGTTGTTATTACTGCTGTATATGTATGTGTGTGTGTGTGTGTGTGTGTGTGTGTGTGTGTGTGTGTGTGGTTTCAGTATCATTTCTACAGATTATAGGTCATCACCACGCAGGGGGCGTGTCAGCTGTTTCTGGTCACATGACCCGGAAAATGTGGGGCTTAATTCCTGTGTTGGACTGCTCCCAGCTGCTCAGCCTCTGCCCTCCGCAGTGTAAACCCTCCGTCCGCCTCATCACAACCCTCGCACCGCTGCAAGACTCTCCTCATCACACCATGTCCGGTAAGACCCACCAGGGCTCTGCAGACTGCTCCTATCCGCCACACTGACAAGGGAACACGGACACTCCGGACCGGACCCGACCGGACCGGAGCTGCGCGAACTGCGCCGTCCTCTCCCGAAATATCACGAATTTTATTAATTAAACGCAGCCGAATAAACCGGCTATAACACTTTGATACTCGGACATTAATGAGGGGATGTTTTTTAATTTAATACTGTGGTTATGTGATGTATGATGCGGATATTGGGAGGCTTTAGATGTGCTTGATTTGATGAGGTTGCTGCTGCTGCAGCGGTTTGGACCAAAGTAAAGCTGGCGATGAACAAAAAGAGCGCTTCCGGTTACAATTTTCAAAGTTAAACCCTTTCTCAATGCAACTAGTGTTGAGTAACAAAATGCTAAAAATGTAGGAGAACTCTGTTGAGAAATATATATATATATATATATATATAAATAAATAAATAAATAAATATAAATATATTATAATCTAAAATAATATCTAAAATATAAAATATAATTTCCTTTAAATATCAGTTTTGATTATAACTCCAACCAATAGCGTACTAATATCAATATTTATGGTTTTAAAAAAAATAGACATTTTACAAAAATAAACGTTTCAATGTTATCACTTTTTGTAAATTACCTCAAACTTCTTTTTAATTTCTTGTAATGTATTGGCCAACTTGAATTTCCCTCGGGATCAATAAAGTTACTATCTATCTATCTATCTATCTATCTATCTATCTATCTATCTATCTATTTATCATAAACACATAGGAATTAAAAATATTTTAGATAAAGATCCCTTAAATGTGATAAAAAAATATGTGACAAAAAATGCGACAAAGATAATGGGACATTTTACAGTTGAACAATAAACGTTTCAGTGTTGTCACTTTTTGTAAATTACCTCAAACATATTTTTCTTGTATTATTATCTTGTATTATATATATTCTTTTGTATTCCTTGTAATGTATTGGCCAACTTTTACCAATGTATCTATAAATAAGACAACAGGCCTAAGAAAATACAATATTTTCCTAAAATATAATTTCCTTTGAATTTCAGTTTTGATTATAACCCAACAAATAGTATACTAATATCAATATTTTACGGTTTTAAAAAAATCTGATAATGATATATCACATAAACACATAGAAATCAAAAACATTTTAGTTAAAAAAAAAATGTGATAAAAAATGTGACAAAGATAATGGGACATTTTACAGTTGAAAAAAATAAACTTGTCAGTGATGTCACTTTTTTTAAATTACCGTAAACACATCTGTCATTTCTTGTAATGTATCAGCCAACATTTATACAGGTACCAATTTACCTATAAATAAGATAAAAGGCCTATTAGCTGATTTATAGCTGTAATGTTGAGGTCTGATTACTACAAAGCCAAAGTGAAGTCAAAGTGGAAGTGTAGATTGTGACACTGCACATCAGGTTGTCACAAAGTGGGCAAGTGGAAAGTACGTACATTGCATTACCAACATTGATGATTTCTCCATATAAATTGAAGCCGATTAGCTTAGTTAAGCACAAAAACTGAAAACCAGCTGCTGGATTTAGCCTCCAGCACAGACATGAGAGTGAGTGGTATTGATTTTCTTATCTAATCTAATAATCGTATCTCCCAAAATGTGGAACTATTCCTTTAAGGTGACACCTGCATTATTATTATTATTATTATTATTATTATCTTGAGGTCCTTTCTTGAAGAGGAGCTCTGAAATAAAATCTAGATTTAAGAACATTATTACCAATATTCATTTTTATATTGAATTTACATGGTGCAAAGGCTATTTTTAAATACATTTATGCTTAATCAAACAAAAATCAGAAAATTAATCTGAAACAATTTTGATAATTGATTAAGCAATAAGCTCATTCTTTTAAGCAAAAATGACAAATATTAACTGGTTTTAGCTTCTCAAATGTGAATATTTGATGTTTTTAGACTGTTGGTCAGACAAAAACAAGCATTTTAAACACCTTTGGCTTTAGAGTAATGTGATGGGCATTTTTCACTATTTTCTAGACCAACTAATTAATCGATAATGATAAATTAATAATGAAAATAATTTCTGAACAGTTATTTGATTCAACTTTATTCCATAGCTCAGGTGTGCTTTTATTTTTTAAAGAAGATGCTATTAACTTCCGGGGTTAATGTGGGGTCCTTGATTAACTTGACTAGTAGTTTCCTCTCAGTGCGGACGTGCGCAGCAATGTGTGGCCTTGAAGTTTTTTCTTTTTTTCTAATATTGTAAAAGGGCCCATAGTGTCACACCTTTTATAGTTTATTACTATTAATGTGTCCCCTATATTAAAAAAGAAAGAAAGAAAAATAATTATATAAAAAAATACTCTGTACAGTAATAAAGGATTGATAACAGCTAATCATATGCACAAATATATAGTACTGCAAACAATGCTTATGTCTTTTATGGACACTTTACATGCGATTTCTACGCATTTTATTTACATACAACAACACATTTGACATCAAATGATACACTAAGCCTATATAAATGTATATTCTCTCAGATTATTTGTGAATTTACTCCGTTATATTTTAAAAATTGGTGCACTCACGCCAGATTACATTGTCGCTAACATTTTAAACCAAAAAAAGAGATGTGAAACGTGTCGGACCCAGAGGTGTGTAGCCACAGATAACTCTGTGGGAACACAACACATGCTTCCTGTACGGCCCTGTAGGCGAGACAGGCCTTACTCGCTCTGTGTGTTCCACAACCCATAGTACTATACTATATTAATATGCCAGAAACAGATTTAGTACGTCAAATGCAGTACGCCAAAAGTACCAGGATGTTCTACTGCATCCAGCCGTACATTTTGCAGTATGCAAGTCAGCATGCTTTTCTGGCTATTCTGACTCACAATCCTCTGCACAGGGGATGTATGAGCAAGAGGGTCAAAGTTCAAGCTGCAATGTTATGACAAAGTAGTATGTCCCAATTTGTATGCATACTGCATGCAACAGTATGTACTTCGTAAGTACGTACTAAAAGTAAAAAGAAAATGTATGCACTTTTGGAACGTAGCCACTTTTGATAGTCCGTTGAAACAGACCCTAGCAACACCGCCTCTTTCCCAGAAGCCCCCCACAACACACACATTCAGCTCGATGAATACTATCTGCCGGCTCTGGGCCCACTTTCACTCAAGCAGAAACACAGCGTGGCCCCCTACTGATGTTAATGTATGCATGGGGGACCCATCAGACACTGAACTTCACACAAAAGGCCTGCAGAGGGATTGGACGTGCTTGCATTGGTACAGCAGGTTACACAGTATATAGACAGGACAGTCAGTGGACGTGGTGTATGTTATGGAGGGAAAAAAGCAGAAAATGGTGCATTGATTTAATGTAGTTTGGTTTGAGTGTCGAGTTTGTAGCGGAAAATACACAAAAAAGCTTTCTTACCATTTCTATCTGAGGAAGTTTACTCACTTTAATAGCAGGTGTAAATATAAATGCTCCAACAAAAAAGCTGTAACAGCCAGATGTGAAAGCATGGATAGTATATTTTGAGGTAATAAAAACAGAGACAATTGTACATTTACAAAACTGGTGTTGATTTGTGTCTTATGTTATCTGAGAAACGTGAGCATTAAAGTTCGGCTGTATCCCATTGTTCTTAATGGGGGAAGAGGTTGTAAAGAGTTTGCTGTGTAATTTATTGATTATGAAGCTTTTACAAACTATCCACATTCTACATCAATTTCCGCATATTTTATTTATTAGTTATAAGGCGTTTGTGAGCCCATAGTTTCACCAAAAACATCATGGATTACTTGGGTTACTGTTCTGCAATGATCTATCATATTTGAAACCTTCAGAATTGTAATAAAATGCATTTTGTGATAGAAATTTTCTTGCCAAACTTAAATTTGTACATAGATATAATCCCCTTTTAAGTGATGTTAGTAGTTATTCACGTCAAATAATTCATGATTTTCAGACAGCCCTAGTTATTCTGATAAAGAGGATGTACACTACATCGATTTTTAAACTAATAAGACACTTTGAAAGGCTGATACACAGAAGTAGAACTGACAAAAACAAACATGAAGTAATGACACTAATGTGATAACCAGCTAACCTTCTGATGTTTCTCCAAGCAGACCAAGCTTTTGTGACGCTGGCCACAAACGACAGCTACGCCAAGGGAGCGATGGTTCTCGGCCAGTCGTTACGAAACCACAACACCACCAGGAAACTGGTCGCACTCATAGGACCTCATGTTGCAGAACCTTGCAGGTAGCACACATCGTTTACGTTGGGTGAAAAAAAAAGTCAATATCCAACAACACACACTGACACAAATCCTACTGTCTGTGTCGTAGAGATGCACTACGCTCCATTTTTGATGAGGTGCGAGTGGTGGACATCATGGACTCGGGTGATGCGGCTCATCTGTCCCTGATGAAGCGTCCAGACCTGGGGGTAACATTCACCAAACTTCACTGCTGGACTCTCACACACTACAGCAAGTGTGTGTTCCTGGACGCCGACACACTGGTGAGACAAAAACCTGATAAACATACACGAAAAACCGCCTCTGACTGGAAATAGTAGTTTTGTTTTCACTCTTACAACTCATTGTCCTTTGATCAAAACATGACACAGTCTTCATTCATCATGTCATTTCATGTGATTACTGCTATCCATGCAGTGATATAATATTTCAGCTGCATGAGAAATGACGTTGAGTTTAAACACATGCATGCTTCCTCTCAGACTTCTGCATTTTTGCTGCTATTGTGGAAATATTGATGGATGAAACTCAATATATCTGCACGTAACATTTACTTTAATGTTATTCAGGTGCTGTCAAATATAGATGAGCTCTTTGAGAGAGAGGAACTATCTGCAGCGCCGGATCCCGGTTGGCCAGACTGTTTCAACTCAGGGGTGTTTGTCTTCAGACCGTCCAATGAGACGCACGAGAAGCTGCTCACGTTCTGCGGCGAAAACGGCAGCTTCGACGGTGAGACTCGAGTGTTTTTATGTCTTTCTTTTTCTGTCCCTTAAAGACTAGTTAGAACACAATGTGAGGAGACGAGAGGAAATAACACCGACAGATGCTGATATATGATATCGAGCAGTTATCTAAAAACTGAACATAGAAAAATGAAGCTATGTAAAGTTGCTTTCTTCTTGACTAAAACAACAGTAAAATGCTTGCACAGCTGTGCTTTGAATTAAATGCTAACATGCTCATAATGAGACTGCTGACGTTTAGAAGGTATGAAATGTTTACCAGGTTCACCATTATAAGTTAAAATGATAGCATGCAAATTTCATAGCTAAAATCTTTTTTATTTTACAATAAAAGTTGGACATTTTCCCACAAAATTCCACTAGGGCTGCAAAAACGATTATTTTCATTGTCGATTAATCTGTCAATTATTTTCTCGATTAATTAATTAGTTGTTTGGTTTATAAAATGTCAGAAAATGGTAAAAAAATGTCGATCAGTGTTTCCCAAAGCCCCAGATGACGTCCTCAAATGTCTTGTTTTGTCCACCACTCAAAGACATTCAGTTTACTGTCATAGAGGAGTAAAGAAACCAGAAAATATTTACATTTAAGAAGCTGGAATCAGAGAATTTGTACTTTTTTTTTCTTAAAAAAATACTCAAACTAATTAATCAATTATCAAAATAGTTGCAGCTTAATTTAATAGTTGACAACTAATCGATTAATTGATCGATTTAAGCCAGCATTGGCATCAAAACACCCAGATGTTGGTTGGCATTTGGTGCGAGCACTAGAAAAGGGTGAATAATGGCTTTAAGTTCATCTTCTTTTCAGGGACTTGGAGCGACAGGCTGGACAGAGTTTATTTGAATAAACAAAGTCCCAGAGTTTATGACTATGTTTAACTTTTTGTTTATCAGCCAAAATTCACAAGTGGGATTATTTACTGACGTATTTTATGTCGTAGAACAAAACCTCTTCAGCTTGTGTTAACCACAGACCTTATTTCAGGCATCTAACGAAAAACCCATTCGTTAAAGCCCATTGACTTCCAGACGAGGGAACCGGAAGTGCTAAAATGCTAACTCATTTCCGGGTTTTAGGACTCATTCCTGCACCACTCTATATATATATATATATATGTCCTAAGCTTAACTCTGACCATGTCACTAACTTTGTCCTCACTGCCACCTCACCCCTGCTGTTTGTCTGCAGTTAACACTGTGCCACATACATCTGCTATCTGTTTGTGAGTGTGTGCGATGGTGTCGCCATATGTTGTCATTCGCTGTGTGCGGCATCCTCTCACAGCGTTGTCAACGCTCCTTTTCAGTTTCTATTTATACGTATCAGAAAGGACTGTGGGAGTGCACGGTATGTGTTTGTGTGTGTGTGGTGTTGACCATTCAGGTATATAGTATGTACTATAGTGCGTCTGAATGGATTTCAGCAGCTTGTTTGTGTATTTTAACATGAAAAACCAGAGCTCCTACGTAGCCATCTCTCATTTTGCTCCCCTTTTCATTATGCCTGTGTCTGCAGGTGGAGATCAGGGGGTTCTCAACAGTTTCTTTAACACCTGGGCAACAGCGGATATTTCCAAACACCTTCCCTTCATCTACAACCTCAGCAGTATCGCCATCTACTCCTACCTGCCAGCGTTCAAACAGTCAGTACAATGCATCCAGTGTTTCACGTGTAGCCGACTTATTGCCCCGATTCTGTAGCTTTCCTTGTGAAAAATGTCAGGGTGCTTGTGTGTTATGAGGCATAAAGCTTATCCAAGGTCAGTTCAAAGGTTCTGTATCTGTGTGTGTGTGTCTGTGTGTGGGTGTTGAATTACAAGAAGCTGCTGAAACGTAGAGCAAGGTCAACACACATTCTGCCTCAAAACAGAGGAGCTATTGTAGTTACACTTGTATACTTCTCTGTTTTATTTAAATCTGTACTGCATGTACCCTTCTGTTCTTACGAGGAGTTTGGTTTAAGTATCACTAAAAAGAAGTCAGACCGGAAAAGCCAGAGGTTATCATACAGGTTTTAAACAAATCCTCAAGTGAGGAAGAGAAGAGTTTTGGAAGAGAAAATAAAATTGGTACCCAAACTGTCAGTTGTAAACTACAATCACAGTTTACGGACTGGCTTCCTGGTTCAGATTTACCATACTTCTGGTACTTGTTTACACAGTTTTTCTGTCCCAATGGACTTTTTAGTAGCAACATTGCTGTGCCCCTGGGACCCGTTTCCCGAAAGCAATTTTCAAGTTGCAAATAGTGACAGCATCCCGTTTCTCAAATCTCTCTCTTTCTCTCAGACCCTTTACTGCCGTCTAACCTTAGACTGTATATAAGAAGTGGACGTAGTCACCATATTGGTTATTTGCAACCAGAAGTGACACGTGAGGGTGTAGCTAAGTAAAACCAAACACTGAAAACACACCGTGAAAGTGTTAAAGTTGTAGGACGAAAACACCGACAACAACCAGATCGGACAACGCCGTGGTAGCGACCTGTCAATCACAAGGCTTCTAGGTGTGGTTGTGGTGGCTATGCATGTGTTGAAATCTAAACGTGGATGGCTTTGATTGTGTGTGAATTTGTTGCATAACTGTCATGTTGGGATTGTGTCGAAACCTGCAATTTCTAGGGAAATGCTCCTTTTTCTGGCAGGTATTTAAAATGTGTAATCCTGCCAATTACCAAGTGATGAAAGTGACACATATTGAAGCTTTTATTTGACTCCCTCTTAAGCTCCAGATAAAAAAATACTGGCTAGCTTTTTTAGTCACTACAATAACAACAAAAAGGTTGATTTGTTCCACATTCCTCAGCACCAATCTGTTTCCAAAAGTGGTGTTTGTTGCTGCTGGTATTTCCAGTCCTTTCAGTAGTGTGTGGGTGCAAGCCATGGTAGCGAACTGTCAATCACAAGGTAGCCACGCCCCAAAGCATACCCTGCTTTAAGGTCTATTTGACTCTAAATGGGACCATAATTTACTAAATGAACATCATGCTGTATTGAAGAAGACTTGAAACTAGAGATTGAGACCATAAACTCATGTTTACAATGTTTACTGAGGGAATAAATCAAGTGAGAAGTAGGCTCATTTTCTCATAGACTTCTATACAATCAGACTTTTTACAACCAGAGGAGTCGCCCCCTGCTGGCTATTAGAAAGAATGCAAGTTTAAGGCACTTCAGCATTGGCTTCACTTCTCAGACCCGGAGGTTGCCCACTGCGTCTAACATCCACTTCGCCTGCTGCGTTCTCACAGGTACGGCCACGACGCCAAGGTGGTGCACTTCCTGGGAAAGGTGAAGCCATGGAGCTACTCCTACGACGATCAGAGGGGCGAGGTCAAAGGTCACTCCCTGTCCCCTGACCAGTGCCATCTGCACCCGGACTACCTGCTCCTGTGGTGGCAGCTATACGCCAAGTCGGTGATGCCTTTACTGCAGCAGGCCTACGGGGACACTGCATTCCACAGCGGCTTCGTGGAGGCGGGCACGGACGTAAGTCAGCTGTTGTGATGTTTGAGTGTGTGTGGGGAGTATCCGCTTCTAGGTGTGGTTGTGGTGACTATGCATGTGTTGAAATCTAAACGAGGATGGCTTTGATTGTGTGTGAATTTGTTGCATAACTGTCATGTTGGGATTGTGTCGAAACCTGCATTTTCTAGGGAAATGCTCCTATTTAAAATGTGTAATCCTACCAACTACCAAGTGATGAAAGTGCCACATATTGAAGCTTTTCTTTGACTCCCTCTTAAGCTCCAGATAAAAAAATACTGGCTAGCTTTTTTAGTCGCCACAATAACAAATAAAAAGGTTGATTTGTTCCACATTCCTCAGCACCAATCTGTTGCCAAAAGTGGTGTTTTTACTGCTGCTGGTATTTCCAGTCCTTTCAGTAGTGTCACGGCTGCATGAATAGCTTGCTGTCGTCAATGAAAACATGCAGGGTGCCGGGCTTCCTACAACCGTTCAGCACTTCAGAGTAGCAGGAAGTTGCCATGCTGCCTGTTGCAACAGGGCAGCAGTGAAATAGTCAAAAAAAGGACAGCTGCCAAAACCTGCAGCTTTGCCCAATCGCCTGAAGCTGTGCCATCTTGTGTCACACCGACAAGTTTATACAAGCCTGTTGCTGAGAAAGTCTTTAAGTGTTGTGCTGGCTCAGGCTGAAGTTTTTTTTATCCGTTTACCAAGTGGAGCTTGAAATTAAGGAGTTTTTTTATTGTTTAAAGTGACACTATTGTTGCCACGGTGGCCAAGAGGGACAATTGCAGGATAATGGCACAATAAAATTACCATAATTTCCCAAGATTCTCTAAAGCCAGTTGCTTTAAAAGACATCACTATTAAGCAACCTGACTGAGACTGACTGAAAACCAGTGAACTTACTCTGTAATATTACCACAGACTGTATATAAGAAGTGGACGTAGTCACCGTGACGTCACACACTGGTTTGTGGACTGCAATTTTTGAAGCCTCCAGTTCGGCAATTTGGCGGTTGCCATCTTGGTTTTTTTGCAACCAGAAGTGACACGGGAGGTTGGAGCTAAGTACAACCGAACGCTGAATAAGACATTTTCAAGCGACCAAAATGTTATAATTAACTTTTATGAACTGAAAACACAAAGTTGTAATACAAAAACACGGACAACTCCCAGACCGGACAACGCTGCGGTAGCCACCTGTCATTCACAAGGTAGCCACACCCTAAAGCATCCCCTGCTTTATGGTCTATTTGACTCTAAATGGGACCATAATTTACTAAATGAACATCATGCTGTATTAAAGAAGACTTGAAACTAGCGATTGAGACCATAAACTCATGTTTACAATGTTTACTGAGGTAATAAATCAAGAGAGAAGTAGGCTCATTTTCTCATAGACTTCTATACAATCAGACTTCTTTTTGCAACCAGAGGAGTCGCCCCCTGCTGGCTATTAGAAAGAATGCAAGTTTAAGGCACTTCAGTATTGGCTGAATATTGACCACTGAATATCACACCGAAATATCTATCAAAAGTTTGCTAACATTAGCTCACACTAGCCACCATATGCCAGCGGTCATACCAGACCAGATTGGGCTATCGCAGCAAAACCACTGAGTGCAAGAGGAAGGTTTTGATTAGTATTCACTTACTGAGTTAACATCTACTGTAGGAATCCAGACCTTTCCTCAAACACCTTTCATCATCTGAGAAACTCAACTCTTATCTGCTGCAAGTGTGTTGCAAAATGTCTTGTCTGTACTTTGACTCTTCTGACGAAATGCCTGCATGCACTGATACTGTGTGTCTTTAAAGTGTCGAGCATGGCTCAATGAGGGGAGACCAGTCCTTATAAAGTATTGCTGCAGTCCCATTTAATCATTCATTCATTCTCTGTCTGTCACGCAGGGTAAGCTTTATGAGGATGTGAGAGAGCACGCGCCGCCCTTCACTGCTCCTCGCCAGAAGGCTTCATCAGAGGAGAGGAAGCAGCGCTGGGAAGCGGGCCAGATCGACTACATGGGCGAAGACTCCTTCGCCAACATCGAGCGAAAGCTTGACTCCTTCTTAAAGTAGCAGGCGGGCGAGGGAGGGAGCGCGACGGACAGAGAGAGCACCAGTTGAAGCTCTGTGGGGGTGGGGATTTGAAGCACTGCTCAGCCAATCACAGGGGCTTGATTAGCAGGTGAATGCAACATTCAGCCTCACTCTTTGCATCCTGTCAGCGTGTGAATGAATGACAGAGAGTTGAAGTTTGACACAAATCCCACGCAGTCTTGCCACGCATCTTTCCCTTCAAAGGAAAAGTTTGACATTTTGGGAAATGCACTCATTCGCTTTCTTGCCGAGAGTTAGACGAGAAGATTGATACCACACATGGCTGTGAGGTAAATGTGAAGCTACTGCTAGCAGCTTGCTAACGTAGCTTAGCATTAAGACCGGAAACAGCTAGCCCCGTCTGTGACCTCAGCACTGTGTACGTTACTCCCTGATTTGGTCACGTAGCGTTCTGTACAGAAACTTTAAATAATAATTAGTGCCGTCAATCGATTAAAATATTTAATCGTGATTAATCGCATGATTGCTAATAGTTAATTGCGATTAGCACATTTTTTTTATCTGTTCAGAAATGTACTTTAAAAGGGAAATTTTAGTATATATATATATATTTTAGGAGTATTTAATATTCAAATATGCTTGCTTTATGCAAATGTATGTGTATATTTATTAATGGAAATCATTTAACAATGTGTTAACAGTGTAATCAATTTGCCAAAAAAGGGACAAAAGGGACAAAATGCACTATAAACAAAGTTAAAGATGAATTTCACTGATAGCTTTTTTTTTTTTTTTTAGATGTCATATACATAGATATTGTGATAATATCATTATCGTGAATTCTTTTGGCCACGATAATGTTGTGATTTTGTGATATTGCGACAGCCAGGCCAGCTGTTTCCAATCTTAGCGCTAGACGTTAGCTTCATTGTACAGACATGAGTGGTATACCGTTGATCTCCTCATCCAACTCTCGGGAAGAAAGCGAATAAGCGTAATTTCCAAAATGGTGAGACGATTCCTTCCTGTGTTCTTGTGTGCATCTGATGGAGATGGATTCACATTCCTGAGTCTTCCTAACCTGTGGAAACTTTCAGCAACAACAGAAACTGAGAAAAAATGACCAGTGTGCGAAGCCTACTGCTTAAAGGGAAATCAATACGTTTAAAAGTTGTTTCTGGATTTTACCACAACTCCTATCCTGCAATAAGTCTCTCTATATTTAAACCACTTTAAAGCAGATATGCAGCAACTGGCTCACTTCCCTCTTGCTCTCCTGTTCAGCCAGTTCTGACAATCTCGCTTTAAATCAGACGGTGTTCACCTCACCAGAGTACATGGGTTAACTTTCCTATCTGTGCCTCTGACACACACCAGCTCCCAGTGACTTCAGCTTTGTAACGTCTGGTGTTGTATTAGGACAAAGGCCTGTCGTGTTGTATTTGCATGGCAGAGTTAAAAAAAAAAAAAAAAGTGGGTCAGTAATGAAGTACTTCCACCCACATCCTGAAGTGATGTTGATAGTTTTGTATGCGTTTGTGTGGGATTAAACAATAGTGCGCTACCCAGACATCCGTCATCTGTATGCGAGCCCTGCATGTTATGTCCTTGCCACACCCACATCGGTATATCTTCGTGCCATTACCCGTTTCATCATCCTGTCTGTAGTGTTACCAGCTGCCTTATTGCCGTTCACTGTTTACAAAACCTCACTTACTGTTACTGCTGCTAGTAGCACAACGAATCCCTCCTTTCCTGTTACCAATACCTCCTTTACTTCACTCACAGCTGTGTGCCCTTAAACTATAATCTATAGCTCTTGACAATAACGACAATGCTCCATTTAACACACTCCTCCTACAAGAAGCTGGCAAAGTTGAGAGAAAAGTCCACGTGTGATTTTTCCGATCTCGTCGGCCTGCTAAATCCTGAATATGCATGAGTGTGGGCGTGGAACATAATTGATGCAGATCCGTCCTGTTCCCCAGCTGTTAACTGTACATCCCTGTTGAAAGCGCTAATAAAGAACTGGTGAAAATCACCTTTTATCCACCACTTCTGTCACACGTTTCATTTTCTTTATACTCTTTGTAATATTGATTATAGGGCAGCAATTAATCTTTAACCTTAGGGGACCCCTTTTCTATCATTGTGTAAACTGATGACCCCCTGACTAAGTGGCATATTTCATATTATATTCAATGCATAACAATAACAGTACAGAACAATTGATTGATCGTACAATTAACCCAAATAGTGAACTGCAGGAGGTTTGTTAAAACGAACGATTTGGATGAATTTTGAGCAGATTATTTCCTGTGAATCATCAGAGACGAATTTTCCTGTTATTTTTAGGGACTTTTAATACAATTCTGTCATCATTCATACGTAATAAGCTTCTTTTTTTTGACAAATTCAGTGTTTTCTTCTCCCCGACACTTGGCCATTGTTCTATCAGCTCTTTGGTTGCAATAACTGCGTACTTTTCTAATGCAGGACGATGTTGTTTAGCAGAGAGGGAAGGCTCTGTGAATATAACTTGTGTTCAGGTCTTCACCGTGCCCTTATCCTGTTTATATATTAAATATATTAATCCAAACTTTTAAAATAACAATTTAATTTAGTGTTCTTTACAGAAATTAATTAAATCCTGAGATAGGCCAGCTGCATATTAAAAAAAAAAAAAAGTTGTTTTACACCCCTTAAAATCAAGAAGGCCTTGCGACCCCCACGAAGCTTTGGCGACCCCTAGTGGGGGACAGGACCCCATGTTGAGAACCGGTGGTTTAGTCTATGAGATGTCACAAAACAGTGAAAAATGGCCGATTCAAGTTCTGATAGCCCAAAGTGACGTCTTTAAATGTCTCGTTTTGTCCGACCCGTTACATAAAACAGAGAAAAGCAGGAAATCCTCACATCTGAGAAGCCCTTAATGTAACCACTTCAATGATTAATCGATTTTGTATCAAACAGATGTTTCCCTTTAATTTCATGTTTTTGGTTAAACAAACCGAAGAAGTTCTGGAAGCTGCTCTATGTCTGGTTAAATACAGAAGCTACAAATGTACAATAATCTTTAATCCAAAAAAATTATACATACAGAACATCTGAATCTTCACAGCTGCATAATGACAAGTCAAGCTGTTAGAACAGGTGTTTACTCGGTCTTCAGCCCAGGGTATTAACTTTCGACTAAATCCTTATCAGCCAGCTCCATGAGTTCACACAGCTTTGACATGATCAAGACAAACAGCTCCTACGCATCACAACTGAACAAAAATGAAAGCTTGCCAAGTGGTGTGTCCTGTAAATGAATCAGTATCAAAACTTTAACTGTTAAAGAAGAAATAAAACATAATATAGAACACTAATGATAATCTATAAATGAACATGATTAACTTTTCAAAATATGAACAAAATAAATCTCTGCAGCCCTTCAGATGTGAACTGTCTGACCCCACCGTTTGAACCTGAACTGATGTATTACAGCTCCATCAGCGCTTTGATGTCATCGATGCGAGACGTTTTCCTATCGGTGTTTGTGGAGCCAAAAGCCTTCTCCACCAGGTCCTGCTTCTGCCTCTGGATCTTCACCATGTTCTCCTCCACTGAACTTTTCACAATGAACTGCAGCAACAGACACACAAAATCAAAATATAGCTTTTAGACTAACATAATATATACATAATAAATCCATTTAGATCTGAAGAAATCACTTCAATCACCAGGCATTTAAACATTTGTCTACAGCACAAACACATACAGTTTGTCAGCCTTCACAGTGTAAAATGGACCTTCTAAGGAACATGAGACGCCTCGTCACAGACAAGAAATGCACCAAGCTTTACATAGACATACGGTTTAGTAATAATAATTTTAGTTTTCTGACCTTGGTGACGAAAACTTTCCTCGTCTGTCCCAGACGGTGGCAACGGTCGATGCATTGCTCCTCAGTAGCAGGATTCCACGCCTAAAACACACAGTTAAATGCAAGTCAAGATGCCGTTCAGAATTATTTTTTTCCTGAAAACACTTTACTCTAATTTTCCCATTTGTATCTCATCTGTAGGGTTTCTTGTGATCAATATAGCGAGTAGATGATGGCTTAAACAATAGCCATATATGGCATTTGCTTCTACTCTTCTTCCACGCTTCCCTTATTTTTAAATTGGTTTGTTTTTTTTTCCATAAAAGTGTATGAATTGTTGCCTTGGAAACAATCATAAAAACCGAAAAACACAGTAAACCTGCAGTGACAATGTACTGTATGTAGCCATGCAGTAAATCAGCTAACAAACTTTTGTGTGTGTCAAAATCCCTTCAGCGTGCACAGCCTGACACATAAAATAAGCTTTGGGTTGTACATGTGAATGTGTCTGGTTCCTGACCAAAATCAGTACTTACAGGGTCCATGAGGAAAACATGAGAGGCGGCGGTCAAGTTAAGCCCCACCCCTCCAGCTTTGAGCGACAGAAGCATGATGACAGGGCTGTCGGCCGCAGAGCTCTGAAACTCCTGGATGACCTGAGTCCTCTTCTTTTGGCTCATCGTGCCGTCCAAACGCACAAAACTGAAGCCATGCTCTCTGGTTTAGGAGGAAGGAGGGCAATAACACCAACAGACAAGTCATCAAATCACATAATGGACAATTCCATTACTTAAATCTAAAAATTCTCTACCCAAGAGCTGCTGATGCTCTGCTAACATTTATTATTTTCTCTTGTTTTTACCATTTACAAAAAGGAAAAACAACACCCTAAACTCCCACCACAGCTGTTGTAATAATTGAATTACACAAAAGAACTGTTTGAGTATACTTACGAGACCTCTTTACAGTTATGACCGAACAAACACAAACATTGACCTGTAGAAATCCTGAACCTCGACTGTGAATGTGTTTATTACCTGAGTGGACTCTCCAGTATGGTGAGGAAGCGAGTAAACTGAGAGACGACCAAACACTTAATGCTGCTGTCTTCACATCGCAGCCTGAGCAGGTTTCCCATCAGTGCCTGCACCTGTAGAGGCAAAAACAGACTTTAGAGGAGGAACAACACGGCTCTCACATGGCAGCATATAAGCCCATTCTCCATCACTGCCATGCTGCTGAAGAAGACTTTTTTGAGTGACTTCTGAGTAAATAATCAGGTAAAGAGTCACAAAAAACACCAGGATCAGAAGAGCTACTAAATGGGTAACAAGTTGAGACTTTTAAGTCCTTCAAATATACAATATATTGAAGGTAAGAGAAGACTAAAAGGATTTGTAGGCAACTTAAAGTCAAAGATGTTGCACAGCAAAAAGTGTTCTGCATTTGTTTAGTAGTCTACAGAGTGTTTTTATCATTTTTATCCCCCAGGTAATACTATAACCTCTAGAGCTGCAACGAATAATCAATAAGTTGTCAACTATTAAATTAATTGCCTACTATTTTGATAATCGAAATTCTCTGATTCCAGCTTCTTAAATGTGAATATTTTCTGGTTTCTTTACTCCTCTATGACAGTAAACTGAATATCTTTGAGTTGTGGACAAAACAAGACATTTGAGGACGTCAGCTTGGGCTTTGAGAAACACTGATCAACAGTTTTCACCATGTTCTGACATTTTATAAACCAAATAACTAGTCAATTAATCGAGAAAATAATCAACAGATTAATCGACAATAACAATAATTGTTAGTTGCAGCCCTAATAGTCTCGGTATGTGCAGTGTACCTTTGAGCTTTTCCTCCACCTATCAGGGTTTGTACTTTTCTCTTCCTCCATTTCCTCCTGTGGAAACTCCACCAGTTCATTGGTCTTGATCTCACTTCGACAGAGAGGACAGCGCGCGGTATCCTATGCACACACACACACACACACACACACACACACACACACACACACACACACACACACACACACACACACACACACACACACACACACACACACACACACACACACACACACACACACACACACACACACACACACACACACACACACACACACACACACACACACACAGAGAGCATAGAGAAAAGATGGTCAGATCTGTTCATGATAAGCAGCTAAATAATAACATCGATTTTTAAGTTGTTAAAATGACAATTCAATTACAAATCCCTGCTGTCTGCTGAGGGCAGCACATGTTACCTGCTCAGTGCTGATGACCTGGGCGATGCAGGGCCGGCAGTAAACGTGGGCGCAGTGTGTAATGACGGGCAGATGCACCGAATCCAGACAGACGGAGCACTCCTCGTCAGAGCCGCTGGCCAACACCAACCGCAGCTTCTCTATCAGACGCTCCCGCAGCTCAGCGGGTGTCGCCGCAGCACCTAAAGACAAAACTTTTGATCAATTTACATGTGAAAATGAACACAGAGGAAAGAAATCTTTCTGAAACATATATTAAAGGTTAGGGTTAACATCATGTCCTTTTTTATTCTGGGAAATTTTGGGTTTTACAATAACATGAAGGAGGAGTTTATATTCTAAGATTACACATATTACAGGTGTTGGATTGGGATTAGTTATTCACCTCACAGTCTTTATGCTCGTAAAACAGGGTCGGTAATATGTTTCCTTAATGTAAACTATTTACACGTTACACCAGCTGCAAGAAGTGAATAAGTACCGCAGTCATGTAGTGAAATTAAGGATTGAAAATGTAGACAGAGAGGGAAGCAGGTAACTGGAAAAAAAGTAATGACGAGTAAATATTTTCAGAGGCAGTGAATACTATTTTAAAACATGAAGATAAGAGAGTGAAGGGGTGAATAGCAGTAGAGTGTAGAAAAGAAGAGAAAGAAGGAAAAATAAAAGCATGAAAAGGTGTAAAGAATTGGGAGAAGGGCTTTTGCACAACAGGGATTTTTACTTGTCATAACAGGTGCAAAAGTGCAAGTGTAATCAAAAACAGTAACGAGGGCTCCTTAAGTGTCCCAGTAAACTATACCAGTCATGCACAATAGCAGAGCCCGGAACATCGTTAATGTTATTCACTACACCTGCTATGACACGTCTAAAGAGGCCTGGAATAAAAGTGATCCGTCCAAAAGGCTACAGATTAAAACCCTGACACTCAAGACAGGTGTTTCGTATTATTCAGTTTGATTAATCCTCTTCTCAGTCACTAGAAAATCTCCAGCAAGCCTGTTTGCATATCAACAGAAGCTATACTCCACATCGGTCAGTTATTAGTTATTAGTCTCATATCACACTGCAGGTCTCACCAAGGTCTGAGGATGTTTTTGCCAGCAGATCAGGGTGGCAGCAGTGCTGTCGAAGCCTCATCAGGATGGCCAACACATCAGCGTAATTCCTCAAGATTGTCCCTTCATTTACGTATCTACACACACAAACACAGTTCAGACAACTTAAAGACAATACACCAGTTTACAGTAAAAAGGTGGATGACATCCCTGAAACATCTAAAAGACATTTATCAACAGCTGTATGTGTTACAATACTTAAAGCTAGTTACAGCTACTTTGTATATATGTCTTTACAGCTTTACATTATGTTTTTACATTTCAACTGCACCCTTTGTATGTATATATAGAACTACAGATGTTTACATTCTAACTGCACCTTAGTTTATTCCTTTGTACATATTTACTCCTGTATTTATCTATTACTTTTATATAAAGCCAATGCAACTCAGCAACGTGCAATATCTTACTGTTTTTAAAAGTCAACCAAATACACATTTTCTATTTATATCTTTTCTTTTTTTACTAAACTTTATTTGTATTACTGTTTGATATGCTGTGTGTGTATACACCGTCAGGATTGCTATTTAATTTTGTTGTACTCTTTGCGATGACAATAATGGTACTCAATTCTATTCTGTCAACATGGCCTCATATACCTACTCTTTATTTGTTGCTGAATAGTTTTATCATGTTGATTTATTCAAACACAGACGTGTACATGCGGACACTGATGCGTACCTGCCGATGATGTTCCTTCCCTCATTGCGTGCCAGCTCGTACTCCTCTCTCTCGGACTGGCTCAGCTCGACCTGCTCCACACAGACTGTCTTCTCAGGAAGAGACACCAGGGGACGCCCATTCACCTCGGTGGTCTTGGTCCGCCGCAGGGTGATGCACTTCACCAGGGTCCGAAGGTTCCTGTGCACAGCATCAATTGGCTGAGTTTGTTCAAATCTGATTATCGATAGTATAATATGACAAATACTTGTCATATCAACAATAAATACTCCAACACTCAGGTTGCTACACTGGAGACTCAGCATTATAAAATGGCAAACTGGTATGATATAATCAATTATAGGAGAACTTTTGAATGTCAGTATGTCACAACTTAGATGCCTGATTCACTGGTTTCCCTCAGACTGACTGTATCACAGTAGATAGCGCCCTCTGGAGTCTTATTACTACATAGCAGCAGTGTGATATAATGTGTCTGTGAGCACTCACTGCAGGCCGGCCCTGTCTCCTTGAGTGGCTGGTCTTTGGATCACTCTGTTCCACCACTCTTTCACATCGAAGGGCTTCAGACGCAGGAAGGCCAGCAGCATCCACAGGTCCTTCACACTGTTCTGGATAGGAGTACCTGAAGAATGAACACACACACACACATAAACATTTGGTAACTGCCTTAATACTGAGGCTGTATCCGTGTGTTTTTGATACCGGTATGTCCTTCAAATAGTCAGGCAAAATGAGTACTCGTGGCGGACGCTATGGATAAAAGCACTTTTGTGATATTATCTCATTATGTTGACATATTATATATTATAATATTTACTAAATTATTCAAAACAACATGGAATCCCATGGAAGTATAAAAGTAAAAAAAAGTAAAAAAAGTAGAATCTTAACCATGGAGAGATGATGAAAATTAATAAATCATCACCCAGCCCAAGTATGTTTGTGTATTCATATGTTGGACTATCTGTGTGTGTTCGGGTGCTGGTATACCTGACAAAATCCAGCGCCGCTGAGCTTTTAGGTCGAGCACAGCCTTACTCATCTGTGCATTAGGGTTTCTCACGATGTGTCCTTCGTCCAGCACAACCCTCAGCCAATTGATCCCATGGAGGGGACTCTTATTCTGAAAGGGAAACAAGCACATTGTGTTTGTTAATAAAGGAGAAGCAAATTATCTCTCAAGTGAATATTGACATGAACACACAGTCCAGGTTCAGGACTTTAGAGGATTTTTCTTATGAATAAAAATCAATGCACCACCATATTAAGTGTGTCTGCCAGTGTGTCTCCTTTCTGTGTGAACACCGTGGCTCACCTTACATCCACAGATATACATGTGACCTGTCTACACTCACCCCAAAGTCGGCAGAGAGGACGTTGTAGGTCGTGATCACCACATCCTGGGAGGACAGGAAGGTCTTGCTCCTGTTGCGCTCGGAGCCGTAATACAGATAGACGTTTAGCTTCACGTTAGCACGCACATGCTGCTCAAACTGGTCCTGCACACACACAGAAGGACAGAGGAAGAAAACATGACGTGGTGACGTTGAGGACGGAAAGGTAGCATTGAATCTTTCACTTGCTCTTCAACGTGGCCCTGTGTTGTATATGCAGTTTGTCTGTTGTTGTTGTTGTTTTTTTACCAGGAGCAGCAAACAAGTTTCACCTATACTCATCACCAAGCTAATTAGCAGGACCACATAAATGAAATGACAGAAAGTGTCTTGGTGTGTATGGCTGTGTTCCTACCAGCCAGTTGCTGATCACAGAGAGCGGGCAAATGATGAGAGTCGTTCTAGCTGATAAGTCACCTGGACTTTCAGCGATGGAGGAGTCCACACCTGCACATACAAAAAAAGGTACACAAACATCTCCAACATCACCACAACTTTTCCTTTCCCTCACACTAAATAAATATAGTATATGAAACACAAAACATCAGGTAAAAACACACTGTTAGAACTCACTCAGTGTGGCCTTCTTGGCGGTTTTCTTCTTCTTTAAGCCTGTATCTGCTGCTGAGCCGCCCAGTGCTGCAGCAAAGTCCAGATCCTCCAGAAATGTCGGGGCATCTGCACATTAAACATACATATAATGATTTAGTTCATGGTGATTATGATGTTTGCAAAGCCAAATAACAACAGCTTTGAGTTATGCCACCCAAAACAAAATCACAAATTCACTGGTCTTTTCGAGAAGATTCCCCGTCAAGCTATGTCACACAGTGCCTTCAACATGCACATACATTTACATGAACATATTATAGTGCACAAATACAAAGAGTCTACTAGGGTTGTACCTTTACTGGGCTTTCGCTTGGTGGCTTTCGTCTTTCCTTTGCTGGTACCTGTAAGTGGAGAAGTCGGGTAAATGTACCGTATGTTGCCACAAAATCCATAGAAGACGACACAAGCACGCAATGTGAACAGACATATAAAAGTTAAAAGGTGGTATATACACATGGAGATGACAATCAATTCTTACTTTTATTGGAACTGTCCACTTCATCTGCCGAATCAACACAGATCACCTCCGCCTGAGGACTGACCCACACAGGAGCACATCAGATATAGTGACGTATAGACGGACTGAACGCATGGAAATATGTCCAGATGTATTTGCATTATTATCATTACACATTAATTAATTATGCAGTGATAATAAAAAAAAACACATCACTGACGATATAATACGAGCATGCCAAATTAAATTAAATCACACTTACAGGTCTGAGCATAGAGAAACAGCCGCGCCATCACTCACTCCTGCTCCATCGCCTGCACTGCTGCTTCCTGAAACAGAGACACATCATCTCTACCGTTAGTGAGGAAGACATGAACAGAAGAGAAGAAGAAAAAATAAATCAGCAAATCCGCATCACCAGCTAATTTATTGAAAAGTTGAGATTACCTCCCAGTTTGGAGGCCATTTTTGGTTTAGTTTTGGATTTGATAGGTGATGGCTGCTCCTCCTGTACATGTAAACAAACACGTTATGATGGTTGAACACAAGTCAAATCAGACTGACTGAAAAGAACACATTTATACATGGCTACACTTACACATTTCTCCACGGGCAGAGGCTTTCCTTTGTGAAAGTTGGTGAGAATCAGAGCGATGGTTGTCAGAGTTTTTCCCTGGAAAACACAAACAGGGGGTTTACTGTCGATTCGTATCTGTCTCTATTCTATCCAGTAACCAGCAACCGACCAAACATCTCATCATGAGTTATGAATTAACTTGCAATTCGCCAATAAACATATTCTCTTGAATGATAATGATATATAACAGTGCGTGTTTCTCACCAGTCCCATGTCATCTGCCAGTATTCCCCCACGAATTCTATCTGGTATTTCTTTGGCAGAGAAACACGTGAGGCTGTTGTAGTAGAGCTCGTCTCTCTTCTCCCAGAAGGGCGGCAGCGCAGATTTGTTTTCTCGAGCACACATCCAGGACAGCGCCTGCCTCTGGTGAAGCATGAGAGGAGTGCCCACAGACTGCGGAGAAAGAGAGCCGCGTGTTCACATTAAAGCTGCACTAAGACACTGACAACACACACAACGATTTCAAGGTGCAAGAGGGCGACAACTCAGAGGTGAGACGCAGTTTGTCCAAAAACTGCAGCAAGAAGGAGAAGATAGAGAGGATGAAGGAATACATTCAGGTCCAAGAGATGCGTGGTTTGATGACATCATATCACAGACATTTAGCTGGTTTCGTTTTTATCCACAGTGATCTACAATGTGTTCAATATTAGAATACATTTTTCTAAATCAGCAACATTACGAATGACCAGTTGCACATACTGTAGTCTAAGCTTAAGGGCTCAACTAATAACAGATTTTTGGGCACTGCTTTCCATTTAGTGGACATAAAGAAATAAGACAAAATATAAGACAACATCATCTTAATATCAATCATAATATAAGACAAAAGGCTAACCACTAACAGATACAAAAAATGCAGACAGATAAACAGATCAAATACGGACCTCGGCTGCTTGTTTCTCTCCGTCTTCACTCTCCATCAAGCCGTCAAAAAGGTTGTCAAATGCATTCTTCAGCTGAAAGAAAAAAAGGAATTACAACTGCTGACATAAACCCTATTAAAGTCTGTTTCACGATGTTTAGAAATTACAGAAATTGTATAGTCGTTCAACATAATTTAATAACAAAACATTTAAATAATGATTTCTCTAAGCACTAAAAAGTCCTAACAATAATGAATTTCGCAAGCCTTATTTAACTAATAATGCTATGTTAATGTTCAGACATTTAGTTTCAACCATACATTGTGATCAGATATGGAATACTCTGAGTGCTTATAAATACAGTATACCACTGATACCCCATTACTTGCTTTATATTAAATATCCAAAACATGTGAGCTTCCTAGACATGTGCTGCTGCTTCAGTGTAACAACGTCAACGTTACACGATTTGATTTATTTAGTTTGAATATGATGGTTGAGTAACAAAAAACATGACATGGTAAATCAGAATCTACTGTCAGAAACTGAGAGGAAAGTAAAAGGACGTTGCTCTACAATTTTCCTCGGCAGACCAAAACAAATGTAAAGCTTAAATTTGTGTCTCTATAATGACAAATATGGCATTAAATGTCAGAGAATCATCATGCTATACTGGTTTATATTACATTGACTAAATTAGGGTAAAATAAAGTAGATTACCTCCTCTGCAGTTAGTGGGATGGTCAAACCTTTTTTAGATGTACGACCACCTTGATTATTGGATGAGTTCTGATTTGCACCTGAAATCACACACACACACAAAAAAACAGTAAGATTAATGACGATACCTGAAAACTGATATTTTGAATGCAACAATGCAGGCTACGTGTGAGAGGTTTTCCATCAGGAGGCAAGTGAGATTGGATGGTCAAGAATGTTTGTACCTGTTGCTTTGCTTACTCCTGTGTTCAGTTTATATCCGCGACGTGCCATGCTTTCAATCACAGCATTTTTGCTCTCTTCTTTCCCCCAGAAGGACAGCATCACTGGCATGGTGAACGAGTTTTTCGTCCCCGAGTGTACCACCCTGACACAGCAACGAGACAACGACATACACACAAACACAAAATCACACTGTCATCACGGTGGACCTGAGCTCATAATTCCTCTTAAAACCGCAGAACAAAAAAACTGATTTACTGAAAAGGGGCGTATGCAAATGTAGCCGACTAGGCTGCTGCAGAAGTAAAGAAGATATCGGCCGATTAATCGACCGCTACTGTTTTTTTCCTGCTCCAAACTATCATTATTAAAAATCCGCTATCGGTCAACCTCTAATTCTGACAGAAGGGAATGACACACAGGCCAATAACAATATACTCACCCCTCTACTTTAGCCAAATTGTTGTCCATGACGTGGGTCATAGCTGCTGCCAGCTCTTTCTTGATGTGACCCACTTGGTTGCCATAAATGTTGGCGACCATCACTGCATTGCGGTCGTATGGATTCTGGGGCTGTCGCACTAATCCAACCATTTCCCCTTGATTCACCTGTAAAGAGAGTAAAAAACACATAGGATTTTAAGGTTTCTCAACCTATATGTCACAGCTGTGGTTTATCTCCTTGGTGAATCAGTGCACTACTAGAGGAATTAAAGGTGATTGATCCTCACCACCCCTGTATAATGTCTGAGGCCGACCACAGTGCCCTGCAGGTGGCCAAACAGCACGCTGCCATCTGCGTCCGGCTCCTCGGATGCCGCAGCTCTGATGGCCTGGGAGATGGTCTCTGCACTGGTGTCATTGCGGTCTGTGAAGAGGTCCACCTCACTGTGCCTGTCCCAACCGAACCTCCACCTGCGGGAAAACATGACACCTGGAGAGCACACACAGATACACATACAGAAAGACATCCACAAAACAGACAACAAGAAGGAAATAAGTTAAGAGAAGCGAGATCATTCAGCAGGATTTAGCAAAACTAGTCCATGCATTTATCTTCAGCTGACTTGACTACTGTAACGGTGTCTTTACTGGTCTTCCTAAAAAAATCAATCAGACAGCTGCAGCTGATTCAGAACCTGCTGCTTGAGTCCTCAAGACCAAGGAAGTGGATCATATCAGTCCAGTTCTCAGGTCTCTACACTGGCTCCCTGTCTCTAGGAGAATTGATTTAAAAATACTCCTGCTGGTTTACAAAGCACCTAAATGGTTTAGGGCCAAAATACATTTCTGATCTTCTGCTATGTTATGAACCATCCAGGTCATCTGGATCAGGTCTGCTTAGTGTCCCTCAGAGTCAGAACTAAACATGCAGAAGCAGTGTTCAGTTTTTATGCACAAAATATTACGAAGAAGCTCCCAGAAACCTGCAGGACCAACTCCAACTCTGAGTTCTCTGAGGCTCTGCTGCCTTTTATTAAACCACATAATGATCTTATACTGCACTACAGCTTTTACTCTTGTGTGTTATATTCTATTTTAGCTTCTATCCTATAGATTTTATTTTTATTTTCTAATATTTCATGTTTTTATAACTGTTTTAATTATGTCTTAATGTTCTTGAATGTTTATGTAAAGCACTTTGAATTGCCCTGTTGCTGAAATGTGCTATACTAATAAAGCTGCCTTGCCTTGACAACACGACCCATAAATGTGTGCTGTGGGTGCACACAGGATGAAGCTACAGGTTGTATCGTAACTACAAGAAGAGTTGAACCAGGTACAAACTTATGAACCAACAGTAGACACACATGTTTATCTAGCTATATGCAGGAGAGTAGCACATGTCTACACGTGTCTAATCCATTTATCTCCCAACAGGCTTTATAATGAGCTATTAACTGTTAATCAGTCACAGCTGTGGTCCACTCGTTGCTTCATTACATACAGTAGCTTAACCGACAACATAAACCTGGTTAACACACTGTTTGCTCTGTATAATAACACTGTTTACAAGCTAACGTTAGCTAAATGTCCATTATTACGTCTGATATATATAAATAACTACCAACAGTAAGTGCTTGATTTATCTGTAATTAAAAATGTCATACTGTTTTATCTCTCCTCGGCGACTGTTGACTGTTCAGAGGTGGTTGTTTGCTGGTTGTTTTGTCGTTTATGAAGCGTTGTTGTTGTTGTTGTTGTTTCAGATGTTTCTGCTGCTTTCTGATTTTAGTCAAGCGAGCAGCCGTTAGTAGAGAACTTCCGGTAGTAGGTTCCCTTCAAAATAAAATCTTATTTTGTGACATTTTGTGTAATGATGCAACAACTACAATTTGAATTATGAATAAATGGACTAAATTACACCGTAATTCTAAATAATGGGAAAAATAAATAAATAAATAAACTAGTTAAATATATACATACATACATACCTGCATAAGCACACGAATATATATACACATATATACATATACACATACATACTGTACATACCCATACAAACACATGTGTACTTACATACATAATCATAACATATTCCCCAAGAACCCTATATATTTGGGGTGCCATGTGGAGAGAAACAGAGCACCATATCAGATTGACAGCAAGCTAATATTGATAAATATTCAAGATTCAAGGTGTTTATTGTCACGCCGGTTGCACAGGTACAAACGTGTGAAATACTTTTTGGCTGGGAAGCTCCATTAAAATAATAAGTTATATTACATTTACATTACAATTATAAAAGGAAATACTTTGTACAAGGGCATATTAAGAACATATATATTAAGAACATATACAGTATAAGATATATTTTTGTATAGAAATATAGAAATAGTAAAAGTAATTCTATTAGATAGTGGATTTTTATTCTGAAATCAAAGGGACATTGTTTCCGGTGTTGTGTCCGTCTACTTTTACAGTCCGACGTTGCACACAACAAGAGGCAGCAGCAGCAGCTTTGCATTTTACGCGCTCTTTGCGCTACGGAAGCCGTGAAGGTTCCGACTCCTCGGGTTTTCTGTACGAAGGTTCCGCTTCCTCTCCAACCAACGTTCCTCTCCGGGCCAAAGCAACGGAGCCAGGCCGAGAGGACTACTCGGGGGGAGAGAGAGAGCGAGATACAGGGGTTAAAGTGTAAGTGATTAAAGACGATATTTGTCTCCACATCTCCAGGGATTGTTTGTGAAATCTCAGCGTGAAATCTGGGCTTTAAAACGGAGTGAAAATCAACTCAGACTGGGCGGAGTTTCGGCAGTTGGGCTGATTTTTTCTGCGGTTGACAACAAACCGGTGAGTTTAGAATGTTGCTCATTCAAAACAGTCTGGCATACAAGTTGTTTTTTTTTGGTTACTATTGGTTACTGGGTGGATTCTTCTTCTTCCATAAACTGTTGAGGAGACACTTTACTAGTTAAAGGGGATACAAATAAAGTAGCAGATCAAGATCCTCGTGTATAGTGGGATTTGTGGCTTCCTTTCTTTCTTTTAATTATAAACCAAAGTAATGACAGTGTACAGGGACACTATAGTATTGTAATAACATGTGATGTTTCCACAAAACATCTGCCCTCATAACAGCCAATAGACACTGACACTTTACAATTTGAATTATGAATAAATGGACTAAATTACACCGTAATTTTATTATTTGACATTTTAATGGGCAATAAATAGGAAGGAATATAAAAAAAGAATTTACATATTTTACATCATAGCTATTTATTTCTCTTTTTAACGTGCATTTACACTTTTTCTAGTTAAGGGGATAAAAATAAAGTAGCAGGCAGGAGATCAAGATCCTCGTGTTTAGTGGGATTTGTGGCTTTCTTTCTTTCTTTCTTTTAATTATAAACCAAAGTAATGACAGTCTACAGGGACACTATAGTATTCTAATAACGTGATGTTTCCACAAAAACATCTGCTCATTCTAGTTGCATACAAGTTGTTTTTTTGGTTACTATTAACTTAATTGTGGCACAGACTGAGTGGTTTCTTCTCTTCCATAACTGTTGAGGAGACACTTTACTAGTTAAAGGGGATACAAAATAAAGTAGCAGATCAAGATCCTCGTGTATAGTGGGATTTGTGGCTTTCTTTCTTTCTTTCTTTTAATTATAAACCAAAGTAATGACAGTCTACAGGGACACTATAGTATGTATTGTAATAACATGAGATGTTTCCACAAAACATCTGCCCTCATAACAGCCAGTGGAGTCTCGCCTACTTCGCTGAAATGGGCCTGACAAGCAGTTTCAGAGGCTGGTTGGATCAAATGTAATTGAATAAAGCAGAAGACACTGACACTTCAGCATGTTCTGTGCAACATGCACACAGTATAATGTATGTGTAGCTACACTACACACTTTAAAAAAAAAAATGTAACACTGTGGTTTAAGCAGATATTTTTCAGCTCAGGGTTTGTATCACTTCTGCAAGAAAAGCAGTACTGGCTTGGAGTAGAAGTACTCAGAAATAAGATAAGATAAGATAAGATATAAGATGGACCTTTATTAATCCCCAGGGGGAAATTCAGGTGTCAAAGCAGAAAAGCTCAGATACAGAGGTACAGGTGTACAAAAAGATTATAAAACATTAAATAGAAATACAGAATATACATAGTGAATGAACATAGTGAATGAACATGGTGAATGAACATAGTGAATGAACATAGTGAATGAACATAGTGAATGAACATGGTGAATGAACATAGCGTGTACCGTCCGTCAATAAAAACAAAATGTAGTGTACAATAAATAGATGTAATATGTGCAGTCTATAAAATGGTAAATGGGATATAGTGTAAAGTAAGTTTGAAGTTTAAAGTGCACCAGTGGTTAGGAGAGGTGGTTGCAGATAGTGCAGATAGTCCAGATAGTGCTTGTTGTGTACATGTATTGTTGTCTAATGAAAGGGGGTATTGTAAAACACACACACACACATACACACAATGAAATGTATTGTTGTCTAAAAGTTGTACTTACGTTTAAATGCTTAGCACCTCTGCTACCTACTAAATGTTTTATTCCTGCAAATGTATATTCCTGGCAGTGTGGAGAAAGCTTTTAACGGTATATATATATATATATATACACAGTATGACTATGGCCTTTGCCTGCAAATGCTACACATCAGTGTATAAATCTGTGACTGTCCAGACCGGTAATCCTGCAGCCACACTGAACCAGTCATTCATGCACTACTAGACCCTGAAACTAACAGACTTCGACTGTGAGTCCTGCGGCTCTGCTCTTGTACCTGGTCCAAACTGTCCGGTCAAGTTCTGACAGCGACCCGGGAGGACTTCAGGTTGCCAGGTTGGTGATTTGATTCATCAGAGTGTTGACTCGGGTGAGGCAGCTGTTTGAATAACAGGATAAGGTGTTCAAGTGTGGTGGGTGTGCAGCTGGGCAGTGTGTTTACGCTTCATTCACTGCCAGACCCATAATCAGTGAAGTGACTGTAGAGGGGGGTTGTGTGCACATATATATAGCACAAATGTGTGTGTGTTTTTATGTCTATCTGTATGTTTCTGTGTGAGTGAATGAAAGGGTGTAGAGTGTGTGTGTCTGCTTCATCAGTCCTTCCAGGAAGTCCTCCGCAGAATTTCCTTTTATAGAAGCTGAATACAAAAGGCTTGCTGTCCACTTCCTGTAAACAGCTCGGCGGCTGCGTTTTGCTGCGTTCTGGTTGGCCGGCCCGGTCCTGTGACCCTCTGGCGCTCGGGGGAGTTCCAGGATGAGGAAGTGGGCTTCCCTTGATGGCGGCCAGCCACACAGGGAATAGAAAGTGCTCTGATCCAGCGAGAGAGAGAGAGAGAGAGAGAGAGAGAGCACAGAAAGAGGAATAGAAATCATAAAGGGCAGAGGGATGTGATGGGCTCCGTGCCACCGAGATGATGAAAAGTGTCTGTGAATTGAGAACAGATGAAGTAAGACGCCGTCTGGTTGTGTGAAGTAGTCTGTGTGGTAACCCGGCATGCAGAGTTTGAGGGGATAGATTCAACATGTGAAGGAAGAGCGCAGCCGGCAATAGAAAATGGAACATTCATTCATTTATTCAATTCCTTGCTTTGAGAAATATCAACACGTTTTTCCACAAAACCTTTTCTTCAATCAAATAAAAAAGTCTTAAGTTTTTGGGGCTACACCGATTTTGACTTTTTCTTTATGATTCCGATTCCTCAACTCAGGCTATCTGCCGACACAGAGCAACGATACGATATTTGCTGATATCACAAAGTCTGCCACAATACTTCGATTCAATTCAAGGTAGGGATGCACCGATCCAACTTTTTTCTGTCCCGATATCGATAGCTGAGCTTTGTGCCGATACCGAGTACCGATCTGATACCAGTGTTCAACCATTATATTGATCCAGGACCAGTTATGGAGACACTCGGAAGTTACGGGCCAAGCCAAGAAATAGTCCGGCAAATAACCACCAGTAAAACTTGACCATAGCCAGGTCAAAGAACGGATATTGCCAAGAGGTGTAAGTCAATTGTTCGTTCCATTCGTTACATCTGCGCTCAACAGCAAAGCTACGTTTCCGCCATTTTGGACTGAAAGCGACAACCGGACGGCAGTAAAACGTCCGCCTAAAAAGTGCCGTATGAAAGGGAAACAAAATTATTTCTATTCTATTGTCATATTCGACCAAAATAGCTTGTATTGAACAATAAACTATTAAAAATATTATAAGCGTTTTCAGTCCAAAATGGCGGCAGCGGCTGTTGTAAAAAAACACCAGAGATTCGTATCTTTGCTTCTTTACTCTTTTCCCCATTCTTTATGCTAAGCTAAGGTTGCTGACTCCAGCTACATATTTACGAGAGGTGTAACGATACATCGGTCTGGATCGAGTATATCGATTCAATGATCAATGATCCAATATCACCGTTAAGCTCAGCACCTTCCCTGTCTTGGATTGGATGTGCGTGTATATCTATTAGGGCTGGGACGATACACCCATCTCCTGATTCGATACTATCACGATACTCGGGTGCTGATTCGATATGTATTGCGATTTTTAAGAATTGTGATTTTACAAGTATTGCTATTCGATATTATGATTTATTTTGGTGAATCATACACTTCTAGGGACTTTTACTTTGGAAAATATCTAAATTGATACAGTAAAAATGTTTGATTTTCGGCATGTGTGTCGTCAGAGATGTCCTGAAGTCAAATATATCAGTCATCGTCAGGCATTATTTATTAATTTTTTTTTCTCAGCAACCCAAAAATCAAAGAATAAAGACATTTCTCTCACAAATCTATCTACATGTATGCCTTTCAAAAACTTACACCCACACATAACCCCTGAAAAACGCAATATTTTTTAAAACCTTTTTGCTAAGTTTTCGGGTCCAGCTACATATTTACCACACAGACATGAGGGTGGTATTCTCATCTAACTCTAGAAAGTGTAGTTCCCAAAATCTTGACCTATTTCTTTTTAAATAATGATCAGCAGTGTCTGTTGACAAGCAAGTTAATTAACCCATTAATCATGTAAGTGGTACTAGTAGGGTGTGTGTACAGCTATGCAAACGCTCAAGCATGCAGCCTGCAGTGCTGCCGATCTGTGCACCTGCCTGCTCCCATCAAAGTCTTTTTTTTCTTCTGCTGTGACCAGTAAGCTAAGCTCCAAGCTACATAAAAGATATTCAAGCGCTCACAATGGAGCCCCTGTTGGCAGGGGGAGTGTGTGTGTTTTAGAGCAGGGAATGAGGAGGAGCCCTGTGTGTGTATGTGTGTATGTGTGTATGTGTGTGTGTGTGTGCGATGGACATGAGAACACGCCCAACCCTTGCAGCCCTGCAGCTATGAAATTCCTAGTGAGAGACAACGTGTCTCAGCCTGGCCAGCCAGCACCCAACATTCAGTCCAACACACACACACACACACACACACACACACACAGTCACTGACTTTGAAAATACACATTAAGGCTGGACCGGGTCTAATTTTATCCTGCCGGGGCAAGAATACACTTGTCCCATCCAAGATCGCCTAGGAATGAGGCAGCCTGCTAAGACCTGCCTTTTAGATGACAGAGAGAAGGGGAACAGAGAGAAGTAGAAGTAGATACATGAGCACTGGAGAAAGAGGTGCTCACACTCGCTGGGAATACGACAGTTTTTTATCGTTTACATGGTCTTCTGTAAGAAGCAGAAGAGGCAACAAACAGGTGAGCACTTGTCAGCTTATATGATCGAGGCGAAGGCATTGAAAAGGGAGCGTAAAGAGAGTTAGAGGAGTGTTCTATAGGTGCTCATTGGGTTGTGCTTTTTATAATGGTGAAGTTTATGATCAGATTACGTGATCTAAGGTGTGGAAAACCACTACAGATGGCACACAAAATCATTGCACAGCAGAGCAGTGATAGCTGGGATAGCTTCCATCGTAAAGAGTCAGACTTACTTTTCAGAAAGTATTCAGGGAGGGGAATAATTTAGCCTCGAGTCAAGTTGGTGCTGATGTGTCTTCAGGCTCGTGGCCTCTCTGAGGACTCTCTCAGCTCGTGTGAAATGTCTTTTTTTTTATTACCTCAAAGGCCTAATGTTGTGTGTGCTGGTTAATGAGTCTGTATCAAGATATCTTTATGGGTTTCAAGGTTCATTTATTGACATTGTACAAGACAGGGTTGCACAACGAAAAGTAGTGGTAGTCCATTTATACTACTCAAGAAAAACAAAAACAGTAGTGCATTTTCTTTTAAATTTGCAGTAAACAGCAGCAACAAAAGCCACTGGTGACTTCTCTGGGCAGATGTTAATATGGCCGGCATCTTAACATTAAAAATTCGACGTCAGGGAAACATTGTCCATCGACTTTGACTACGTTTGAGCACCATGCATCACCGATGCAAGCATAGAGTCCGCTTCCCCTCGTCCCATCGGAGTCCAGCGCTATGTCAGCGCGGCCCAAGTGCGTTCCGGGATGCCACAGTGGAGCCAGGTCTCTGTAAGATGTGGGCACAACCGTTTCCGTTTTCCTGATTTCATTTATTTTGTGGTGTTTTGGGTCAGAGGTCAGCAGGTTAGCCGAGCTGTTGCTGGAGGAGGTTTTTTGTGTGAAGAAGAGGTCATAGGCAGGCGTATGTGCTGTACCTGAGCCACGTCTGCTATCCGGGTTTAACGCTATATGTGGTGTGTCATTGGCGGTCAGACACAGGAAGTGAGGAAACCTTTGTTTGCTTCCTGTTTCCCGTCTGTGATGTCACCAAGTATGCAGGCTGCAGCTCAGAGTCAATCAAACTGCTTGCTCTGCAAGACTGGAAGAGGTGCTTTGGTGTTTGTGTCTACAATCTCACCATATTAGGGTAATGGATAACACTCAAGAGTGTCTACCAGTGGTGGAAGAAGTACTCGAATCAAGAGCCAACACAGCTGTGTTAAACTCCATTATATGTGAAAGTCCTTCATTCAAAATCCAACTTAATATGACAAAAACAAGCCCAAAAGATTGGAAACCACTGGTCAAATATTAAAGGAAGAGTGTGTAACAATTAGGGGGATCTATTGGCAGAAAATGGAATATAATATTAATAACTTTGTTTTCTTTAGTGTTTAATCACCTGATAATAAGAATCGTTGTGTTTTCGTTACCTTAGAATGAGCCGTTTATATCTACATAGGGAGCGGGTCCTCTTCAAGAAGTCCCCCATGTTGCACCACCATGTTTCTACAGTAGCCCAGGAAGGACAAAACCAAACACTGTTAACTTACCCTGCTTGGGCCGTAGTCGATTTATTATTTTTTTAATTTATTTAACCTTTATTTAACCAGGAGTAAAGACTCATTGAAATGAGTGAATCATAAGGTATCGAAAAACCATTCATCAGCATTCAAAACATCTACAGCCAGATGTGCTTGCCTCCAAGTCTTTAAAGACATTCAGCGAGACCAGTTCTCAAAGATTCAGGTAATTTCGATAACGTTACTCGCTCCCGTCGCCACCGCTCTCTCTCTCTCTTGCTTCACCACTCACTTCCCATCTCGGCTCCAAATGACTTACGGTACTCTTACAAAAAATGCCTCTAGAGAGTTTGAGTCATTTTTTAAGGAAAAAAACAGTCAAAATTCTCTGATTCCAGCTTCTTAAATGTGAATATTTTCTAGTTTCTTTACACCTCTGTCACAGTAAACTGAATATCTTTGAGTTGTGGACAAAACAAGAAATTTGAGGACGTCATCTTGGGCTTTTTTAGGAAACAGTGATCGACATTTTTCAACATTTTCTGACATTTTATAGACAAATTAAAATAATCATTTGTTAGTTGCAGCCCCAGAAACCACTGGTTTAATAAATAACAAAGCATTGTATTTTATAAGCTTATCGTATGTCGTGTAGTGGAAGTATGAAGTAGCATGAAATGGAAATACTCAAGTCAAGTACAAGTACTTCAAAATTGCCCTTAAGTACAGTACTTGACTGTTGTCTACATTGTGTGTTTCTGAGGTTTCACACTACCCAGCTCAGTTTTCCTTCTTCACTCCTCTTCCTTTAACTCCAGCTGTCATACCATTCTCAGTCTCTCACTCACTCGTAGACACTCTTTTCTCTCTCTCTCTCTCTCTCTCTCTCTCTCTCTCTCTCTGTCTCTGTCTCTCTCTCTGTGTCTCTTTTCCTTCCTCATTCATGTGTAACTGAACGAGACTCAACACGTCACTTTGCCCATTCAGCGTTACTTCCTGTTCACACTCCCTTCCCTTCGCTCCAACGCTCTGTGTGCTGACCCACAGATTGTGGCATGGATGGATTAGTTAGGTCTGTGTGAGTGTTTCTTCATTTGTTATTCGGTTTGTTTGTTTCTCTGTGTAACGTAGGCTAAGGTGTACTTGATTTGCAGCCGTTTCTCAGTAGCATTTTGAGCTAACATGTATAGCATTGTGAAATCTAAAAAAAAAAACAGGAAGAAGTGAACCAGTGACTCAGCGTGCAACAGACTCACTGTGTTTCCTTGTATGCATTTGTCATTTTATGCGTCTCGTCCCATCCGTGCAGGTGTACCTGTGTGTAGATGTGTGACAGCGGAGTGTGTGAGGACAAGCCCCCCGCCCCCCCTGTCAGGATGAGCAGCCAAGGAGGAGGAACCAAGGACACCCAGTCAGCAAATCACAGCTCTCGGCCGCTGCCGTCTGTGCCGGAGGAGAGGAAGTCTAGAAACAAGATCATCTCCATGTTTGCCTCTGAGAAAGGTGAGAGATGTGGACACACATATATAGCACATCAAAAATCACACGGATTGCAGTGGATGACCTTTGACCTTTACCTGCAGGAGGCAGGAAGAAGGACCGGGACAAGGACAGACCTGAGATCTCCTCGCCCTCAGACTTTGAACACACCATCCATGTGGGTTTTGATTCTGTCACCGGAGAGTTCACTGTAAGTATCCAACCTTATTACTTTTTAAGGTGCTTGTTAATATTTATGACATTTTTACAGACCAGACATTTAGTTTACTGAATGATTTACTAAATGATGTGGCACCATTAAAACTTTTAACATATTGCGAAAATTGGGGGTGTCGCAATAAACCGGTATTGGCGATAACTGTGATTGTTTAAAAAGATGAATTATTGATATCATGTTAATAATACACATATGATGATATTGGGTAAATAATCCAGCGCCTCTTAAATCACGCTTTTGTACAGTTATGGTTACAGGATCTCTCTCCACCTCCATAAACTCGTATTTTGAGTGTAATTAATTTGACAAAAAAGAGACGAAACACACAATAAACAAAGTTAAAGATGAATTTGACTGATGGCATTATTATTTCTTTCTCAAATTTTTTTATAGGTATTGCGATAATATAATTATAGTGAATTCTTTTGGCCACGATAATTGTGTAGTGAAAATCTGGTATCGTGACAATACACTTATTTTCTTTCTTGCTGAGAGTTAGATGAGAAGATTGATATCACTCTCATGTCCGTACGCTAAATGTGTAGCTGGACCGGTTAGCTTAGCTTAGCATAAAGACTGGAAACGGAAGGAAACAGCTAGCCTGGATCACCGATTCAATATCCTCGATGCAAAATAAAAGCATTGATATATATATATATACCCTTTATTTTGAAATTCCCACGGTACGTCTGTGTCACCGTTTCGGTCCAAGCGTACCTCCTTCCTACAGGGCCCAGTAATAAAATTATCAAATCATATTTTAGTTGCTCTCTGTGAGTTGACATAAATGTAACTGATTGTGTTAAATAGTCATATGATATTGTATCATATCAATCGCAGGCCCCTGACTTGAATCAAATAGAATCGTATCGTATCGTTGCCCAAAGAATCAATATAATATCGTATCGTGTTAAAACTTGTGATTTGCACCCCTACTAATGTCCCGCTACATAAGTGCCGTATGTACATGAGAATCACATCTATCTACTTACTCTCAAAGTGTATTTCCCAAAAGGTCGAACTATGGGTGTCTCATCTAGTAAAGTGTAATGTGTAAATTGTTGCTAGGAAACATCTAGAGCTCTGTCCAATCACAATGATCAAATATGTAAACAGGAAGTCACTGTAGCATCACAAGCTGTAATGCTGCGTTCACACTACGAGCGACAAAAGCAGCAAAACGGCCCGCGTGGCCAGCTACATTGTCGGCGAGTTGAAGTGTTGCTCAAGCACTCGTTGGCGTAGTTATGTCGTTAAACAGCACTGGGAACTAGTGGCTAATGGGAAAAACAAGGTGAAACAAAAACATATGATTGGCTGACGCTTCACCTCGTCATTGGAGCCCTGAAAAAAGTTGAAACCAGCTCAACTTTATTTGTGGCTGCGTCACGCCTATCACGCAGCGACGATTATCGGGCATCTGTTTGTAGCTTCACGTCCCCGCCTTCCATTGAAAGTGACTTGTAGAATGTTGCGGTGTCCCTTGTAATGTGAACACGGCGTTACATAACTGCAAAACATGCTCCCCCATGAGCCATTTGGGCGCATGACGTGTGTTCACAGTGTCTTATTTTTGGTTTCTTGGGTAGATCTCTGTATACGTTTTTCAATATGTGTGCGTTTGTTTGTGCAGGGCATGCCGGAGCAGTGGGCCCGTCTCCTTCAAACCTCCAACATCAGTAAATCAGAACAGAAACAGAATCCTCAGGCCGTCCTCGATATTCTCAAGTTCTACGACTCCACCAGTGGAAAACAGAAATACCTCAGTTTTTCCGCCTCGGGTCAGTTTTTTCGTTTCCTCAACTAATCTGTTTATTAATCTATAAAAGTCCAGTGTTGTGAGTGTGCAGACTCACTCATCTGTCCTTACACTTTATCTCTTTCAGATAAAGACTCTCAGTCGGTGAGGATTTCCATTCATCACTTCCACTCTCATTCACGACATTACATTGAATACATTCAGCCGTTTCTGACCGTCACTCGGTTTAATCTGTGTATGTTTGCGGTTGTAGCCAGGCAAGCAGGGTACCGCGACCTCCCCATCAGGTGGCAAAGACGATGATGACGATGACGACACACCACCTCCAATTGTGGCACCGCGGCCAGAGCACACAAAATCAGTGAGTGAAAAGATTGGGATGTTTTGCTTTTAAAAACTTTAAAATTCAATACCATTTGATTTTAGGCCCTTTGTTACACAGAGATACTTTAAGTCTTTATTTCTTTAAAGTAAGCTGAATATCCAGGCGCCGAATTTACAAGCATAAGAAATGCAAGATCACCCAAGATCAGTATTCCTGAAATGTTTATTTCCTGTGTTGTGTCAGGTGTACACGAGGTCGGTGATAGACCCAATCCCAGCTACAGAGGTAGACGGCGCCTCTAAGGCAGCTGACAGACAGAAGAAGAAGGGAGGCAAGATGACCGACGAGGAGATCATGGAGAAACTCAGTATGTAAAAACACACACGCTGGAAATGACACATCCCAGGCAGGGCCCCATCTATTTTTGGCTTCAGTAGGGCTGACTAAACAATTTTTTTTTATGACTCCTAGGATCTATTGTCAGCATTGGAGATCCTAAGAAGAAATACACTCGCTATGAGAAGATCGGCCAGGGGTGAGTCACAATTCAGGATAATGTGAACATTGAAAATTGGCAGGGATTTGATGGAGGCTGTTTTACGGGTTGCAGAGTTATTTCATCTCTTACCGTTTGTCAATTTCAGGGCATCTGGCACAGTTTACACAGCCATAGATGTTGCCACGGGACAAGAGGTAAGGTTACTTCATCTTGTGTCTCTGCTACTACAAATATCACATTAGTTTTCCCTTAACTTTTAATGATTAGGTTGGACTGAACTGTAAAGAAAGAGAGCCTGAAGGCTACCATAGTTCTCCAGCATGCTTGTGGAAAGGGAGGGGTATTCAGATGGTTTCAATCTGCAACCTCACCGCTAGATGCCACTAAATCCTACACACTAGTCCTTTTAAAAGTATGCTAACAGTATAAACTAGTAGCGTATATACAGTATATAGCTTGTGTGTATATGTGGTACCACTTTTACAGGATGTTGTGTTCTGCAGGTGGCCATCAAACAGATCAACTTGCAGAAGCAGCCGAAGAAAGAGCTGATTATCAACGAGATCCTGGTCATGAAGGAGATGAAGAACCCCAACATTGTCAACTTCGTGGATAGGTAATTACACTGACCTAGTACACATCCACAGCACCACAACTGTGAGTCGACTGCTTTGTGGATGTGACTGTGTGTGTGTGTGTGTGCGTTTTTAGTTTCCTCGTAGGCGACGAGCTTTTTGTGGTGATGGAATACCTGGCTGGTGGCTCCCTAACTGATGTTGTGACGGAGACGTGCATGGACGAGCCTCAGATCGCCGCCGTCTGCAGAGAGGTAAGATTCTCTTCAGACTACTGAGATTACAAAAGAGGTTAAAAAAAACATCTGTCAGTCTATTAAAATAGTTAATCGCAAATTAATCACACATTTATTTATCTGTTCAAAATGCACTATAAAGGGAGATTTGTCAAGTATTTAATACTCTTATCAACATGGGAGCGGGCAAATATGCTGCTTTATGCAAATGTATGTATATATTTATTATTGGAAATCAATTAACAACACAACACAATGACAAATATTGTCCAGAAACCCTCACAGGTACTGCATTTAGCATAAAAAATATGCTCAAATCATAACATGGCAAACTGCAGCCCAATAGGCAACAACAGCTGTCAGTGTGTCAGTGTGCTGACTTGACTATGACTTGCCCCAAACTGCATTTGATTATCATAAAGTGGGCATGTCTGTAAAGGGGAGACTCGTGGGTACCCATAGAACACATTTTCATTCACATATCTTGAGGTCAGAGGTCAAGGGACCCCTTTGAAAATGGCTTTGACAGTTTTTCACGCCAAAGTTTTGCGCAAGTTTGGAGCGTTATTTAACCTCCTTCGCAACAAGCTAGTATGACATGGTTGGTACCGATGGATTCCTTATATATGATGCCAGTATCCCCACTCTAGCTTTTAGACTGAGCCCGCCACAACCTCTGAATGATCGATATCACAAGTTAATGCGTTAAAGAAATTAGTGGCGTTAAAACGAATTTGTGTTAACGCGTTAACTTTGACAGCCCTAGTTTACATTTATGTTTACTAGCTTGCGGTCTTCTTTCTCTTCTCTTGCATATTGTTCCTTTGTGCATTACTGCCACCTGTAGGTTAAAATGCACATGCTTTTGGGGATCCTAACCTTCCTCCCCCTCTGCGTCCAGGTCCTCCAGGCTCTGGAGTTTCTTCATGCCAACCAGGTCATCCACAGAGACATCAAGAGTGACAACGTATTGCTGGGGATGGACGGATCAGTCAAACTCAGTGAGGGAGAGCACATGCAAACACGCACAGATCCACAGACACATATTGTACATATCTGACTGAACATCCCGCCGTTTTGTCTTTCTCTCTTTGCAGCCGACTTCGGCTTCTGCGCCCAGATCACCCCGGAGCAGAGCAAACGTAGCACCATGGTGGGGACCCCGTACTGGATGGCTCCAGAGGTGGTGACCAGGAAAGCCTACGGGCCCAAAGTGGACATTTGGTCTCTGGGGATCATGGCCATAGAGATGGTGGAGGGAGAGCCTCCATATCTCAACGAGAACCCTCTCAGGGTGAGTGGGTGCTGGGAGAAAGAATGGACATGTGGCTATTTTGGTGTTTGGTGGAAAGTATTTTTTTTTTTAATTTTCAATAACAAAAATCTTTTGGATATTTTTTCAGTTAGTCTTTTAGTTTATAAAATGTCAGATTGCTGTTTTCTTTGTGCAAGCTAAGCTAACTGGCTGTAGCTCCATATCTATCGGACAGATATGAGAGAGGTATCAATCTTTCTCATCTAACTCCAGTCAAGAAAACAAATGAATATTATTTCCCAAAATGTCCAAACTTTTTCTTTACTTTCAATGGGAAAATAGAACATAGTCGTTCTGTAAAGGAATGAATTCAATGCTTAAACATTATATTATACTGCTTTTCTTACCATGATATTGTGCTCGTCCTAGGCTTTGTATTTAATCGCCACCAATGGGACTCCTGAGCTGCAGAGTCCAGAGAAGCTGTCTCCTGTCTTCAGATCTTTCCTGTCCCGCTGTCTGGAGATGGACGTGGAGCAACGAGGATCAGGCAGAGAACTGCTGCAGGTAGAGGAGGCCTACACACTCACTACACACTGACGGTGACTTTAAATTGCATGTTTTGTCCGACCAACAGCCCGAAAACCGAAAAAACAAAAGCAGCAAATCCTCATATTTACACTGAAACAAGATGTCAAAATATTCCTTTAAACTATTAATCATTTGGTCTACAAAATGTCAGGAAAATAAGTGAAAAATGTCCATTCTAATTTCCTTAAATCCAAGATGACCTCTTCAGATAGCTTGTTGTGTCCGACTAACAATCCAAAACCTAAAGATATTAAATTTAAGACAAAGAAAAGCTGCAAATTTCCACAAGTAAGACTCTGGAACAAGAGAATATTTGGCATTTGTGCTTGTAAAAAAATAAAGTTATTCTTCTTGTACTGTGTGTGAGTTAATCTCGAAGATAATTTCTTCCTCAATTTATTGAAATTCATGTTTCCGTCTGTCTGCAGCACCCATTCCTGAAGGTGGCCAAGCCTCTGTCCAGCCTCACCCCGCTCATCCTGGCAGCCAAGGAGGCCATGAGGAGCAACCGCTAAACCCCCCGTCTCTAAGGACTGAAAGAGCTGATGCCAAACCAGCCAAACCAGCCGGCGTCTTCTTCTGGTCTACGTATGATGACCATCAGCAACCTGCTAGTGTTTGTGTTTTTTTCAAAGGTTTCCCAACCTCTCCACTCTTCCCAGTGTTTCTGTACTGATGCCAGATTTATCTTTCACCTTTTGTGCCTTGTTCCAAAGCCGCATACAGCCATGATGTGTTTTCTATTTGTTGCAGCCAGAGCACGTGTGTGTGTGTTAGTGATGTTGGCGTTACTACAGTATGCGTATCAGGAATGTGGTTTCACTGTCGCAAAGGTTCGAGACTCTTTACACAACAAGGGCCATATTCACACAGGATCTTATCTCACTACTAGCAGCCCCAGGAGGCGTTTTTGGTTTGATGGCAAATATAGTCCCAAGTTCTTCAGGGCTGCAAACTGCATTTGTCCAAGTAGTTGTGCGAACCACCATCTCTGCTGTCACTGGATTGTTTTGATTCGTTGGTGAGCTGATTGGATCTTTGTTCATTCGTCATGAAAATAGTCCAAACTACTTTTTTTTGGCGCATTACCTGCAGCACACAGGGACTAACTGCTCGTTTCGTTGTGTCCGTAAATCCGTATAGTATACGGATTACGCCCCGTAGTGTTCAACGCGAGGAAATGCATCTCTTTACGGAAGGATAGAAACACCACCGCCGCAGATATGGGAGAAAAGTTTCCCACATAGATATAAAAAAAAGTGTTTTTTTATGCAGTAACTGTCTGTTTTTCGCCATCCAGTTATGTCACACATAGTGGTTCATACGTGTTTTAACAAAATAGTTCACAAAACTTCTAAATATACCGTCAAACTTTTCACCTAGAAAAAAAAATTATAAGTTGAGCTGTTCATCAATCAGTTTATTAATTCGCTCACATTGCACACATTGCTTACGGTCTGTTCGTGATCTACCGCAAAAGTAAAACATTGTCATCGTACTCTAGACTGAAAAAAAAGGGAAGGAGGCGTTTCGCAAACATCAACATCATGGAGGTTCCCATAGGAATGAATGAACTTCCGGTTAATTCGCATACGTACACAGAGCTATGTGGAAACGAGGCGTTAGGAGCTAGTTTGAGTGCTGATTTGCTCTCTGAAAAATGTTGAGGTCTTTAAGTGGCAATCCGTAAGATTTCAGTCCTGGTTGATTTAGAATTTCTATTTGAGTGAAAACAATGTTATTGTGCTCAGAGTTTCTGGAGTATTTTTGTTGATATATATGAACATAGAAATAGAATAGAGAAATTCTGTTTCTACGTTCATAAGCTTCAAGTCTTCAGAATTGTGTGCATAGTTACATTTATTGTTTGTATAAAAAAGCATTTTTTTTCCGGGAATGTCACTTTAAAGTGGCAATCTTGGAAGATTTTCATGTTAATAAATGTCTGTTAAGTCACTATTACCAAATGAGGTAACACAATGGAGACTGAGCCTATGGCCTTCTGATGAAATTATTGCAATATTTATATATTTGCAGTATTATGAAATGAGTGTCTGTGGTGATACTCCCGAAAAAAATGCAGTATGCACACATAAAATTTAAAATAATATCAAATAATGTCTGTTTTTATGCTCATGTATCAACAAAAAGACTCCAGACTGCTAAACTCTGAGCACAATAACATTGTTTTCACTCAAATTGAGATTCTAAATCAACCAGGACTGAAATCTTTGGGATTTCTGATTGCCACTTTAAAGTTTAGGCCGACACAGGACTTATTTTTAGGTTCTTCTGACTCGGCCAGTTGGGAGCTACTTTTAAAGACTTTTTGTGAACATGGAAATATATCTTTTTTTAAATTGTATCCGATAAAACTTTTACGACATGATTGAACTTCACGAGAGATGGAGATTGTGAGAATTTTGTTGTGTGGAGAGACTTGAACCTTTGCAACTGGTTTCTATGGTTGCTGTTGCTATGGTTACACATGTGCATCTGTATAGGGTCCAATAGTTCTGAAAGTGGCATGGGAAACTAAAGTGTACCAACACTGAGCTGTACTGTGGCCCGCAGCATGGGACAGTGCCGTCTTTGTGCAGTGGAAAAGCCATATCAGTGTGTCTTTGTTTGACCCTGTATGTCACTGGAAAATTACACCATTCCAGTAAAAGGAATGGAAGTTTTTTGTACATGAAAATTTCAATTATTTTAAAGTAGTAGATCAAAATGTCCGTATTTTTTTTTTTTCTGTTATGGGTTTCAACCCTCTGGTGGCACCTTTGGGTGTTACCAGGCACCAAAATACACTATCAGCCTTCACACACCTCTGCTATCAAACTCTCTGTGCAGGCTCGTCTACAAACTATGCAAACCCACGTGAACTCTCACATCTTCTAGGTGTTCTGTTTGTCTTTAGCGGTGCCTTTTACAATAGATGCCTTACTGTCGGTGTGTTGGTGCGAGTACAACACAAATACTGTATGAAACTGTTTGTCTGAATGTGTTGAACTGGAGAAAGATTTGCATTTTTTTTTTTTTTTTTGTATATTATGTATTGGTGATGTCTTGTATTTTTTTTTAAACAGCTTTTAAAAAGTATGTATATCATTGTTTTTATATTTGTAACTAACACAACAGATTACAAATTTGTTTTTTGTGTACCAATTCATCCGCAGTTCCCTGAACTGTGTAATTATGGACTCCAAACCATAAATTGTATTGCTAAGCCTGAGACAATCGAGCCAGACCTGAGTCAAGCATGTATTTGGAAATGAGTGTTTCAACCTGCTTTGGAGTACCAAATGCGATCGGTTTATACCTCATTTTCCTGTAAGTTTAGACAATCACTGGAAAGCATTTAAAAACGAAATGTGCCTTTAACAGATGCACGATGAAGTAAAACCCACTCGTATGGCACTCGACAGGTTGACACACAAACTGAGTACTTGCAAATACAATGAACCGGCTGGAATACACTGTTATGTGGCTTTTGACCAGAACACACATTCCAGTTATACATGTAATATGAATGATTGAAGAGTTTAAAATGAATGTGTTGTTGTTAATCATGAAACCAACGACTTCTGGTGTTGAATACCATCCAAACAGTGTGTAAATTATTATTAAAGGTGGACATAAATAGGCTTGTGTCGTCTGGATCACTGAAGGGGCCTACCGGGTCACTGGGAGCCCCTGGGCCATTTCGTGTTTGAAAGTCAATCAAACAACTACGATGAGATGCAAAATCCATTACGAGGAGCCACAAAATGATACAGAGATTCTAAACCGAAGAGACACACAACAACCACATGTTTGTAAAATAAACAGAAATAAATGCAAAATGCTATGAAGAGACAAAACGACCGCAAAGAAACGCAAAATGACTACATGGGCGCAAAATGACTAGAACGAAATGCATAACGACCACAATGAGATTGAAAAAGATGCAAACAACTACAAAGAGACACAAAACGATCACATGGATGCAAAATAACTAGAGACACAACGAGATGCAAAACTATGACAAAGAAACACAAAATGACCACACCGACGCAAAATGACTACAAGGAGACACAACGAGATGCAAAACTATGACAAAGAGATGCAAAACAACCACAGAGAGACACAAAATGACAACAAAGAAGCAAAATGACTAGAAAGAAATGCATAACGACCACAACAACATGCAAAACTATGGCAAAGACATGCAATACAACCACGAAGAGATGCAAAACGACTACATGGATCCAAAATGACTTGAGAGAGAAAAAACGAGATGGAAAACTATGACAAAGACATGCAAAACAACTACAAAGAGACACAAAATGACTTCATAGAGACGAAAAACCCTACAAAGTATTACTAAACAACTATAAAGAGTCTGAGGATCTTGCTCCTATAAAGGAGGGTTTGTTATGCCTCTGTATTCAGGGGCCCATTATCTCATGATCTGTTCATGATGTGAATGATTGAAATTAATTTGCATTCTCCTATGTTGACACCAGAGGGCAGTACTCATCTTTATGTAGCAGAAACACACCGACAACTCTCACAGGCGAGAGTGTGTTCTCCCACAGACGTTATAATTTGAATATCTGTTGTGCTTCCCTGCACATCAGCTGCTTTTAAGGCACCAAGTAACACATTGTTTTATCATTTTATTACCCACACATACATACATAATGAAGCTGTTACTGGTTTCCCTGCTGATAATGGCAGTCCACATTCAGGGTGAGATATTGATTTGGTTTATTTGACTAGTTAGGTTGTTACTGTTCTTTATATAATATATTACACTGGAAATGTTTTATTTTCTTGCAGGATCGACGGCCAATCCAACTGTGACTCAGTCTCCTGCATCAAAGTCTGCTGGTGTGGGTGAGACGGTCTCTCTGAGCTGTACAGCCAGTACAGGGGTTGATGATGATCTCAGTTGGTACCTGCAGAAAGCTGGACAGCCTCCGAAACTGCTCTTTTACAAAATAAGTAGCCGTCAATCTGGCACTCCGAGTCGTTTCAGTAGCAGTGGATCTGAACCTGGATTCACCCTCACCATCAGTGGAGTCCAGGCTGAAGATGCAGGAGATTACTACTGTATGGGAGCGTATGTGGACCTGTGCACACAGTGATACAGAGTCGTTCAATAACCTAGACGGCGTACAGATTGCTGTGTTGCAGCTGTGACCTTTTGCAGGAGATTCTGATATGCACCACTGCTCACCTAAACATAGCACAGTCACCCAAAGCACAAGTTCCCCCCAGTCAAAGAGGAAGTGAAACTCTGATTTTCATGTTCCTGATAGTCAAGTTTTGTTTCCCTTCACAGCTCCAGATGTTCAATATGCACAAAGTCTTCCTTACTAAGAAAAAAGGCGGCATGGATCAGAAATAAATGCAGAAGACGTTCATTTCTCTTTAAATACAGAATCTAAAGTACACTTTGTGACATAGACTAGGGGAGAGCGGGGTCGGTTGGGACACTCCTGTATCGACACCGAATAACCTTCCATTACTCACAGACTACAGAAATGAAAATGATTTGATCCCTGAACAGATACAGGTGTCTGCTAACACATTATCACATTTTTTAGAGCCCAACCCAAACGTGAAAGGCACAATATTGATAAATGTACAAGAAGTGCATTTTCCCAAAATTCTGCTTCCCCCCAAGTCGCACAGCTGTTCCTGAAATTAAATGTATTGATTTGTGTACATAGACATGAATTTCACTATTTTTTCGTGATGGTTCAGCACAAGAGAGAGCGTATAGAGAGCGGCGAACCCCATTAAGGGAGGAGGTCAGAGTGAATGGGTGGGTCAAAAAACAAAAAACAGTCCGCTACAACCTAAAAATCGCAAGTTGAGTTAATGCGTTAAAGAAATTAGAAGTGTTAAAACAAATTTGCATATTATATAAATACTGTATATAGGCGATTTTTAGGTTGTAACAGGCTCAGTTTTGAAGCTAGAGTGAAGAAACTGGCAACATATTAAATGAGAAGACATAAGGAATCCTTTGGCACTAACCATGTCCTACTAGCTTGTCACGAAGGAGGTGAAATAATGCTCCAAACTTAAGCAAAATTTTGGCGAGGAAAAACTGGTATAACCATTTTAAAGGGGTCCCTTGACCTCTGACCTCAAGATATATAAATGAAAATGTGTTCTATGGGTAAACACGAGTCTCCTAAAATGTGAGGAATAGTCAGAAGGTCTCCACTTTGAGGTTGAAAGAGAAGAGGGTGTGGATGAGTATGAGCATGGTGAATGGCAGATGCATAGTCGCTGTTTGACATGTTAAAAAAGCTTTGACTCAACTGTACTGTTGTCCCAACTGACCTGCTCTCCCCTACTATGTTGCTCACAAACAGGTACTAAAAGGAAATGCAGAATGCATGGTAGATGTAGATTTCTGAAGGGCACAATATTATATTAAACTAAAATCAAGACACAGAGAGTTGACCTTAACAGACGTACAGCATGTTTGATTTGTCCGTTGTGAAACAGCGCTGCATGTTGTGTCTCTACAGTGGTCTTGAAAACAAGGAGGGAAATCATATTGTGTTCAATGTGGATTCCATTTGCCAGCAGGAAGTGCCGTACACATGTTAATGAGAGATGGCCCATTAAAAAATAGGTAAAAAACAAACAACCTACTGGGTCAAAAAGGAGTTTGCAAAGAAGAAAAACAACAGAGTAAATAAAGTCAAAGTTTTAGATGCTTCGAATGACCAAAAGATACTCAAGACACGATGAACTGTCACTACACGTCCCCTCTACTTTTTCAGTTTCACAAGAACAGGTGTGTATTTGCCTTCTTAAATGTATTTTTGCATGATTTTACTGCATCACTGCTCCTCACAGTTTAAGTTCTCCTGTCACAGAGAGTCTGAACTGTTTTCATGCACTCACACTGAAAACTGCATCAGGATGATGTTGTCAATAACTCTGATTGTCGTGTTGGGTTTTCTGAGTCAGGGTGAGAGATTCTGAAAATGTATCTGACATTGTGGCTTTAATTGATGTCTAATTTATTATCATCTAAACTGCTGATTCTCAAGGTTTATATTTCATTTCTCATTTCAGAGTCTTCTGCAAACCAATTTCTGACTCAGGCTGACAAATTCAAGTCTGTTAGTGTTGGAGGGACCGTGAGCATCAGCGCCACAGGGAGTTCAGATATTGGTGGTACTCTCCATTGGTATCTTCAGAAACCTGGACAGGCTCCCAAACTCCTTATATACTCTACATCAACTCTCTTCTCAGGGACTGCGTCTCGATTCAGTGGCAGTAGATCTGGTTCTCACTACACTTTAACCATCACAGGTGTTCAGACTGACGATGCTGGAGATTACTACTGTCTGGGCAACCATGGTGGAGGAGTGTTCACACAGTGATTTAGAGCCGTACAAAAACCTCCTTCAGTTTGGCTGCCTTTTCTCTCATTTATTTCTGCTGATCAATGAATGATTTGTTTTTGTCTGCAGGATGCAGCGGTCAGGTGACTGTGACTCAGCCTCCAGTAGTGACATCTACTCCAGGATCCACCGTCTCTCTCACCTGTAAGACTAACCAAGCTGTTTACAGCCAGAGTGGTTATGGTCATTTTATGTTCTGGTATCAACAGAAATCTGGACAGCCTCCAAAGCTCCTAATAAGATATGCGAGCACACGTGTATCAGGAACAGCAGCTCGGTTTAGTGGCAGTGGAAGCAGCTCTGACTTCACTTTGACCATCAGTGGAGTTCAGAGTGAAGACGCAGCAGTTTATTACTGTAAAAGTATTCATGTCATAAACAGTGCTGATGTGTTCACACAGTGATTTAGAGCCGTACAAAAACCTCCTCAGTTTGGCTGAAGTGAAACCGGCCTGCTGCAGGTGCAGAGGGTTGTTGAAGAGACTGTGATGAGGAGAACTGGTCCAGTGAACACAACACAAGAGTCATCAAGCAGAACCACAATGAATCTAAATAAAACTGGAACAAACTCACAGACGCTCTTCCATATACAGTTTAAACTTATATTCTTGTCTCTTTATGAGTAAACTGGGGACGTTAAACTCTTGTTGGACTTTAGCCACTGATATCAAAACATGTTGAAAAGGGTTTCTACCAACAGCTGCACAAAACAATCTAATATAACAAGAGTTGAAACAGAATCAAGATTATCTAATTAAAAAAAAATACAACCATCTCCTGTACTATCAGGTGTAGTATATCAGGTTTGATTATGAGATGATCAATTAGTTATTTTTCATAATGAATATGTTATAAAAAACAAACATTAAATTAATGGTATTAATTGAAATGATTGTATAAATGAAGATTATTTCTTTAACTTTTCTTTACTTCTCTACACCAGACAGAGAAACCATCACAGTCTCCTTGTAACAAAGTCATTTGTTCACAGTTTTATATCAGTTGCTACATGTTTAAATGAACATGATGCTTTTTAATAATAATAACTCATAAACTCATATTAAGCAGATCTGAAATATGTTATTTATCTCCAGTAAACCCTGTCAGTTGATTAAAGGCAGACAAACAGACATATCATACCAACCACAGTGGACACAAACTCATCCTTAAATCCTCAACTGCACTTCTAATATAAATATGTTTCTTCTATTATCCATTCAGATGATAGATGGTGTAAATCCAAGCAGTATTCCTCCTGATTTAGTGTCCCGCGTTGCCTTCAGTGTGTTGAGAGCAGAGAAATCATTTCCATAGAGAGGAGGCTTTGCATCGTCAGCTGATCCTCCAGTGAACTGAGAAGGTTTATAGTCCTGTGAGTTCAACACTGCAGGACTCAGATGTGTCAGTCAACACAGCAGAAAGCACAACCAGCATGACTCTCATCACCATCCTCATCTGGACGCTGGCCTGCTGCTGTTTTACAGGTTCATTCACTCAGCAACATTTCAGACATGATGTGCTGCCTTTTCTCTCATTTATTTCTGCTGATAAATGAATGATTTGTTTTTGTCTGCAGGATGCAGCGGTCAGGTGACTGTGACTCAGCCTCCAGTAGTGACATCTACTCCAGGATCCACCGTCTCTCTCACCTGTAAGACCAGCCAAGCTGTTTACAGAGACGGTGCTGGTGTTTATATGCACTGGTATCAACAGAAATCTGGACAGCCTCCAAAGCTCCTTATAAAATTTGTGAGCACACGTGTATCAGGAACAGCAGCTCGGTTTAGTGGCAGTGGAAGCAGCTCTGACTTCACTTTGACCATCAGTGGAGTTCAGACTGAAGACGCAGCAGTTTATTACTGTCAGAGTTACCATAGCGGTGGAGTGTTCACACAGTGATTTGTAGTCGTACAAAAACCTCCCTCAGTCCGACTGCAGAGACACTGAGCTGTTACAGCAGGAACCGACTGCAGCTGCTGAAGAGGAAGAGACTCTGACACAGACCACTGAAAACAGAGCTGACAGGAACCTCACCAAGCACACACTACACATTCACACTAATAACTTCATTAAAAACATTATTAAAATATCTAATAACACATCATGTTCTGTTCACATTTACTCTCAGCTAAAGAGACAAATGTTGCCTGATCACATATTTGAGTCATGATTTCTTCCTCCCTTAAAATCAAGTTCACATTATTCTCCACATGGTTTTTAATACAAAAAAAAAGATGCATTATTTACTTTTCTTTACTGTAATGTAATATCACTATACCAATTTAAAAAAGGAGAACTATATATATATATATTTACATGATGAATTCAAAGCTTCCCTTACCAAATAGACGTTTATTGAAGTGTGCTATTAGTATACTTATTTTCAACTTAAAATGAGACTATACTTTCAGTTTACTTTTTTTATGTACTCAGAGATATACTTAAGTATACTTATGTGGCCTGGGCCAAACAGCCAATGGCAAGGCCGCAACTTAAAGTACCAGTTAGATTTAACAATGAATGTTTTTGCTTAGAGCCGACAACACCACCTAGGAAATACTTAGAGCCTATGACTGATATATTCAGGTTCTTTTAAAATCAGGTGAGCAGAGTTAAAAAACCAGGCAGAAGTCTAAAATCAAATTAAAACCAGATTTATTGCAATTAAAATAACATGGGTCTAAAATGAATGATTAATCTAAACGCTAAAAGGAATAAAAATGCTACTAGCAGTAAGGTTAAAACCCTATAAAAAATCCAGACCAATCCAGTGATCCAGTTAAATCCAATCCGGCTCTTTAATCCTGTCCAGTCCAATCCAGCGATCCTCCCGTGTCCGCGTCTTATCTCCGCCCGTACTCCTACCAGCCGTCTGCCCGTCTCGGCCGTCTCTCCAGCACCGTCCGAAAGTTTTCTGAGTGAATCTGTGTTGGCGGACACGATCTGCTGCATGTAGTCTCACAGGAACTCTCAGGTCACTGGGCTGGTAGGTAGTAGCAGGAGGGCTTTTCTGCTGCACCGCCGTCCCTGGACTGTTTCCTCTGACTGAAGATCTCCTCCTGCTCTGAGCTGCTCTCTCCTTTTTGTCCTCTCCACCTGTGCTGCATTCTGCTAATTGCAGGCGCTCCGCCACACCTGTTGCTCCTCTCCTAATCAGTCTCTTTGATTGGGGGTGTGGCTGTCCACGGGTCTAGTTCCAGTTCATGACATCTTAAAACACTTCAATCTACATATTAAAAGCAAACCAAACAACCAACATGCAGGATAAAACACAAAACAGAATAAAAACAACCATAAAACATAAATCATGCACAAGTCATTTTTGACCCTGTCACACTTAGCTTATTACAATTGCAGAAAAGTATAGTATACTTGGCTTATACTTTTACTGCTTTTGATCGAGATATAATTAAGAAAAGTATAATTAAGTATTGTTACCTTATAAGCCTATAGAAAGGTATACATGGCTTGTAGTTGTACTAACTTTTTGATAGAGTAGCCTATTAAAGTGTTTGAGAGTTTGTAAAATAATTTTTCGATATGAATTTACTTAAATTCATCAAGAATGTTCTACAATGTTGGTTTCTTCGATCACCTTGGACATGTGAGAAAAATGTATGTCTTTTTTTATCATCACAAAACATCAAGTCAAATAGCAAAAGGAGCAAGTCTCTTTATGTAATACATAAATCATTGGTACTATAAGTTAAAGTATACAAAGTGTACTTTAATAAACTAAAAAGTGGGCTCCAAGTATGTAACTATTAAACTAACAGTATACCTTTTCACTTGTAATATACTTGAACTTTACTTAACTTCATAAAATAAACTCTAAGTATACTACTTTGTCGTGAGGGTTTTCATTTTCCACAGAGAGGAGAATCAGTTGAAGTTATAAAACCAGTTAATTTCTTTCTACTCTTCATAAAATAAAAGAGCAAACACTTCATGAAGTTATGTATCAGTGAAATCTTTATTAGCAACAACATCAGTGATCAACATGACAGTTATTAAGCTCACTCACATGAAGCTGCTGAGCGACACACATTCCTCTCTAAGTTGTTGTTGTCCAACACTTTACAGCAGTGTTGTTCTCTGTCACACAAAGCTTCAGTTTCCTCTACAAGCATTCAAACTGCTATTGATCAGAGCTGCTCCCCCCCACACAGAGCTCCTGTCCTGGGCTTCAGCCGGCCCCTCTAGCCCTTACACTGGCTCCTGTGGAGGGACTGGGTCTGGCTGTGGTCCTGATGGAGGACCCTGCAGGAGTACAGCTCTCCTTCCATCCAGCGCTCCTGGCTCAGGCTCAGGGTGCTGCTGCTGCTGTAGCGGCCGCTCTTCTCCTCCTCTGAGCTGCTCAGGACCCCCTCCGTCACCTCCGTACCGTCCACCTGCCAGCTCACCACGGCTCCCTGAGGAGAGTAACCGGTCAGCAGGCAGGCCAGCGTGGCCGAGCCCCCAGAGAGCTGCTCAGAGGAGGGGGGAAGCAGAGAGACTGAGGGCCTGACCATGGTGCCAGCTGGAGGGGAGAGCAGAGACACACAAGGAGCAGATGAACTTCCACTGTAGGACAGACAGCTGGACATGAGACAGTTATGAGACCTGACAGAGGTTAACACTACTGTGGATCAGCTGTGTGCATGATACTGTGATCAGACAGAGGAGAGGAGCTGACATATGGCAGGAAATGAGGAGTTAACAAATAAAACACAATAGTAAAACTTTGTTTTTTATTTAAAGTAATGAATCTTCTACTGTGGAACTCTTCATAAATATCTAATAATTAATATGCAACATGATTTATCTGTGATTTTAAATGAGAACATTGTATTAATGATCATTAAATTAAATCTTCTTTGTAATGTGTGACAGTAAATGATTCATCGCTGCGATGCAAATGTAACATCTGTATTCAGTTATAGACTTTATCATCTGTCTGTTTCACTTCCTTTTCTCCACTTTAAACTAACGAACTGTGAAGTCAAACTACAGCGATACTAAATGAACATATGAACTCTTAAATTTGTTTTCACGGCATTTGCAACAGTTTTTATACCTAACAATCATTTAAATGTTACAGTAAAACATAAAACATAAATAACTTGAAATTAAATTTTGCTGTTATTTTCTGAACGTTAAAATGTTACTGCAGAACAAATTTACAATCAAACTTTATTAAACAAATATCTTGTTGGAAAAAAAGCGAAAATGATTCTGCATATATTTTCACCATAACATCTTCTTTAATACTAAAAGAATCTTAATATAAATGTTTTCCTCAACTTCAATACCATCCAAGATTAATAGACAGCAAAAAATAATATCCACATGTAAGTTATCCAAAATATTTTTTGTTTTATAAAATTCTGATGCAAAAGTTAGTATTAAAAGAATATTTCATGTTGTATAAATTATAAATCTCTGGTACTTACAGTTAATGATGAGTTTGGTTCCTCCACCAAAAGTCCACCACAGTGATACAAACTCATTAAGTGGCCGTACAAAAACCTCCTGCACTGTGAACAAGCATCTATCCACTGAAAATACTCTCTGCTTTCTCAATTAACACAGAAACAATTATACTTTATTGAATCTACAAACATTAAATTTAATGATATCAATTGAAATTATTGTATAAATGAAGATTATTTCTTTAATTTTCTTTACTTTTCTACACCAGACAGAGAAACGATCACAGTCTCCTTGTAACAAAGTCATTTTTTCACAGTTTTATATCAGTTGCTACATGGTTAAATGAACATGATGCTTTTTAATAATAATAACTCATAAACTCATATTAATCAGATCTGAAATATGTTATTTATCTCCAGTAAACCCTGTCAGTAGATTAAAGGCAGACAAACAGACATATCATACCAACCACAGTGGACACAAACTCATCCTTAAATCCTCAACTGCACTTCTAATATAGATATGTTTCTTCTATTATCCATTCAGATGATAGATGGTGTAAATCCAAGCAGTATTCCTCCTGATTTAGTGTCCCACGTTGCCTTCAGTGTGTTGAGAGCAGAGAAATCATTTCCATAGAGAGGAGGCTTTGCATCGTCAGCTGATCCTCCAGTGAACTGAGAAGGTTTATAGTCCTGTGAGTTCAACACTGCAGGACTCAGATGTGTCAGTCAACACAGCAGAAAGCACAACCAGCATGACTCTCATCACCATCCTCATCTGGACGCTGGCCTGCTGCTGTTTTACAGGTTCATTCACTCAGCAACATTTCAGACATGATGTGCTGCCTTTTCTCTCATTTATTTCTGCTGATAAATGAATGATTTGTTTTTGTCTGCAGGATGCAGCGGTCAGGTGACTGTGACTCAGCCTCCAGTAGTGACATCTACTCCAGGATCCACCGTCTCTCTCACCTGTAAGATTAGTGAACCTGTTTACATCTGTAACGGTGTTGGTTTATGTCTGTTCTGGTATCAACAGAAACCTGGACAACCTCCAAAGCTCCTCATAAGACATACGAGCATAAGACATTCAGGAACAGCAGCTCGGTTTAGTGGCAGTGGAAGCGGCTCTGACTTCACTTTGACCATCAGTGGAGTTCAGACTGAAGACGCAGCAGTTTATTACTGTCAGAGTGCCCACAGCGGTGGTGTGTTCACACAGTGATTTGTAGTCGTACAAAAACCTCCCTCAGTCCGACTGCAGAGACACTGAGCTGTTACAGCAGGAACCGACTGCAGCTGCTGAAGAGGAAGAGACTCTGACACAGACCACTGAACACAGAGCTGACAGGAACCTCACCAAGCACACACCTTATATTTAATTCTGCTTCTCCCTTCAAAGTATAACGTTTACCATTCTCAGATTGGAGCAGAGACTTCTCCTCTAGTTTCTTATGTTCTATTGCTTCATTGGCTCCCTGACCATCCTTCACAGTGACGGAGACTAAGGTTGCAAAAGTGTTGTTTATGCCCCAATTCAGAAAATCTGGATTTATTTTAAGTACTTTTTTTCATCTGACACCACCTACCTCAAAGTCAATCCCAACTTTGCTCTCATTTCTGAGCTATAAAATATTTTGCTTTTGACTCTAGCCATCATGTTTAAACAAGCTACTGTCTGTTCTTGTGTCTCAACCCAAACCAGGAAGTGTGACCTGTATTCCTTTACCAAATAGAAGTCTATTCAAGTGTGCTATTAGTATATTTATTTTAAACTTAAAATAACACAACAACATTACTTTTTATGTACTTATCAGAGATATACTTAAGATATACTTCTGTACATATACTTCCTCCTGAATGTCAGCTGCCTCCAGTTACAATTCACCATGTAGAAATTAAACAGGTCTCTTCATACAAATACCTGAGTTATGATAGACTCCACCCTATCATGGACCCCTCACATTGAATTTACCTGTAAGAAGATACAGCAGATCATTTACTTTCTTCGCAGACTCAGATCATTTGGAGCCAGTAGCCAGATTATTTTTCTATTTTTCAGTTCAGTGATTCAGAGTGTCCTGTTGTACTGCAGCACAGCCTGGCTCAGTAGTCTCTCTGTAAAACTTAAAACTAAACTTTATTGCCAAATCAAAATCTGCACGAAGATCATTGGCCAATCTGTGACAGCCTCCTTTCAAGCAGCTCACAACAAGAGTATGCTCAGACAGGCCAACAGCATCTCTTCTGATCCCTTACATGTTTTAAATGGGGAATATCAACTTCTGCCGTCCAAGAGGCGATTCAGAGTCCCTACATTTAACCTGCATCAGGCTAAAGATCGCTTTTGTCCATCAGTCCATCTGGTTGCTCAATAATAATTAATGTGCTGCTAAAGACATGTAAATCCAGAGGACAGATGGTCATTTTATAATGAGTTATGTATGAATAATTGTGATGTGTTTTGTTTTTTGTCTGATGGGTCTTACTTGTCTGTTTGTTTATGGTAACAGTATGTCTATTGTATGTGTACTTTTTCTCAAACTGAGCTGCCTATGGATGCAAAAGGAATTTAGTGTAAACTGAAAATAAAGTTGTATCATATCGTAAACTTGTCAGTATGAGCCAAGTATACTTTGACTTTTCTGTATACTTGTCAGTATGAGCCAAGTGTACTTTGACTTTTCTGTACACTTTAACCTATTTTACCTACCATACAGGTATCCAGAGGGCACCTTTAATGCGTTTTATAAAAAAAACAAAGAAACATGATGTGACCCCTGACCCCACAAGACCACAGTGTCACAGCTGAAGCATCTGGATTAACAGACTGAAGTACACGATCATGATAAGAGCTAAGAGTTAGCCAGAGTTGTTGTGAACCTGGACAGCCAGCAGAGAGCAAACTGCATCTATTTATGGCCTTTGGGAAACTTTGCAAAGACAGAAACAGCAGAGAGATGAGGAACAGAGAGTCTAAAGTTTCTACATGTTCTTAGTCAGTCCACAGGGAGACGGAGCCTCGACTTACTCCACCTCATCTCTCCCTTTCAGTTTCACAAGAACAGCTGTGGGTTTGCCTTCTTAAATGTATTTTTGCATGTTTTTACTGCATCACTGCTCCTCACAGTTTAAGTTCTCCTGTCACAGAGAGTCTGAACTGTTTTCATGCACTCACACTGAAAACTGCATCAGGATGATGTTGTCAATAACTCTGATTGTTGTGTTGGGTTTTCTGAGTCAGGGTGAGAGATTCTGAAAATGTATCTGACATTGTGGTTTTAATTGATGTCTAATTTATTATCATCTAAACTGCTGATTCTCAAGGTTTATATTTCATTTCTCATTTCAGAGACTTCTGCAAACAAGTTTCTGACTCAGGCTGACAAATCCAAGTCTGTTAGTGTTGGAGGGACCGTGAGCATCAGCGCCACAGGGAGTTCAGATATTGGTGCTGATCTCAGTTGGTACCTTCAGAAACCTGGACAGGCTCCCAAACTCCTTATATACTCTACATCAACTCTCTTCTCAGGGACTGCGTCTTGATTCAGAGGCAGTAGATCTGGTTCTCACTACACTTTAACCATCACAGGTGTTCAGACTGACGATGCTGGAGATTACTTCTGTCTGGGCGCCCATGGTGGAGCGTTCACACAGTGATTTAGAGCCGTACAAAAACCTCCTGCAGTTTGACTGAAGTGAAACCGGCCTGCTGCAGGTGCAGAGGGTTGGTGAAGAGACTGTGATGAGGAGAACTGGTCCAGTGAACACAACACAGGAGTCATCAAGCAGAACCACAATGAATCTAAATAAAACTGGAACAAACTCACAGACGCTCTTCCATACACAGTTTAAAATTATAATCTTGTCATTCAGTCTCTTTATAAGTAAACTGGGGAGATTAAACTCTTGTTGGACTATAGCCACTGATATCAAAACATGTTGAAAAGTGTTTCTACCAACAGCTGCACAAAAAAATCTAATATAACAGAAAATTCTAATTTACTAATCTTCATTATAAAAATCCAAAATATTTCATTTTCTAAACAGAGCCTTTCCTTTCAAAATATCACAAAGTAGTAAAAAATACAACCACTAACAAAGAACATGATGTACTAAAAGGTATAGTATATGATGTTTGATACTGAGATGACCAAGAAGGTATTTTTCATAATAAATTTATATTAAAGGAAATACAAAGACAGTGACTAATCCACAGTTTTATTTAATGATGGTTTAATGTTCATGCCACATTTCTGATGAATGAACAGTTCATGTTGGAGTGAAACTAAACTAAAATTCAGTTTATTTTGAAAAGTATTGAACATAACATGCAGAAGATCCATATAAGAAAGCAGCCTGCATACTGAATTGAAATTATTGTATAAATGAAGATTAATTATTAAATTTTTCTTTACTTTTCTACACCAGACAGAGAAACGATCACAGTCTCCTTGTAACAAAGTCATTTTTTCACAGTTTTATATCAGTTGCTACATGGTTGAATGAACATGATGCTTTTTAATAAACTTCTAATATAAATATGTTTCTTCTATTATCCATTCAGATGATAGATGGTGTAAATCCAAGCAGTATTCCTCCTGATTTAGTGTCCCACGTTGCCTTCAGTGTGTTGAGAGCAGAGAAATGATTTCCATAGAGAGGAGGCTTTGCATCGTCAGCTGATCCTCCAGTGAACTGAGAAGGTTTATAGTCCTGTGAGTTCAACACTGCAGGACTCAGATGTGTCAGTCAACACAGCAGAAAGCACAACCAGCATGACTCTCATCACCATCCTCATCTGGACGCTGGCCTGCTGCTGTTTTACAGGTTCATTCACTCAGCAACATTTCAGACATGATGTGCTGCCTTTTCTCTCATTTATTTCTGCTGATAAATGAATGATTTGTTTTTGTCTGCAGGATGCAGCGGTCAGGTGACTGTGACTCAGCCTCCAGTAGTGACATCTACTCCAGGATCCACCGTCTCTCTCACCTGTAAGACCAACCCTGCTGTTTACAGTGACAGTAGTGGTGATCGTATGAGCTGGTATCAACAGAAATCTGGACAGCCTCCAAAGCTCCTAATAAAACTTATGAGCTCACGTGAATCAGGAACAGCAGCTCGGTTTAGTGGCAGTGGAAGCCGCTCTGACTTCACTTTGACCATCAGTGGAGTTCAGACTGAAGACGCAGCAGTTTATTACTGTCAGAGTGCCCATGAAATAAACAGTGCTTGGGTGTTCACACAGTGATTTGTAGTCGTACAAAAACCTCCCTCAGTCCGACTGCAGAGACACTGAGCTGTTACAGCAGGAACCGACTGCAGCTGCTGAAGAGGAAGAGACTCTGACACAGACCACTGAACACAGAGCTGACAGGAACCTCACCAAGCACACACTACACATTCACACTATACAGTATAGGCACATCATACTGTACATTTCAGTTTGTCTATAGAGCAAAAAAAAATAAACTAAAAACCTTTAATGACATCATGATGAATTTTATACTTTAGCACAAGAACTGCTTTATATTTTATTCCCCTGTCTCCCCCCTGTCCTTACAAATTAAGATAGTGAAACTAATAGTTGCGTGTTATTTTCCACAGATAGAAGTCTAGAAGATATAAAACTATTTACTTTTAGAATATAAACAAACTACATTAGAAAACGATCTCATCCTGAACAGGGGCCTTAAGTAAAATCCCCAAATTTATGTAACTTAATTGTATCATAACATATCCCATTGTGTATTAAATGGAGATCTATTTTGAGGGGTGGGAGTCACCATTAGCTAGTTTTGTAATTTCTTATTTTATTTTTTATTTATTCATTAATTTTTTTTGGAGGGTATCTATTATTTTAATTATCATTATTATTATTATTATTATTATTATTATAATAATAATAATAATCATTATTATTATTATTATTATTATTATTATTATTATTATTATTATTATTATTATTATTTTTAATTAACGTTTGGTTTTGAATTATGGATTTTTTCTTTTGTTATTGTTAATAATTCCCAATGCATATCTTTAAAATCAATCAAATTTGATCACAAAGAAAAACAAAGTACATTTACTCAAGTGCTGTATTTAAGTGCATTTTTGAGGTACTTTTGAAGTATTCTTCTTTTTGCTATATTCTCTTTCTACTCCATTACATGTTAGAGGATAATCTGCTGTATGTCTTAATACAATTATTTTTTTAATCAAGTTCATTCACTCAGCAACATATAGATGTTCATGGTCTCCTGAGGATTAATCCTACTGACTTTAACTTTAGCACCACCATGAGATTGATCTTTTAGTTTTTAGTCAAATGTCTCCAAAGCTATTGGATGGATTTTCATGAAATTTGGGTTCAGATATTCACGGTGCCCAGAAGATCTGCTACAAAGACTTATGTGATCCCCTGACTCCTGTTGTAGGAACACCCACATGTAATTGGTGGATTTGCACAAAATGTTCTATAGACTTTCATGGTTCCTGCAGCAGATATGGGTGGTAATTCTCTGTAGGTTCATCACTTTGAGAAACCGCTTTCATATTGCCATTTGATAATTGTTATTATCAAAATATTGACTATAGCCACTTTAAGGATGTGTGTGAGAGTTTGTTACAGAATGTTTTGATATGAATTTAATTAAATTCATCAAAAATGTTCTACGTTGTTGGATTCTTCGTTCACCGTGGAGACGTGTGAGAAAAAAGTTTTGTTTTTTATCATCACAAAACATCAAGTCAAATAGCAAAAGGAGCAAGTCTCTTTATGTAATACATATAAATCATTAGCTAAGTGGGCTGCAAGTATATAACTATTAAACTAAGAGTATACCTATTCACTTGTAGTATACTTGAACTTTACTTAACTTCATTAAATAAACTCTTAGTATACTACTTTGTCGTGAGGGTTTTCATTTTCCACAGAGAGGAGAATCAGTTGAAGTTATAAAACCAGTTAATTTCTTTCTACTCTTCATAAAATAAAAGAGCAAACACTTCATGAAGTTATGTATCAGTGAAATCTTTATTAGCAACAACATCAGTGATCAACATGACAGTTATTAAGCTCACTCACATGAAGCTGCTGAGCGACACACATTCCTCTCTAAGTTGTTGTTGTCCAACACTTTACAGCAGTGTTGTTCTCTGTCACACAAAGCTTCAGTTTCCTCTACAAGCATTCAAACTGCTATTGATCAGAGCTGCTCCCCCCCACACAGAGCTCCTGTCCTGGGCTTCAGCCGGCCCCTCTAGCCCTTACACTGGCTCCTGTGGAGGGACTGGGTCTGGCTGTGGCCCTGATGGAGGACCCTGCAGGAGTACAGCTCTCCTTCCATCCAGCGCTCCTGGCTCAGGCTCAGGGTGCTGCTGCTGCTGTAGCCGCCGCTCTTCTCCTCCTCTGAGCTGCTCAGGACCCCCTCCGTCACCTCCGTACCGTCCACCTGCCAGCTCACCACGACTCCCTGAGGAGAGTAGCCGGTCAGCAGGCAGGCCAGCGTGGCCGAGCCCCCATAGAGCTGCTCAGAGGAGGGGGGAAGCAGAGAGACTGAGGGCCTGACCATGGTGCCAGCTGGAGGGGAGAGCAGAGACACACAAGGAGCAGATGAACTTCCACTGTAGGACAGACAGCTGGACATGAGACAGTTATGATACCTGACAGAGGTTAACACTACTGTTGATCAGCTGTGTGCATGATACTGTGATCAGACAGAGGAGAGGAGCTGACACATGGCAGGAAATGAGGAGTTAACATATAAAACACAATAGTATAACTTTGTTTTTTAGTTAAAGTAATGAATCTTCTACTGTGGAACTCTTCATAAATATCTAATAATTAATATGCAACATGACTTATCTGTGATTTTAAATGGGAACACTGTATTAATGATCATTAAATTAAATGTTTCTATCTTCTTTATAATGTGTGACAGTAAATGATTCATCGCTGCGATGCAAATGTAACATCTGTATTCAGTTATAGACTTTATCATCTGTCTGTTTCACTTCCTTTTCTCCACTTTAAACTAACGAACTGTGAAGTCAAACTACAGCGATACTAAATGAACATATGAACTCTTAAATTAGTTTTAACGGCATTTGCAACAGTTTTTATACCTAACAATCATTTAAATGTTACAGTAAAACATAAAACATAAATAACTTGAAATTAAATTTTGCTGTTATTTTCTGAACATTAAAATGTTCCTGCAGAACAAATTTACAACCAAACTTTATTAAACAAATATCTAATTGGAAAAAAAGCAAAAATTATTCTGCATATATTTCACCATAACATCTTCTTTAATACTAAAAGAATATTAATATAAATGTTTTCCTCAACTTCAATACCAGCCAAGATAAATAGACAGCAAAAAATAACATCCACATGTTAATTATCCAAAATATTTCTTGTTTCATCAAATTCGGATGCAAAATTTAGTCTTAAAGAATATTTCATGTTGTATAAATTATAAATCTCTGGTACTTACAGTTAATGATGAGTTTGGTTCCTCCACCAAAAGTCCACCACAGTGATACAAACTCATTAAGTGGCCGTACAAAAACCTCCTGCACTGTGAACAAGCATCTATCCACTGAAAATACTCTCTGCTTTTTCAATTAATACAGAAACATTTATACTTTATTGAATCCATACATATTAAATTAATGATATCAATTGAAATTATTGTATAAATGAAGATTATTTCTTTAATTTTCTTTGCTTTTCTACACCAGACAGAGAAACGATCACAGTCTCCTTGTAACAAAGTCATTTTTTCACAGTTTTATATCAGTTGCTACATGGTTAAATGAACATGATGCTTTTAATAATAATAATAACTTATAAACTCATATTAAGCAGAACTGAAATATGTTATTTATCTCCAGTAAACCCTGTCAGTAGATTAAAGGCAGACAAACAAACATATCATACCAACCACAGTGGACACAAACTCATCCTTAAATCCTCAACTGCACTTCTAATATAAATATGTTTCTTCTATTATCCATTCAGATGATAGATGGTGTAAATCCAAGCAGTATTCCTCCTGATTTAGTGTCCCACGTTGCCTTCAGTGTGTTGAGAGCAGAGAAATGATTTCCATAGAGAGGAGGCTTTGCATCGTCAGCTGATCCTCCAGTGAACTGAGAAGGTTTATAGTCCTGTGAGTTCAACACTGCAGGACTCAGATGTGTCAGTCAACACAGCAGAAAGCACAACCAGCATGACTCTCATCACCATCCTCATCTGGACGCTGGCCTGCTGCTGTTTTACAGGTTCATTCACTCAGCAACATTTCAGACATGATGTGCTGCCTTTTCTCTCATTTATTTCTGCTGATAAATGAATGATTTGTTTTTGTCTGCAGGATGCAGCGGTCAGGTGACTGTGACTCAGCCTCCAGTAGTGACATCTACTCCAGGATCCACCGTCTCTCTCACCTGTAAGACCAACCGAGCTGTTTACAGTCACAATTATTGGGGTGAATATATGCACTGGTATCAACAGAAATCTGGAGAGAGTCCAAAGCTCATAATAAGACATGTGAGCACAAGACATTCAGGAACAGCAGCTCGGTTTAGTGGCAGTGGAAGCAGCTCTGACTTCACTTTGACCATCAGTGGAGTTCAGACTGAAGACGCAGCAGTTTATTACTGTCAGAGTGCCCATGAAATAAACAGTGCTTGGGTGTTCACACAGTGATTTGTAGTCGTACAAAAACCTCCCTCAGTCCGACTGCAGAGACACTGAGCTGTTACAGCAGGAACCGACTGCAGCTGCTGAAGAGGAAGAGACTCTGACACAGACCACTGAACACAGAGCTGACAGGAACCTCACCAAGCACACACTACACATTCACACTATACAGTATAGGCACATCATACTGTACATTTCAGTTTGTCTATAGAGCAAAAAAAAAAAAACTAAAAACCTTTAATGACATCATGATGAATTTTATACTTTAGCACAAGAACTGCTTTATATTTTATTCCCCTGTCTCCCCCCTGTCCTTACAAATTAAGATAGTGAAACTAATAGTTGCGTGTTATTTTCCACAGATAGAAGTCTAGAAGATATAAAACTATTTACTTTTAGAATATAAACAAACTACATTAGAAAACGATCTCATCCTGAACAGGGGCCTTAAGTAAAATCCCCAAATTTATGTAACTTAATTGTATCATAACATATCCCATTGTGTATTAAATGGAGATCTATTTTGAGGGGTGGGAGTCACCATTAGCTAGTTTTGTAATTTCTTATTTTATTTTTTATTTATTCATTAATTTTTTTTGGAGGGTATCTATTATTTTAATTATCATTATTATTATTATTATTATTATTATTATTATAATAATAATAATAATAATAATAATTATTATTATTATTATTATTATTATTTTTAATTAACGTTTGGTTTTGAATTATGGATTTTTTCTTTTGTTATTGTTAATAATTCCCAATGCATATCTTTAAAATCAATCAAATTTGATCACAAAGAAAAACAAAGTACATTTACTCAAGTGCTGTATTTAAGTGCATTTTTGAGGTACTTTTGAAGTATTCTTCTTTTTGCTATATTCTCTTTCTACTCCATTACATGTTAGAGGATAATCTGCTGTATGTCTTAATACAATTATTTTTTTAATCAAGTTCATTCACTCAGCAACATATAGATGTTCATGGTCTCCTGAGGATTAATCCTACTGACTTTAACTTTAGCACCACCATGAGATTGATCTTTTAGTTTTTAGTCAAATGTCTCCAAAGCTATTGGATGGATTTTCATGAAATTTGGGTTCAGATATTCACGGTGCCCAGAAGATCTGCTACAAAGACTTATGTGATCCCCTGACTCCTGTTGTAGGAACACCCACATGTAATTGGTGGATTTGCACAAAATGTTCTATAGACTTTCATGGTTCCTGCAGCAGATTTGGGTGGTAATTCTCTGTAGGTTCATCACTTTGAGAAACCGCTTTCATATTGCCATTTGATAATTGTTATTATCAAAATATTGACTATAGCCACTTTAAGGATGTGTGTGAGAGTTTGTTACAGAATGTTTTGATATGAATTTAATTAAATTCATCAAAAATGTTCTACGTTGTTGGATTCTTCGTTCACCGTGGAGACGTGTGAGAAAAAAGTTTTGTTTTTTATCATCACAAAACATCAAGTCAAATAGCAAAAGGAGCAAGTCTCTTTATGTAATACATATAAATCATTAGCTAAGTGGGCTGCAAGTATATAACTATTAAACTAAGAGTATACCTATTCACTTGTAGTATACTTGAACTTTACTTAACTTCATAAAATAAACCTGAAGTATACTACTTTGTCGTGAGGGTTTTCATTTTCCACAGAGAGGAGAATCAGTTGAAGTTATAAAACCAGTTAATTTCTTTCTACTCTTCATAAAATAAAAGAGCAAACACTTCATGAAGTTATGTATCAGTGAAATCTTTATTAGCAACAACATCAGTGATCAACATGACAGTTATTAAGCTCACTCACATGAAGCTGCTGAGCGACACACATTCCTCTCTAAGTTGTTGTTGTCCAACACTTTACAGCAGTGTTGTTCTCTGTCACACAAAGCTTCAGTTTCCTCTACAAGCATTCAAACTGCTATTGATCAGAGCTGCTCCCCCCCACACAGAGCTCCTGTCCTGGGCTTCAGCCGGCCCCTCTAGCCCTTACACTGGCTCCTGTGGAGGGACTGGGTCTGGCTGTGGTCCTGATGGAGGACCCTGCAGGAGTACAGCTCTCCTTCCATCCAGCGCTCCTGGCTCAGGCTCAGGGTGCTGCTGCTGCTGTAGCCGCCGCTCTTCTCCTCCTCTGAGCTGCTCAGGACCCCCTCCGTCACCTCCGTACCGTCCAACTGCCAGCTCACCACGGCTCCCTGAGGAGAGTAGCCGGTCAGCAGGCAGGCCAGCGTGGCCGAGCCCCCAGAGAGCTGCTCAGAGGAGGGGGGAAGCAGAGAGACTGAGGGCCTGACCGTGGTGCCAGCTGGAGGGGAGAGCAGAGACACACAAGGAGCAGATGAACTTCCACTGTAGGACAGACAGCTGGACATGAGACAGTTATGATACCTGACAGAGGTTAACACTACTGTGGATCAGCTGTGTGCATGATACTGTGATCAGACAGAGGAGAGGAGCTGACACATGGCAAGAAATGAGGAGTTAACATATAAAACACAATAGTAAAACTTTGTTTTATATTTAAAGTAATGAATCTTCTACTGTGGAACTCTTCATAAATATCTAATAATTAATATGCAACATGACATATCTGTGATTTTAAATGGGAACATTGTATTAATGATTATTAAATTAAATTTCTTTTATAATGTGTGACAGTAAATGATTCATCGCTGCGATGCAAATGTAACATCTGTATTCAGTTATAGACTTTATCATCTGTCTGTTTCACTTCCTTTTCACCACTTTAAACTAACGAACTGTGAAGTCAAACTACAGCGATAATAAATGAACATATGAACTCATAAAATTTGTTTTAACTGCATTAACAACAGTTTTTATACCTAACAATCGTTTAAATGTTACAATAAAACATAAAACATAAATAACTTGAAATTACATTTTGCTGTTATTTTCTGAACATTAAAATGTTCCTGCAGAACAAATTTACAACCAAACTTTATTAAACAAATATATTATTGGAAAAAAAGCAAAAATTATTCTGCACATATTTCACCATAACATCTTCTTTAATGCTAAACTAATATTAATATTAATATTTTCCTAAACTTCAATACCAGCCAAGATTAATAGACGATAAAAAATATCCACAACATGTAAATTATCCAAAATATTTTTTGTTTTATAAAATTCGGATGCAAAAGTTAGTACTAAAAGAATATTTCATGTTGTATAAATTAAAAATCTCTGGTACTTACAGTTAATGATGAGTTTGGTTCCTCCACCAAAAGTCCACCACAGTGATACAAACTCATTAAGTGGCCGTACAAAAACCTCCTGCACTGTGAACAAGCATCTATCCACTGAAAATACTCTCTGCTTTTTCAATTAACACATAAACAATTATACTTTATTGAATCTATAAATATCAAATTAATGATATGGATTGAAATTATTGTATAAATGAAGATTATTTCTTTCATTTTTCTTTACTTTTCTACACCAGACAGAGAAACGATCACAGTCTCCTTGTAACAAAGTCATTTTTTTCAGTTTTATATCAGTTGCTACATGGTTAAATGAACATGATGCTTTTTAATAATAATAATAACTTATAAACTCATATGAAGCAGATCTGAAATATGTTATTTATCTCCAGTAAACCCTGTCAGTAGATTAAAGGCAGACAAACAGACATATCATACCAACCACAGTGGACACAAACTCATCCTTAAATCCTCAACTGCACTTCTAATATAAATATGTTTCTTCTATTATCCATTCAGATGATAGATGGTGTAAATCCAAGCAGGATTCCTCCTGATTTAGTGTCCCACGTTGCCTTCAGTGTGTTGAGAGCAGAGAAATGATTTCCATAGAGAGGAGGCTTTGCATCGTCAGCTGATCCTCCAGTGAACTGAGAAGGTTTATAGTCCTGTGAGTTCAACACTGCAGGACTCAGATGTGTCAGTCAACACAGCAGAAAGCACAACCAGCATGACTCTCATCACCATCCTCATCTGGACGCTGGCCTGCTGCTGTTTTACAGGTTCATTCACTCAGCAACATTTCAGACATGATGTGCTGCCTTTTCTCTCATTTATTTCTGCTGATCAATGAATGATTTGTTTTTGTCTGCAGGATGCAGCGGTCAGGTGACTGTGACTCAGCCTCCAGTAGTGACATCTACTCCAGGATCCACCGTCTCTCTCACCTGTAAGACCAACCAAGCTGTTCACAGTGACAGTTATTGGGGTGAATATATGCACTGGTATCAACAGAAATCTGGACAGCCTCCAAAGCTCCTAATAAAATTTGCGAGCACACGTGAATCAGGAACAGCAGCTCGGTTTAGTGGCAGTGGAAGCAGCTCTGATTTCACTTTGACCATCAGTGGAGTTCAGACTGAAGACGCAGCAGTTTATTACTGTCAGAGTTACCACAGCGGACCAGTGTTCACACAGTGATTTGTAGTCGTACAAAAACCTCCCTCAGTCCGACTGCAGAGACACTGAGCTGTTACAGCAGGAACCGACTGCAGCTGCTGAAGAGGAAGAGACTCTGACACAGACCACTGAACACAGAGCTGACAGGAACCTCACCAAGCACACACTACACATTCACACTAATAACTTCATTAAAAACATTATTAAAATATCTAATAACACATCATGTCCTGTTCACATTTACTCTCAGCTAAAGAGACAAATGTTGCCTGATCACATATTTGAGTCATGATTTATTCCTCCCTAAAAATCAAGTTCACATTATTCTCCACATTGTTTTTAATAAAAAAAAGATATATTATTTACTTTTCTTTACTGTAATGTAATATCACTCTTTATACCAATTTAAAAAAGAGAACTATATATATTTACATGATTAATTCAAAGCTTCCCTTACCAAATATAAATTTATTCAAGTGTTCTATTAGTATACTTATTTTAAACTTAAAATAAGAGACTATACTTTCAGTTTACGTTTTTATGTACTTATCAGAGATATACTTAAGTATACTTTGCTTATTACAATTACAGAAAAGTAAAGTATACTTGGCTTATACTTTTACTTCTTTTGATCAAGATATACTTAAAAGTATAATTAAGTGTTCTTGCCTTATAGGCCTACAGAAAGGTATACTTGACTTGTAGTTGAACTAACTTTTTGATAGAGTAGCCTCTTAAAGTGTGTGAGAGTTTGTAAACAAATGTTTTGATATGAATTTACTTCAATTTATCAAGAATTTTCTACGTTTTTGGATTCTTCGTTCACCGTGGAGACGTGAGAGAAAAATATATAATTTTTTTTATCATCACAAAACATCGTATACCTATACCTATTTACTTGTAATATACTTGAACTTTGCTTAACTTCATAAAATATACTTGAAGTATACTACACTGTAAAAACTCTAACTCGTATTTGTTGGCATAAAAAAGCGTTTCAATTTGTTAAGACTTTGAAATATACGTTATTAACATTTGAGTCAAACATATGAGTCAGTCCAGCAAATCAGACTTTAAGTTGGCGTCAAAACCCTTAAGTGAGTTCATAATACTTCTATCTTTCAGTTGTGAACACAGACTGTAGGTTGCAAGTCAACACAAGGGGCGAAAGTTCAGATAACTCTCGTGTCTTTGTTGTGAATGGAGGGAAAGACAACTTTCAGAGTTGAAGTTTGAAGTACTCCGCCTCCAGTCTGTCTGTCTCATGGAGCTGCAGTCTGACTCCACACAGGTACGTTTAACTTATTTTTCGTTTGATATAGTTGAAATTGTGTCATATTTGTATTCAGAGTTCTATGGTGTGATACATTAACAGATACTGTAGACATTACCATGACAACAGTTAACGTAAACACTAGTAACGTTAGCTTAATTAGCTAAAGCTAAAGCTAGCGACTAGCTGATGCTAGCGAGGCTTGTATGTACAAGAAGCTTTCAAACAGGGAGGACGTTGTTTCTGACTGGTTAGTCTGAATGGTATTAATGTGTTGTAACGTTACAGTAACGTTACGGTAACGTGTCGGTACAGTATTACAGCTACAGGGGTAGTTAGCTGCGTCCACATGTCAACGGCTAAACTGCGCTACCCGTTAAGCTGTTAATGCTAACGGGACATTGTGGTCATTCTAGCCGGTGTTGGTGAGTAACGGTTGTAACGGTAGTGTTGCTGTTTCAACTAAAGTGTCCGTTAGTTAACTGAAGGCTTCGTGTCTTAACTAGAAAGCCACTAGGAGAGTTTAGACCTCCTCAAGGACAAATGCCCGTCGCCCGTAGCGGCCACAGTCAAGTCCGTCCGCCCGTCTTCCGTCCCCCTCCGGTTAACACTGTTAGCTCTGTCAGCACTATTGCCTCAGATGCACTGACACAACGGGCCGATGGTCGACCGACGGACAGTTTGGGGCCGTCGGTGAGCGTCCGTCGGCCCTGTTTTTACGGTGTGCCCCACAATTAGCTCTATTAGCTCTGTTAGCACCGTTAGCACCGTTAGCCCGGCTAGCCACCGCCATTTCGGCTCTGCACCTCCATGTGTGCTTGTGAGGTCAGAGTGGAGGAGTGGAGCAGTGGAGAGCCATGTGCAGACTCTTCGCATAAGCTATTCTAAAAATTATAACTTCATAACTCCAAATGAATGGGACAGAATATTGTATTAAATTTGTCAAAATACTGTGAATTCCAGAGAGCAGTCTACTGTTTACAATTACATTAAATTGATATGTTTAAAACTTATTAAGAACCTGTTTGAGCGAAATGAACCACATCATTAATTATTCTACCACTGCCTGCTTTGCTAATTTCCAGCAAATTGTCACCTTTGTCTTTCAGATTGAAATGAATGCAGTCACAGAAACCTTTCCGGATTTTGCTGCTTTGGTCCATTGGTGGAATTATGGACAATGAGGTTTGAGTGAAAACACACTTTTTTCAATAAGACTGAGCAAAAAATGTGCTTCTCATGCTGTCCACAAAACACCAGCAGATGATGGCATGTCAATTTGATAACCAAAGTCTTTTCAAGCCAGTGTTACATGTGGAGAAAGTAACTGACATCAAAACACCTTCTTTGGATGATGTCCTTTTGCATTTTAGGTCTTTCAAGCTTGTGGAGAACATCTATGCAGACACTGAGATTTTCGATCCTGAGGCTCTCAACAACCATCATCCATTGACTGCATACACAGTGGGAGGGAAGATACTGGTGACCCCAAAAGTGTGCCTGCTGCATTGAAGGGACGCAGAATGGTGAGTATACTGATTACTCTTCATAGATTGAGTCTGTTGCTTCTGCTCTCGTCAGTAGGCACCCCTGTCTTCAAGAACCGGGCAGTGTAACGGGGTATGATGGATGGAAAATGAGCATAAAATACAAACTTGGTAATTACAGGTCCAAGCTACGTAACGCAGGCTGCATTGAGGTCAGCATTAACCGGAGAAGAAGCGGTGAAGATGATGGTGCAGGTCCTTCTTTGAAGAGAGCAAAGCGAGGGGAGATTAACTATGTTCCTGACCACCCAGATACCCATACTGATGACTTGCTGGAGGAGGAAAGACTAGCTCTGGTTGAGGAGTTAAAGAAGAGGAATAAGAATGTTGCACTCATAAAGCAACAGATGGAGGTGACATTCTCCCTGAGGCGCAAGGAGATTGTGGAGCTAGTGCCTATGGTGTCAGAGGTTCAGGAGCGGTGGCCTGCTCTGTTTTACGAGGCAGAGGTAAGCAGCTGAGCCAATAATATATTATGTTGTGTTTCAGATTTAGTCTTTGCAAAATAAGAATCTGAAGTTGTTTACTTCCGTTAACCCTCATCCTACCAACTGGGGTACCGGCAGACCCCAGAGGTATACTTTTTGTCATATCTCACATGCTTTGTTCTATCATTTAAATTTTTCATCACTTTGTCAATCAATTTGTTCCTTATGACTTCATATCATTGTTTTCTGTTTTAATTAGTGATTTTTAAAAATACCAATGTATTGGGGTCCTGGGGGTCCCACCAAAAGCACCCAATTGCAGCCTATGCAGTTAAAATAGGTCAAATATAATAGATAAATCAAATGTTTGCCATGGGTCCTAATTTAACTAATTTATTATTAGTGTAATTAATGTCATCCTTCAGATGACATTAATTACACTAATAATGTTTTGAGATGGCATAAGTTAACATGGTGCTATGATGGTTGTTTCTTACAGCAGATTTTTCTTGGGGACCCCAGGATGAGGGTTAATAAAATACATATTTTAACATGAGGATGGTGTTGAAATTGTATTGACTTTGTATTGGACATTTACGTTTGCTGTTCTGTTGTTGTTCAACAGATCAGGGAAGAGTTTCTTCGGCTCACCAACAAGGACCTAATAGACAACTTCGGAGCAGCCATTAATCAGCACACTCCTAGGCTCCTTAAACTCTATCGGGCTAGGCGGACAGCTTTCCCGCCTGAGATGGATCAACTCCTTAACAGACTGGATGAAGAGGTGAATTTCTAGACTTAATAATCTCATTATTCTGGACATTATGGAAATAAATGTATAAAAAGGAATTTTTTTTTTCTTTTTATAAAGCTGCACTAATCAATATTTTTAAATAAACATTGGGTCAAATTTGAGGTGTTGCTCATAGTGACAAACCATCAGAATAACCCCACTGTACACTACCTAAGGGACAGACAAAGATAGCGACAAGGTGGTGAAGAAAGTGGAACATCTAACAGCTAAGAAGCCAGCTATTTATATCAGGAGTTAAAAGGAGTAAATCTTAAGACTTTCATTCAACAGGTATTTGCTGGATGTGGAAGAGGACAGCTGTTTGCCACATAATCAACCTTATAAGGCCATAATATATCAAGTGTGTGATTGTTTCAGTCTGTTGAGTTCTGCATCTAAGTGGGCAAAAATAAATAAATGCAGCTTTAACACAAACCGGGAAGCATGTTTCCATGTTTGTTCTCAGCTTTCTTCATGTTTGTTACATCTTGGTGTAACTTTTCTCCCAACCCTTTGTGTTTCAGACATCTGACATCACAGCACATCGACAGACTGCAGCCTTGAAGGGCCTCCCCTTGTATCTCCGTAACAGTCATGAGAAGCTGTTCAGGAACTGTCTGGTGAGTGGTTATTAGTAGAAAATGTAAATATTTATTATTATTCTGTTATTAAAAATAGACTCTCTTTGACTTCAACCTTTGCCTCTGCCATTTTGTCCCATTCTAGTCTATCCATCCCAGTATCCTCCTTGTTCTCTTTATCTGTCCCAATGCCCACAGTGTCTTCAAGAGTTGTACTTTGCTTGCTATTAGTTGATTCAATTGGTTTCATGTATATGGGGGTTAAATCTTTGGTTGCGGGGTATGAGATGGAAATGTTTAACCCTAAGAGATCCACATAGACCCGTTTTCGTTTTTTCTTTAGGGGGGACAGCAGGCCAGCAGTATATGTAATTAATTAAAATAAATTGTTCCATGCCCACTTATGTCTCATAAGTTGTTGCAGCATCAAACTACATGTGATTATCATAAAGTGGGCATGTCTGTAAAGGGGAGACTCGTGGGTACCCATAGAACCCATTTACATTCACATATCTGGAGGTCAGAGGTCAAAATGACCCCTTCTTCCCTCTCCTAAATGTAGACTAATTTGGAGCATTATTTAGCCTCCTTCCCGCTAACATGACATGGTTGGTGCCATTGGATTCCTTAGGTTGTCTAGTTTCATATGAGACAGTATCTTCACTCTAGCTTTAAAACTGAGCCGCTACAACCTCTCAAAGACAGTAATGTCGGTCGAGATAGCCGGCGATCCCGCTGGTTTCAGAGGGTTAAAATATCAAACATATAAGTAATTCAAGGTAGGAAATTAGCTTTATACAGTATTTGGAATAATTTGCGTTATAAATTAATCTGAGCCACAGTATTTTAATGCCAAATGTCTTTCAGTTTGATTTACTATTCATGCGTTGGTCATTTTTTGTCTGTCATCACAAGGCCACTGACCCAGAAGAGGAGCAGACGAAGGGCCTCATCGTGGGTATCCTCACTGTGTTGGAGGATGATGACAGTTCAGCTCCTGCAACAGTCATTAATGTTGCTGTTGTTGTAGAAGAAGACATCGTCCTCCAGGATCTCCCTGACCTGCCAACGGCTTTTGCTTACCTCTTTGGGCTGATCTACGCTTTAAACCTCCAGTACCCAAAAGAACTGAGGTACACATTCGAAACCATTCAAAAGGTTTTCATGGGACTTGGAACTGATCTCTGCAAGAGTCCGATCCCTCAAAATCAAACTTCTTCAGTGAATCCACCGAGTTAGCTGATAATGTTGGGTCTGGGACAGTTTTGAATTGCAGAGGTTCCTGTTGCCCCTTGTAGAATGACTTAAATCTCGGTTGCCTGAGATGGATCCTCCTCTACCTCCTCTGATTTTAAGTTCAATCTCCCCACCTCTCCTCTCCCTTTTCCCGTTTCTCCATTTCTCTCGCCATCTTCTTTCCTCTCTCAATCGGTCACCTTAACTTGTCTAACTTTCTTACTTAATTTGCATATTCTCCCAATCTCACTCAAATTCTGACCTCTAAAACTCTCCCCTTCTGTCCAGCCAACACGATAACTGTCTCTGCAACTCACAAACTTGTATCTACCTCGAACTCCTCTTCTATGTCTCATTACCTGCCCATCTCTTGCGCTCCGACGTGCCTGAATGCTCTCTTACATTTATCCTGCACCTTATTGGATATTGTTAACCACGTGGCTTATGTTAAGATTGAATAGTGTGTAAATTGATGACACACACCATTGGGCTGCCTTGTTATTTTATTGTTAAAGTTTTATTAGATTGACAGTTCTGGATCACAGTTGTTCTGTTTGGAGTTCCATTTCAACCCATGAGCTACTTCTTGTGGTAACTGAATCTTCTTATGTTTTGTATTTTATCATGGTTTATTACACGGCGTTGTTGAATACTCGATTCTGATTGGTTAATTACGGCGTTCTGCGGTCTGTTATTTCTTTATAGCAGACCGTTGCTATGGGCGCAGCTCTGATGTCAGACTCTGACAGACCGTTTTGTGTCAAATTATTGATTTCTTAAGTAAGTAGCCGTGTAATAAGCGGGATAATGTACAGCTAGCGGGTCATTGTTGTGAAAGAATCCCCTTCAGGGCGATGCCGCTCAACGTTCCTTTTACAACAATGACCGGCTCGCTGTACATTATCCCTTACGTAGATGAGTGTACTCTTTTTAGTAGTCTCACTGTCGAAGTGCTGACTTTTCCCTTTAACTTTATCTTACTAAGGTCACAACTGCTACCTCATTGTATTATGGTGTTCAAGATGTGATTCATACTAGTATACAATGTTAAGTGCTTCATGTTAGTTAAGTGCTAAGACTGGGACAGTTATGGGTCTCAGCAGTTACTTGGCCTTGTTCCAAAGGTTTGGATAGGCTGTGTTTTAATTAATTAAAAAAAGAAGTTTTGAAGGTAGATGTTGCATCTGTAATTATTTATAATTTGATGGGTAGTTATTGGTCCTAATTTATATATTTGACTTACCTTAACTGTTGCAGTGCACAATTTGAAGTTACTCTAACCTATTCCACTAAATGAACTCAACTGAAATGAAGTGGGTACTATGTACAGGTTTAAGTTACTGCAACTAGAGTTAAGTTAACAGAAGTAAGGATTCAAAGTTGTTACAATATGAAATTATAAATTACTGCAACTTGAGTTGAGTTAACAGAAATGAGAATTGAAAGTTGAGCAAACTCAAAAGCAAAACTTAAAATGTTATGTTTAATTGCCCAACTTAAAACTCTGCTGAAGTTTGTTACTTTACAATTTTGAGTTCTGCTAGCTTTTTTTTTTTTACAGTGTACTTTGTCGTGAGGGTTTTCATTTTCCACAGAGAGGAGAATCAGTTGAAGTTATAAAACCAGTTAATTTCTTTCTACTCTTCATAAAATAAAAGAGCAAACACTTCATGAAGTTATGTATCAGTGAAATCTTTATTAGCAACAACATCAGTGATCAACATGACAGTTATTAAGCTCACTCACATGAAGCTGCTGAGCGACACACATTCCTCTCTAAGTTGTTGTTGTCCAACACTTTACAGCAGTGTTGTTCTCTGTCACACAAAGCTTCAGTTTCCTCTACAAGCATTCAAACTGCTATTGATCAGAGCTGCTCCCCCCCACACAGAGCTCCTGTCCTGGGCTTCAGCCGGCCCCTCTAGCCCTTACACTGGCTCCTGTGGAGGGACTGGGTCTGGCTGTGGTCCTGATGGAGGACCCTGCAGGAGTACAGCTCTCCTTCCATCCAGCGCTCCTGGCTCAGGCTCAGGGTGCTGCTGCTGCTGTAGCGGCCGCTCTTCTCCTCCTCTGAGCTGCTCAGGACCCCCTCCGTCACCTCCGTACCGTCCACCTGCCAGCTCACCACGGCTCCCTGAGGAGAGTAGCCGGTCAGCAGGCAGGCCAGCGTGGCCGAGCCCCCAGAGAGCTGCTCAGAGGAGGGGGGAAGCAGAGAGACTGAGGGCCTGACCATGGTGCCAGCTGGAGGGGAGAGCAGAGACACACAAGGAGCAGATGAACTTCCACTGTAGGACAGACAGCTGGACATGAGACAGTTATGATACCTGACAGAGGTTAACACTACTGTGGATCAGCTGTGTGCATGATACTGTGATCAGACAGAGGAGAGGAGCTGACACATGGCAGGAAATGAGGAGTTAACAAATAAAACACAATAGTAAATCTTTGTTTTATATTTAAAGTAATGAATCTTCTACTGTGGAACTCTTCATAAATATTTAATAATTAATATGAAACATGATTTATTTGTGATTATAAATGGGAACATTGTATTAATGATCATTAAATTAAATCTTCTTTATAATGTGTGACAGTAAATGATTCCTCGCTGCGATGCAAATGTAACATCTGTATTCAGTTAAAGACTTTATCATCTGTCTGTTTCACTTCCTTTTTACCACTTTAAACTAACGAACTGTGAAGTCAAACTACAGCGATAATAAATGAACATATGAACTCTTGAATTAGTTTTAACGGCATTTGCAACAGTTTTTATACCTAACAATCGTTTAAATGTTACAGTAAAACATAAAACATAAGAAACTTGAAATTAAATTTTTCCGTTATTTTCTGAACATTAAAATGTTCCTGCAGAACAAATTTACAACCAAACTTTATTAAACAAATATCTGATTGGAAAAAAATGGAAAATATTCTGCAAATATTTCACCGTAACATCTTCTTTAATACTAAAAGAATATTAATATTAATATTTTCCTAAACTTCAATACCAGCCAAGATTAATAGACAGCACAGAATAATATCCACATGTAAATTATCCAAAATATTTTTTTCATTTTATAAAATTGTGATGCAAAAGTTAGTATTAAAAGAATATTTCATGTTGTATAAATTATAAATCTCTGGTACTTACAGTTAATGATGAGTTTGGTTCCTCCACCAAAAGTCCACCACAGTGATACAAACTCATTAAGTGGCCGTACAAAAACCTCCTGCACTGTGAACAAGCATCTATCCACTGAAAATACTCTCTGCTTTCTCAATTAACACAGAAACATTCATACTTTATTGAATCTACAAACATTAAATTAATGATATGGATTGAAATTATTGTATAAATGAAGATTATTTATATAATTTTGCTTTACTTTTCAACACCAGACAGAGAAACGATCACAGTCTCCTTGTAACAAAGTCATTTTTTCACAGTTTTATATCAGTTGCTACATGGTTAAATGAACATGATGCTTTTTAATAATAATAACTTATAAACTCATATTAATCAGAACTGAAATATGTTATTTATCTCCAGTAAACCCTGTCAGTAGATTAAAGGCAGACAAACAGACATATCATACCAACCACAGTGGACACAAACTCATCCTTAAATCCTCAACTGCACTTCTAATATAAATATGTTTCTTCTATTATCCATTCAGATGATAGATGGTGTAAATCCAAGCAGTATTCCTCCTGATTTAGTGTCCCACGTTGCCTTCAGTGTGTTGAGAGCAGAGAAATGATTTCCATAGAGAGGAGGCTTTGCATCGTCAGCTGATCCTCCAGTGAACTGAGAAGGTTTATAGTCCTGTGAGTTCAACACTGCAGGACTCAGATGTGTCAGTCAACACAGCAGAAAGCACAACCAGCATGACTCTCATCACCATCCTCATCTGGACGCTGGCCTGCTGCTGTTTTACAGGTTCATTCACTCAGCAACATTTCAGACATGATGTGCTGCCTTTTCTCTCATTTATTTCTGCTGATCAATGAATGATTTGTTTTTGTCTGCAGGATGCAGCGGTCAGGTGACTGTGACTCAGCCTCCAGTAGTGACATCTACTCCAGGATCCACCGTCTCTCTCACCTGTAAGACCAGCCAAGCTGTTTACAGCCACAGTAGTTATGGTCATTATATGTTCTGGTATCAACAGAAATCTGGACAGCCTCCAAAGCTCCTAATAAAATTTGCGAGCACACGTGAATCAGGAACAGCAGCTCGGTTTAGTGGCAGTGGAAGCAGCTCTGACTTCACTTTGACCATCAGTGGAGTTCAGACTGAAGACGCAGCAGTTTATTACTGTCAGAGTTACCATAGCGACCCAGTGTTCACACAGTGATTTGTAGTCGTACAAAAACCTCCCTCAGTCCGACTGCAGAGACACTGAGCTGTTACAGCAGGAACCGACTGCAGCTGCTGAAGAGGAAGAGACTCTGACACAGACCACTGAACACAGAGCTGACAGGAACCTCACCAAGCACACACTACACATTCACACTAATAACTTCATTAAAGAGATTATTAAAATATCTAATAACACATCATGTTCTGTTCACATTTACTCTCAGCTAAAGAGACAAATGTTGCCTGATCACATATTTGAGTCATGATTTCTTCCTCCCTAAAAGTAAAGTTCCCATTATTCTCCACGTATTTTTTAATAAAAAAAAAGATGTATTATTTACTTTTCTTTACTATAATGTAATATCACTCTCTATACCAATTTAAAAAATATAAATATTGATATTTACATGATGAATCTTTAAGCAAGTGTGCTATTAGTATACTGTACTTATTTAAAACTTGAGAGAGAGAGTATACTTTCAGTTTACTTTTTATGTACTTATCAGAGATATACTTATGTATAGTATACTTGGATTATACTTGTCCTTAATCTTTTGATTGAGATATACTTAAGAAAAGTATAATTAAGTATTCTTGCCTTATAAGCCTACAGAAAGGTATACTTGGCTTGTAGTTGTATTAACTTTTTGATAGAGTATCCTATTAAAGTGTGTGAGAGTTTGTAAAAGAATGTTTTGATATGAATTTACTTCAATTCATCAAGAATTTCTTCGTTCACCGTGGAGATGCTGGTAATGTTATGTTGTACAGTTTACACTTCAAAAAAACTTAAATTAATTTCTAATTAAGGTGAACATTTTAAGGGATTGTTGTCCCTTAAAATGCACAAATTTGAAGTGGAAGCATGCAGATGATCAAGTAAAAATCCTTATCAAGGCAGGTTTACTGTATAATAGCCATAGATAATAGCCGATGTAACAGGATCAGCTCCTCTATCACATGCAGAGTCAGTTGAACAGTCTGCAGAGTAAAACACTGCAGATCATGTAAAGTCATAACAAAACACATGGACTTGTTCTCTGTCACTTCCTTGTTGATCGATGATGGAGATTCGAAGTTCGGCAATTTTAAATTGATGCAAAAGGATGAATGATAGTTTTTGTTGTTTGGACCAATGAAACCACACACACATTCATCACACACACACACCTGAGTGACGTATACCTCAGGTCCCACTGGGACTGTTGATGTTTTCCTTCTGTCAACCCTCAGAGGACTGTTTCTCTTATTGTGAAAAGCCTGTCTTGAATGAGCCTAACAAACTGAACCAGGATCAGTCTGTTTCATAAAGACACTCAGAGCTGATCAGAGCCTGAATTCATCAAAATGTGTCAGAGGAGGAAATCAGTCTGAACCGGACAAAAACTTTCAGAGTGACACATGTTTGTTCCCTCTTTTAGGATGAAGAGTGAAAGGATTTTATCAACTTTCCTAACAGGAGATGACTCATATCTCAGCTGAAATGTATCAGAGCTGCAGAGGAGTTTGACCTGTCAGCAGCTGCTGGTGGAGCTCACACTGATGTTTTGGGAACGCTTGATGACATTAAACTTATTCAAAGATCTTTGAATAATATAGACCAACAATACAGACCAACTGAGACAGTTTCTCTGTGCTGAAGCTCTGAGACTGCTGAATGAACAAAGGGCATGGAGGAGACGAGAACTGGAGAACATGGAACAAACACTTGGTGAATATAAAATCAACTAGTAATTGTAGTTGATGTAGTAGTTGCAGTAATAGGTGTCGTAGTTGTAGTTTTATTAGTAGTCATTGTGGTAGCACTAGTAGTTGTTGTAGTAACTTAAGTAGTAGTAGTAGTTGTTTTTGTTGTTGTTGTTGTAGTAGTAGTCATAAAAATGTCATAGTATAGTATGCCATAACAAGTTTTTGTACTTTGTTATTTGTCTTTCTCTGTATAATATCGTTTGGTCTTTTTTATATATGTCCCTGCACATGTCTTCACTTGTTTTGTAATCACTTTATAACACAATAAAAAAATTAAATAATAAAAAGAAAACGTATTCAAAGATCTTTTGGGACAAAAAGCTGAATAATATGATTTATTTATCTATAAACACAACTTTGGGGTGAAGCCCTGAATTTGATTGAAACATTTAAGTCAAGTCAAGTCAATTTTATTTGTATAACCCAATATCACAAATCACAACGTTGCCTTTACAATCTGTACAGGTTACGACACCCCCTGTCCTTTTAAGTACGACCATCTCATCGAATGAGGAAAAACTCCCCTAAAACAACCCCTTTAACAGGGAAAAAATATGGAGGAAACCTCAGGAGGAGCAACAGAGGAGGGATCCCTCTTCCAGGACAGACAGAAGTGCATTTAAGTCCCTTTAAGGGATAGTTACCACTTCTTCAATCAATCTTTAAACCATGCAGATAATGCATTAAAAACCCCTTAACAAGAAAGAGGACTGGTTCAAAATAAAAGCCAGAAAAAATAAAGTTTTTGAAGATTTAAAATAAACTAAATTGAGGAGATAACCAAGAAGAGAATATTGGATCGTGTTTTCTCAACTGTAAGAGCCGTAGAGGGGACATTATCATATTTTATTATTTTTAGGTTTATCCAGCAACATGATCTGACCTCTGACCCTGACCTGAAGTACATGATCAAGAAAAGAGCTAAGGACTGAATACAAAATCAATCTCATGTCAATCTGGAGTTGTTGTGAACCTGCACAGCCAGCAGATGGCACCATTGCTGCACTTTCCTTTTTTTTACACATGATCTGACCCCTGACCCCACAAGACCACAGTGTCACAGCTGAAGCATCTGGATTAACTGACTGAAATACACCATCATGATAAGAGCTAAGAGTTAGCCAGAGTTGTTGTGAACCTGGACAGCCAGCAGAGAGCAACCTGCATCTATTTATGACCTTTGGGAAACTTTGCAAAGACAGAAACAGCAGACCGCATCAGGCTAAAGAATGCTTTTGTCCATCAGTCCATCTGGTTGCTAAATAATAATTAATATGCTGCTAAAGACATGTAAATCCAGAGGACAGATGGTAATTTTGTAATGAGTTATGTATGAATAATTTTAATGTGTTTTGTTTTTTGTCTGATGGGTCTTACTTGTCTGTTTGTCTATGGTAACAGTATGTCTATTGTATGTGTACTTTTTCTCAAACTGAGCTGCCTATGGATGCAAAATGAATTTAGTGCAAACTGACAATGAAGTTGTATCGTATCGTAAACTTGTCAGTATGAGCCAAGTATACTTAGACTTTTCTGTATACTTGTCAGTATGAGCCAAGTATACTTAGACTTTTCTGTATATTTTATCATATTTTATCTACCATACAGGTATCCAGAGGGCACCTTTGCTGTGTTCTTTTTAAAAATAAAAATGATGTGACCCCTGACCCATCTGGATTAACAGACTGAAGTACACGATCATGAAAAGAGCTAAGAGTTAGCCAGAGTTGTTGTGAACCTGGACAGCCAGCAGAGAGCAGCCTGCATCTATTTATGACCTTTGGGGAACTTTGCAAAGACAGAAACAGCAGAGAGATGAGGAACAGAGAGTCTAAAGTTTCTACATGTTATTAGTCAGTCCACAGGGAGACGGAGCCTCGACTTACTCCACCTCATCTCTCCCTTTCAGTTTCACAAGAACAGGTGTGGGTTTGCCTTCTTAAATGTATTTTTGCATGTTTTTACTGCATCACTGCTCCTCACAGTTTAAGTTCTCATGTCACAGAGAGTCTGAACTGTTTTCATGCACTCACACTGAAAACTGCATCAGGATGATGTTGTCAATAACTCTGATTGTCGTGTTGGGTTTTCTGAGTCAGGGTGAGAGATTCTGAAAATGTATCTGACATTGTGGCTTTAATTGATGTCTAATTTATTATCATCTAAACTGCTGATTATCAAGGTTTATATTTCATTTCTCATTTCAGAGACTTCTGCAAACAAGTTTCTGACTCAGGCTGACAAATCCAAATCTGTTAGTGTTGGAGGGACCGTGAGCATCAGCGCCACAGGGAGTTCAGATATTGCTGCTGATCTCAGTTGGTACCTTCAGAAACCTGGACAGGCTCCCAAACTCCTTATATACAAAGCATCAACTCTCTTCTCAGGGACTGCGTCTCGATTCAGTGGCAGTAGATCTGGTTCTCACTACACTTTAACCATCACAGGTGTTCAGACTGACGATGCTGGAGATTACTACTGTCTGGGCTACCATGATGGCAATGTGTTCACACAGTGATTTAGAGCCGTACAAAAACCTCCTTCAGTTTGACTGAAGTGAAACCGGCCTGCTGCAGGTGCAGAGGGTTGGTGAAGAGACTGTGATGAGGAGAACTGGTCCAGTGAACACAACACAAGAGTCATCAAGCAGAACCACAATGAATCTAAATAAAACTAGAATAAACTCACAGACACTCTTCCATATACAGTTTAAACTTATATTATTGTCTCTTTATGTGTAAACTGGGAGGTTAAATTCTTGTTGGACTATAGCCACTGATATCAAAACATGTTGAAAAGTGTTTCTACCAACAGCTGCACAAAACAATCTAATGTAACAAGAGTTGAAACAGAAACAAGATTAAAAAAAAATACAAACATCTCCTGTACTATCAGGTGTAGTATATCAGGTTTGATTATGAGATGATCAATTAGTTATTTTTCATAATGAATATGTTATAAAAAACAAACATTAAATTAATGGTATTAATTAAAATTATTGTATAAATGAAGATTATTTCTTTAATTTTTCTTTACTTTTCTACACCAGACAGAGAAACGATCACAGTCTCCTTGTAACAAAGTCATTTTTCACAGTTTTATATCAGTTGCTACATGGTTAAATGAACATGATGCTTTTTAATAATAATAATAACTTATGAATTCATATTAAGCAGAACTGAAATATGTTATTTATCTCCAGTAAACCCTGTCAGTAGATTAAAGGCAGACAAACAGACATATCATACCAACCACAGTGGACACAAACTCATCCTTAAATCCTCAACTGCACTTCTAATATAAATATGTTTCTTCTATTATCCATTCAGATGATAGATGGTGTAAATCCAAGCAGTCTTCCTCCTGATTTAGTGTCCCACGTTGCCTTCAGTGTGTTGAGAGCAGAGAAATGATTTCCATAGAGAGGAGGCTTTGCATCGTCAGCTGATCCTCCAGTGAACTGAGAAGGTTTATAGTCCTGTGAGTTCAACACTGCAGGACTCAGATGTGTCAGTCAACACAGCAGAAAGCACAACCAGCATGACTCTCATCACCATCCTCATCTGGACGCTGGCCTGCTGCTGTTTTACAGGTTCATTCACTCAGCAACATTTCAGACATGATGTGCTGCCTTTTCTCTCATTTATTTCTGCTGATAAATGAATGATTTGTTTTTGTCTGCAGGATGCAGCGGTCAGGTGACTGTGACTCAGCCTCCAGTAGTGACATCTACTCCAGGATCCACCGTCTCTCTCACCTGTAAGACCAGCCAAGCTGTTTATTCCAACTGTGGTGGTGGTGCTCATTGTATGAGCTGGTATCAACAGAAATCTGGAGAGAGTCCAAAGCTCCTCATAAAACAAGTTAGCACAAGGCATTCAGGAACAGCAGCTCGGTTTAGTGGCAGTGGAAGCAGCTCTGACTTCACTTTGACCATCAGTGGAGTTCAGACTGAAGACGCAGCAGTTTATTATTGTCAGAGTCAACATCAAATAAACAGTGCTTGGGTGTTCACACAGTGATTTGCAGTCGTACAAAAACCTCCCTCAGTCCGACTGCAGAGACACTGAGCTGTTACAGCAGGAACCGACTGCAGCTGCTGAAGAGGAAGAGACTCTGACACAGACCACTGAACACAGAGCTGACAGGAACCTCACCAAGCACACACTACACATTCACACTAACAACTTCATTAAACACATTATTAAAATATCTAATAACACATCATGTTCTGTTCACATTTACTCTCAGATAAAGAGACAAATGTTGCCTGATCACATATCTGAGTCATGATTTATTCTTCCCTAAAAAAATAAAGTTCACATTATTCTCCAAGTTTTCCTTAATAAAAAAAAGATGTATTATTTACTTTTCTTTACTGTAATGTAATATCACTCTCTATACCAATTTAAAAAGGAGAACTATATATATGTAAATGATGAATTCAAAGCTTCCCTTACCAAATAGAAGTTTATTCAAGTGTGCTATTAGTATACTTATTTTCAACTTAAAATAAGAGACAATACTTTCAGTTTACTTTTCTTGTACTTATCAGAGATATACTTAAGTATACTTAGCTTATTACAATTACAGTAAAGTATAGTATACTTGGTTTATACTTTTACTTAATCTTTTGATCGAGATATACTTAAGAAAAGTATAATTAAGTGTTCTTACCTTATAGGCCTACAGAAAGGTATACTTGGCTTGTAGTTGTACTAACTTTTTGATAGAGTAGTGTAATGGCAATTTTCATATCTGGAGTTTAACACTGTACCTTTAGATAATCTCAGGGCCTCACATGTTCAACTTCGTCACCATAGGACAGTGACCTGACATTTTAGTTCTCTGTAACTGCAAACAACAGATTGCTGAAATACTTGTTATGTCTTGTGATGCTCTGTTGTCTGCTGTGTGCTGACGCATTGATACACTTTCTATCCTTCTCTTCTTTTCTTCTTTGCACTTATCTTCATGTTATGCTTTAAATGTATAAATGCTGACTACTCTTTGTATTCGGGGCTCACTTGCCACAGTCCACAACAGGTGGCTGTGCTCGTGAGTCCATCTGCAGATGTTTTAGTTATTAATGTATGCCTTTTTATTAAATTCACTGAAAGACAAGTTGTTACGTTGGTTTGTGTCTTGTTTTAACAGAAACTGCCACCACAGTAGCCTCTTAAAGTGTGTGAGAGTTTGTAAACAAATGTTTTGATATGAATTTACTTCAATTCATCAAGAATTTTTTACGTTTTGGGATTCTTCGTTCACCGTGTAGACATGTGAGAAAAATGTATTTCTTTTTTTATCATCAAAAAACATCAAGTCAAATAGCAAAAGGAGAAAGTCTCTTTATGTAATACATAAATCATTGGCTAAGTACTATAAGGTAAAGTATACAAAGTGTACTTTCATAAACTAAAAAGTGGGCTACAAGTATATAACTATTAAACTAAGAGTATACCTATTCACTTGTAGTATACTTGAACTTTACTTAACTTCATAAAATAAACTCTAAGTATACTACTTCTTCGTGAGGGTTTTAATTTTCCACAGAGAGGAGAATCAGTTGAAGTTATAAAACCAGTTAATTTCTTTCTACTCTTCATAAAATAAAAGAGCAAACACTTCATGAAGTTATGTATCAGTGAAATCTTTATTAGCAACAACATCAGTGATCAACATGACAGTTATTAAGCTCACTCACATGAAGCTGCTGAGCGACACGCATTCCTCTCTAAGTTGTTGTTGTCCAACACTTTACAGCAGTGTTGTTCTCTGTCACACAAAGCTTCAGTTTCCTCTACAAGCATTCAAACTGCTATTGATCAGAGCTGCTCCCCCCCACACAGAGCTCCTGTCCTGGGCTTCAGCCGGCCCCTCTAGCCCGTACACTGGCTCCTGTGGAGGGACTGGGTCTGGCTGTGGCCCTGATGGAGGACCCTGCAGGAGTACAGCTCTCCTTCCATCCAGCGCTCCTTGCTCAGGCTCAGGGTGCTGCTGCTGCTGTAGCGGCCGCTCTTCTCCTCCTCTGAGCTGCTCAGGACCCCCTCCGTCACCTCCGTACCGTCCACCTGCCAGCTCACCACGGCTCCCTGAGGAGAGTAGCCGGTCAGCAGGCAGGCCAGCGTGGCCGAGCCCCCAGAGAGCTGCTCAGAGGAGGGGGGAAGCAGAGAGACTGAGGGCCTGACCATGAGGCCAGCTGGAGGGGAGAGCAGAGACACACAAGGAGCAGATGAACTTCCACTGTAGGACAGACAGCTGGACATGAGACAGTTATGATACCTGACAGAGGTTAACACTACTGTGGATCAGCTGTGTGCATGATACTGTGATCAGACAGAGGAGAGGAGCTGACACATGGCAGGAAATGAGGAGTTAACATATAAAACACAATAGTAAAACTTTGTTTTTTATTTAAAGTAATGAATCTTCTACTGTGGAACTCTTCATAAATATCTAATAATTAATATGCAACATGACTTATCTGTGAATTTAAAAAGGAACATTGTATTAATGATCATTGAACTAAATCTTGCTATCTTCTTTATAATGTGTGACAGTAAATGATTCATCGCTGCGATGCAAATGTAACATCTGTATTCAGTTATAGACTTTGTCATCTGTCTGTTTCACTTCCTTTTCACCACTTTGAACTAACGAACTGTGAAGTCAAACTACAGCGATAATAAATGAACATATGAACTCTTAAATTTGTTTTAACGGCATTTGCAACAGATTTTATACCTAACAATCGTTTAAATGTTACAGTAAAACATAAAACATAAATAACTTGAAATTAATTTTTGCTGTTATTTTCTGAACATTAAAATGTTCCTGCAGAACAAATTTACAACCAAACTTTATTAAACAAATAAATTATTGGAAAAAAAGCGAAAATTATTCTGCATATATTTCACCATAACATCTTCTTTAATACTAAAAGAATATACATTTTTTCCTAAACTTCAATGCCAGCCGAGCTTAATAGACAGCAAAAAATAATATCCACATGTAAATTATCCAAAATATTTTTTGTTTTATAAAATTCGGATGCAAAAGTTAGTATTAAAAGAATATTTCATGTTGTATAAATTATAAATCTCTGGTACTTACAGTTAATGATGAGTTTGGTTCCTCCACCAAAAGTCCACCACAGTGATACAAACTCATTAAGTGGCCGTACAAAAACCTCCTGCACTGTGAACAAGCATCTATCCACTGAAAATACTCTCTGCTTTCTCAATTAACACAGAAACATTTATACGTTATTGATTTTACAAACATTAAATGAATGATATGGATTGAAATTATTGTATAAATTAAGATTATTTCTTTAATTTTGCTTTACTTTTCTACACCAGACAGAGAAACGATCACAGTCTCCTTGTAAGAAAGTCATTTTTTCACAGTTTTATATCAGTTGCTACATGGTTAAATGAACATGATGCTTTTTAATGATAATAATTTATAAACCCATATTAAAAAGAATTGAAATATGTTATTTATCTCCAGTAAACCCTGTCAGTAGATTACAGGCAGACAAACAGACATATCATACCAACCACAGTGGACACAAACTCATCCTTAAATCCTCAACTGCACTTCTAATATAAATATGTTTCTTCTATTATCCATTCAGATGATAGATGGTGTAAATCCAAGCAGTATTCCTCCTGATTTAGTGTCCCACGTTGCCTTCAGTGTGTTGAGAGCAGAGAAATCATTTCCATAGAGAGGAGGCTTTGCATCGTCAGCTGATCCTCCAGTGAACTGAGAAGGTTTATAGTCCTGTGAGTTCAACACTGCAGGACTCAGATGTGTCAGTCAACACAGCAGAAAGCACAACCAGCATGACTCTCATCACCATCCTCATCTGGACGCTGGCCTGCTGCTGTTTTACAGGTTCATTCACTCAGCAACATTTCAGACATGATGTGCTGCCTTTTCTCTCATTTATTTCTGCTGATAAATGAATGATTTGTTTTTGTCTGCAGGATGCAGCGGTCAGGTGACTGTGACTCAGCCTCCAGTAGTGACATCTACTCCAGGATCCACCGTCTCTCTCACCTGTAAGACCAGCCAAGCTGTTCCAACTTATAGTGGTGCTAATTGTTTATCTTGGTATCAACAGAAATCTGGAGAGAGTCCAAAGCTTCTAATAAAACTTGTGAGCACACGTGAATCAGGAACAGCAGCTCGGTTTAGTGGCAGTGGAAGCAGCTCTGACTTCACTTTGACCATCAGTGGAGTTCAGACTGAAGACGCAGCAGTTTATTACTGTCAGAGTTACCACAACGGACCAGTGTTCACACAGTGATTTAGAGCCGTACAAAAACCTCCCTCAGTCCGACTGCAGAGACACTGAGCTGTTACAGCAGGAACCGACTGCAGCTGCTGAAGAGGAAGAGACTCTGACACAGACCACTGAACACAGAGCTGACAGGAACCTCACCAAGCACACACTACACATTCACACTAATAACTTCATTAAAAACATTATTAAAATATCTAATAACACATCATGTTCTGTTCACATTTACTCTCAGCTAAAGAGACAAATGTTGCCTGATCACATATTTGAGTCATGATTTCTTCCTCCCTAAAAATCAAGTTCTCGTTATTCTCCACGTTTTAAAAAAAAAAAAAAAGTATTATTTACTTTTCTTTACTGAAATGTAATATCACTCTCTATACCAATTTAAAAAGGAGAACTATATATATATACATGATGAATTCAAAGCTGCCCTTACCAAACAGAAGTTTATTCAAGTGTGCTATTAGTATACTTATTTTCAACTTAAAATAAGACACTATACTTTCAGTTTACTTTTTTATGTACTCATCAGAGATATACTTAAGTATACTTAGCTTAATACAATTATAGTAAAGTATAGTATACTTGGCTTATACTTTTACTTCGTTTGATCGAGATATACTTAAGAAAAGTATAATTAAGTGTTCTTGCCTTATAGGCCTACAGAAAGGTATACTTGGCTTGTAGTCGTACTAACTTTTTGATAGAGAAGCCTATTAAAGTGTGTGAGAGTTTGTAAAAGAACGTTTTGATATGAATTTACTTCAATTCATCGAGAATTTTTTACGTTTTGGGATTTTTCGTTCACCGTGGAGACATGAGAGTAAAATGTATTTTTTTTTTTATCATCACAAAACATCGAGTCAAATAGCAAAAGGAGCAAGTTTCTTTATGTAATACATAAATCATTAGCTAAGTACTATAAGTTAAAGTATACAAAGTGAACTTTCATAAACTAAAAAGTGGGCTCCAAGTATATAACTATTAAACTAAGAGTATACCTATTCACTTGTAGTATACTTGAACTTTACTTAACTTCATAAAATAAACTCTAAGTATACTACTTTGTCGTGAGGGTTTTCATTTTCCACAGAGAGGAGAATCAGTTGAAGTTATAAAACCAGTTAATTTCTTTCTACTCTTCATAAAATAAAAGAGCAAACACTTGATGAAGTTATGTATCAGTGAAATCTTTATTAGCAACAACATCAGTGATCAACATGACAGTTATTAAGCTCACTCACATGAAGCTGCTGAGCGACACACATTCCTCTCTAAGTTGTTGTTGTCCAACACTTTACAGCAGTGTTGTTCTCTGTCACACAAAGCTTCAGTTTCCTCTACAAGCATTCAAACTGCTATTGATCAGAGCTGCTCCCCCCCACACAGAGCTCCTGTCCTGGGCTTCAGCCGGCCCCTCTAGCCCTTACACTGGCTCCTGTGGAGGGACTGGGTCTGGCTGTGGTCCTGATGGAGGACCCTGCAGGAGTACAGCTCTCCTTCCATCCAGCGCTCCTGGCTCAGGCTCAGGGTGCTGCTGCTGCTGTAGCGGCCGCTCTTCTCCTCCTCTGAGCTGCTCAGGACCCCCTCCGTCACCTCCGTACCGTCCACCTGCCAGCTCACCACGGCTCCCTGAGGAGAGTAGCCGGTCAGCAGGCAGGCCAGCGTGGCCGAGCCCCCAGAGAGCTGCTCAGAGGAGGGGGGAAGCAGAGAGACTGAGGGCCTGACCATGGTGCCAGCTGGAGGGGAGAGCAGAGACACACAAGGAGCAGATGAACTTCCACTGTAGGACAGACAGCTGGACATGAGACAGTTATGATACCTGACAGAGGTTAACACTACTGTGGATCAGCTGTGTGCATGATACTGTGATCAGACAGAGGAGAGGAGCTGACACATGGCAGGAAATGAGGAGTTAACATATAAAACACAATAGTAAAACTTTGTTTTATATTTAAAGTAATGAATCTTCTACTGTGGAACTCTTCATAAATATCTAATAATTAATATGCAACATGACTTATCTGTGATTTTAAATGGGAACATTGTATTAATGATCATTAAATTAAATTTCTTTTATAATGTGTGACAGTAAATGATTCATCGCTGCGATGCAAATGTAACATCTGTATTCAGTTATAGACTTTATCATCTGTCTGTTTCACTTCCTTTTCACCACTTTAAACTAACGAACTGTGAAGTCAAACTACAGCGATAATAAATGAACATATGAACTCATAAAATTTGTTTTAACGGCATTTGCAACAGTTTTTATACCTAACAATCGTTTAAATGTTACAGTAAAACATAAAACATAAATAACTTGAAATTAAATTTTGCTGTTATTTTCTGAACATTAAAATGTTCCTGCAGAACAAATTTACAACCAAACTTTATTAAACCAATATATTATTGGAAAAAAAGCAAAAATTATTCTGCATATATTTCACCATAACTTCTTCTTTAATACTAAAAGAATATTAATATTAATATTTTCCTAAACTTCAATACCAGCCAAGATTAATAGACGATAAAAAATATCCACAACATGTAAATTATCCAAAATATTTTTTGTTTTATAAAATTCGGATGCAAAAGTTAGAACTAAAAGAATATTTCATGTTGTATAAATTATAAATCTCTGGTACTTACAGTTAATGATGAGTTTGGTTCATCCACCAAAAGTGTACCACAGTGATACAAACTCATTAAGTGGCCGTGCAAAAACCTCCTGCACTGTGAACAAGCATCTATCCACTGAAAATACTCTCTGCTTTTTATAACAATACAGAAAACTTCTTACTTTATTGAATCTATAAATATTAAATTAATGATATCAATTGAAATTATTGTATAAATGAAGATAATTTATTTAATTTTCTTTACTTTTCTACACCAGACAGAGAAACGATCACAGTCTCCTTGTAACAAAGTCATTTTTAAACAGTTTTATATCAGTTGCTACATGGTTAAATGAACATGATGCTTTTTAATAATAATAATAAGTCATAAACTCATATTAAGCAGATCTGAAATATGTTATTTATCTACAGTAAACCCTGTCAGTAGATCAAAGGCAGACAAACAGACATATCATACCAACCACAGTGGACACAAACTCATCCTTAAATCCTCAACTGCACTTCTAATATAAATATGTTTCTTCTATTTTCCATTCAGATGATAGATGGTGTAAATCCAAGCAGTATTCCTCCTGATTTAGTGTCCCACGTTGCCTTCAGTGTGTTGAGAGCAGAGAAATGATTTCCATAGAGAGGAGGCTTTGCATCGTCAGCTGATCCTCCAGTGAACTGAGAAGGTTTATAGTCCTGTGAGTTCAACACTGCAGGACTCAGATGTGTCAGTCAACACAGCAGAAAGCACAACCAGCATGACTCTCATCACCATCCTCATCTGGACGCTGGCCTGCTGCTGTTTTACAGGTTCATTCACTCAGCAACATTTCAGACATGATGTGCTGCCTTTTCTCTCATTTATTTCTGCTGATCAATGAATGATTTGTTTTTGTCTGCAGGATGCAGCGGTCAGGTGACTGTGACTCAGCCTCCAGTAGTGACATCTACTCCAGGATCCACCGTCTCTCTCACCTGTAAGACCAGCCGAGCTGTTTACAAAGACAGTGATGATGCTGATTATTTTACGTTAGGTGATGATGATGAAGAATCTATGCACTGGTATCAACAGAAATCTGGACAGCCTCCAAAGCTCCTAATAAAATATGTGAGCACACGTGAATCAGGAACAGCAGCTCGGTTTAGTGGCAGTGGAAGCAGCTCTGACTTCACTTTGACCATCAGTGGAGTTCAGACTGAAGACGCAGCAGTTTATTACTGTCAGAGTGCCCACCGTATAAACAGTGCTTGGGTGTTCACACAGTGATTTGTAGTCGTACAAAAACCTCCCTCAGTCCGACTGCAGAGACACTGAGCTGTTACAGCAGGAACCGACTGCAGCTGCTGAAGAGGAAGAGACTCTGACACAGACCACTGAACACAGAGCTGACAGGAACCTCACCAAGCACACACTACACATTCACACTAATAACTTCATTAAAAACATTATTAAAATATCTAATAACACATCATGTCCTGTTCACATTTACTCTCAGCTAAAGAGACAAATGTTGCCTGATCACATATTTGAGTCATGATTTATTCCTCCCTAAAAATCAAGTTCACATTATTCTCCACATTGTTTTTAATCAAAAAAAGATGTATTATTTACTTTTCTTTACTGTAATGTAATATCACTCTCTATTCCAATTTAAAAAGGAGAACTATATATATTTACATGATTAATTCAAAGCTTCCCTTACCAAATATAAATTTATTCAAGTGTTCTATTAGTATACTTATTTTAAACTTAAAATAAGAGACTATACTTTCAGTTTATGTTTTTATGTACTTATCAGAGATATATTTAAGTATACTTTGCTTATTACAATTACAGAAAAGTATAGTATACTTGGCTTATACTTTTACTTCTTTTGATCAAGATATACTTAAAAGTATAATTAAGTGTTCTTGCCTTATAGGTCTACAGAAAGGTATACTTGTCTTGTAGTTGTACTAATTTTTTGATAGAGTAGCCTATTAAAGTGTGTGAGAGTTTGTAAACTAATGCTTTGATATGAATTTACTTCAATTCATCAAGAATTGTCTACTTTATTGGATTCTTTGTTCACCGTGGAGACGTGTGAGAAAAATGTATTTTTTTTTTTATCATCACAAAACATCAAGTCAAATAGCAAAAGGAGCAAGTCTCTTTATGTAATACATAAATCATTGGCTAAGTACTATAAGTTAAAGTATACAAAGTGTACTTTCATAAAGTAAAAAGTGGGCTACATGTATATAACTAGTAAACTAACAGTAGTGTGGGGGGTTGACGCTCAATGGTCACCTTGGATTTACTCGTGTACATTTACTTGAGAAGGAAAAACTTCCACAGGACTCCGTTGTAAAAAAGGATAAAAAACAAAAATCTTTATTCCACATTTTTGTAGTATCTTCTTACAGGAGGATTCAAAGCTAAGTTGTCCTAATTAGCAAACTGTACTACGGTAAGAAAACCGTGTGGCTCGGTCCTTAACTTGAGCCTCAACTGAACAAACCACTGTTTGTCAACAGAAAGCTTATATAGTGTTGCCTTTACAAAGTAACACACAAAGACATTGCATCAAGATGAATTAAATCAAATGATCATTAAATGACTTTTAACCTTTTAACATATTAATTACTAGGAATTAACTTATTCAATGAAATCACTTATTTATCTCACATACATAAAATACGGATTGTGCTTATTTATTGAACTAAAACATGTATACTAAACTTGGCTCCCACAGTACACTTATAAATTCACTTGTAGTATAGTTCATATTATATTTGCAGTATAAAATAAAACTTGGATGTAAACTAGTTGTGTACTCAAAGTTTACTACTCTTACATTTAAAGTATACTTTTATAAAGTGTGCCCATTTAGTCCAAAGAAGTATTGAAGTAATGCACTTACAAGTATACTACTAGTACATTGATATTAGTATATTTATTACATAAAGTATATTTGGGATTATACTTGAACTATACTTCAATTTATTTCATAAAATAAACTTGGAAGTATACTTCTTTTTTGTAAGGGATATCAGGTTTAATACTGACATGATCAAGAAGGTATTTTTCATAATGAATATGTTATAAAATAAATACAAAGACACTCATTTATTATAATCCACAGTTTTATTTAATGATGGTTTAATGTTCATGCCACATTTCTGATGAATGAATAGTTTCTCTTTGAGTGAAAATCATTTAATGAACATAAAGAAGAATATGCAGAAGATGAGTATTAGAAAGCAACATGCAGAGTAAAACACTGAGTAGAGAGCTGTGAAACATACAGAAACATGTGAACAGAGGAGATCTGGAGCTTCATCCAGATCTCTGTCAAAGAAGCGGCATCATTTGCAGACAGGAAGTGTTGCTGAAGCTCTACTCTGAGCAGCGGTCAGGCTCCAGGCTTTGAGTGACAGGCCTCTGTCCATTCAGACTGGCCTCACAGCTCACTGAGCACGCCTTCCTCCACTGTTCTGCAAGGAGGCTCAGGGTGCTGCTCCAGCTGTAGTGGCCGTCCCTCCCAAGGACCTCCAGGCTGTGTGACGCCCCTGAGGAGCTGCTGCTGCCCCCCACCTTCCAGCCCAGCGTCCAGGCTGAGGGGAAGCCCCCGCTGGCCAGACACACCAGTGTGGCACTGCCCTGCTTCAGCTCCTCTCTGGAGGGGGGGAGGACGGTCAGGGTGGGCTGCACCACACCCACTGGAGGAGAGAGAGGGGGAGGAGAGGGGGGGAGAAAAGACAAAGCAATGAGAGTGAAGGCTTGGTAATAAAGAAACATCACATCCTGCTCATTTATTATATTTGATCAAATAAAACAGAATAACTTGAGCTGCTGCTGCTGCACTCATAAATCACTCAGTATCTCACCATCAGCCTCATGATTCAAGTGTGAATGCAACTAAAAAGGTTCATCGATGACGATTATTGATGACATCTTCGTATGTGTTTCATAACGTGTGACAGTGAATAACTCGTCCCTGAGATGATTTTCTTCTGTTTAAACTGACAGTTAAATACAGTTAAAACCTTTGTCATCTGTCTCTTTCACTTCCTGTTCACTATATGTAAAATGAATGAACCGTGAACACAAAGATGAGCTGCATTTACCGATAAAATCACATTTGTGTTCAACAGGAATCCACATTAGAATTTAATTCAATATATTGTTTTTTATATTTACAAAATAAACGAATCAAAGAATTTAACAAACACATTTTCTGTAAAGTTTAAATAAATTTGTCTTTAAAATGTTTTTAAAGCCAATATTAAATACATCTAATTACAAATAGAATATTAGAAAAATAATAATTATTAATCTTATTATCTACATTACTGAATGAATATTGATTTCGGTAAAATTTCTTCTCAGATTATGAGATCAGCTTAATAAAACAACATAAATTATCAACAACATAAAACACTGAACTTGATCAAATTACAATGCAGTATTTGATAAAAAAATAATATTTGCTATATGTTGTATAAATAATAAATCTCTGGTACTTATAGTTAATGATGAGTTTGGTTCCTCCACCAAAAGTCCACCACAGTGATACAAACTCATTAAGTGGCCGTACAAAAACCTCCTGCACTGTGACCAAGCATCTATCCACTGAAAATACTCTCTGCTTTCTCAATTAACACAGAAACATTTATACTTTATTGAATCTACAAACATTAAATTAATGATTTCAATTGAAATTATTGTATAAATGAAGATTATTTCTTTAATTTTGCTTTACTTTTCTACACCAGACAGAGAAACGATCACAGTCTCCTTGTAACACAGTCATTTTTAAACAGTTTTATATCAGTTGCTACATGGTTAAATGAACATGATGCTTTTTAATAATAATAATAACTTATAAACTCATATTAAGCAGATCTGAAATATGTTATTTATCTTCAGTAAACCCTGTCAGTAGATTAAAGGCAGACAAACAGACATATCATACCAACTACAGTGGACACAAACTCATCCTTAAATCGTCAACTGCACTTCTAATATAAATATGTTTCTTCTATTATCCATTCAGATGATAGATGGTGTAAATCCAAGCAGTATTCCTCCTGATTTAGTGTCCCACGTTGCCTTCAGTGTGTTGAGAGCAGAGAAATGATTTCCATAGAGAGGAGGCTTTGCATCGTCAGCTGATCCTCCAGTGAACTGAGAAGGTTTATAGTCCTGTGAGTTCAACACTGCAGGACTCAGATGTGTCAGTCAACACAGCAGAAAGCACAACCAGCATGACTCTCATCACCATCCTCATCTGGACGCTGGCCTGCTGCTGTTTTACAGGTTCATTCACTCAGCAACATTTCAGACATGATGTGCTGCCTTTTCTCTCATTTATTTCTGCTGATAAATGAATGATTTGTTTTTGTCTGCAGGATGCAGCGGTCAGGTGACTGTGACTCAGCCTCCAGTAGTGACATCTACTCCAGGATCCACCGTCTCTCTCACCTGTAAGACCAGCCAAGCTGTTTACACAGAGAGTACTTATGGTGATCGTATGTTCTGGTATCAACAGAAATCTGGACAGCCTCCAAAGCTCCTAATAAGATTTGTTAGCACACGTGTATCAGGAACAGCAGCTCGGTTTAGTGGCAGTGGAATCAGATCTGACTTCACTTTGACCATCAGTGGAGTTCAGACTGAAGACGCAGCAGTTTATTACTGTCAGAGTCTCCACCGTATAAACAGTGCTTGGGTGTTCACGCATTGATTTGTAGTCGTACAAAAACCTCCCTCAGTCCGACTGCAGAGACACTGAGCTGTTACAGCAGGAACCGACTGCAGCTGCTGAAGAGGAAGAGACTCTGACACAGACCACTGAACACAGAGCTGACAGGAACCTCACCAAGCACACACTACACATTCACACTAATAACTTCATTAAAAAGATTATTAAAATATCTAATAACACATCATGTTCTGTTCACATTTACTCTCAGCTAAAGAGACAAATGTTGCCTGATCACATATTTGACTCATGATTTCCTCCTACCTAAAAATCAAGTTCTCATTATTCTCCACGTTTTTTTTTTAATTAAAAAAAAAATGTATTATTTACTTTTCTTAACTGTAATGTAATATCACTCTCTATACCAATTTAAAAGGGAGAACTATATATATTTACATGATGAATTCAAAGCTTACCTTACCAAATAGAAGTTTATTCAAGTGTGCTATTTAATATACTTATTTTCAACTTAAAATAGGAGAATATACTTTCAGTTTACTTTTTTATGTACTCATCAGATATACTTAAGTATACTTATCTCATTACAATTACAGTAACGTATAGTATACTTGGATTATACTTTTACTTCTTTTGATCGAGATATACTTAAGAAAAGTATAATTAAGTATTCTTGCCTTATAGGCCTACAGAAAGGTATACTTGACTTGTAGTTGAACTAACTTTTTGATAGAGTAGCCTATTAAAGTGTGTGAGAGTTTGTAAATGAATGTTTTGATATGAATTTACTTCAATTCATCAAGAATTTTCTACGTTGTTGGATTCTTCGTTCACCGTGGAGACATGTGAGAAAAATATATTATTTTTTTTATCATCACAAAACATCGTCAAATAGCAAAAGGAGCAAGTCTCTTTATGTAATACATAAATAATTGGCAAAGTACTATAAGTTAAAGTATACAAAGTGAACTTTCATAAACTAAAAAGTGGGCTACAAGTATATAACTATTAAACTAAGAGTATACCTATTCACTTGTAATATACTTGAACTTTGCTTAACTTCATAAAATATACTTGAAGTATACTACACTGTAAAAACTCTAACTCGTATTTGTTGGCATAAAAAAGCGTTTCAAGTTGTTAAGACTTTGAAATATACGTTATTAACATTTGAGTCAAACATATGAGTCAGTCCAGCAAATCAGACTTTAAGTTGGCGTCAAAACCATTAAGTGAGTTCATAATACTTCTATCTTTCAGTTGTGAACACAGACTGTAGGTTGCAAGTCAACACAAGGGGCGAAAGTTCAGATAACTCTCGTGTCTTTGTTGTGAATGGAGGGAAAGACAACTTTCAGAGTTGAAGTTTGAAGTACTCCGCCTCCAGTCTGTCTGTCTCATGGAGCTCCAGTCTGTCTGCACCGGAGCTGCAGTCTGTCTGTCTGTCTCATGGAGCTGCAGTCTGTCTGTCTCATGGAGCTCCAGTCTGACTCCACACAGGTACGTTTAACTTATTTTTCGTTTGATATAGTTGAAATTGTGTCATATTTGTATTCAGAGTTCTATGGTGTGATACATTAACAGATACTGTAGACATTACCATGACAACAGTTAACGTAAACACTAGTAACGTTAGCTTAATTAGCTAAAGCTAAAGCTAGCGACTAGCTGATGCTAGCGAGGCTTGTATGGACAAGAAGCTTTCAAACAGGGAGGACGTTGTTTCTGACTGGTTAGTCTGAATGGTATTAATGTGTTGTAACGTTACGGTAACGTGTCGGTACAGTATTACAGCTACAGGGGTAGTTAGCTGCGTCCATATGTCAACGGCTAAACTGCGCTACCCGTTAAGCTGTTAATGCTAACGGGACATTGTGGTCATTCTAGCCGGTGTTGGTGAGTAACGGTTGTAACGGTAGTGTTGTTGTTTCAACTAAAGTGTCCGTTAGTTAGCTGAATGCTTCGTGTCTTAACTAGAAAGCCACTAGGAGAGTTTAGACCTCCTCAAGGACAAATGCCCGTCGCCCGTAGCGGCCACAGTCAAGTCCGTCCGCCCGTCTTCCGTCCCCCTCCGGTTAACACTGTTAGCTCTGTCAGCACTATTGCCTCAGATGCACTGACACAACGGGCCTTGTTTTTACGGTGTGCCCCACAATTAGCTCTATTAGCTCTGTTAGCACCGTTAGCCCGGCTAGCCACCGCCATTTCGGCTCTGCACCTCCATGTGTGCTTGTGAGGTCAGAGTGGAGGAGTGGAGCAGTGGAGAGCCATGTGCAGACTCTTCGCATAAGCTATTCTAAAAATTATAACTTCATAACTCCAAATGAATGGGACAGAATATTGTATTAAATTTGTCAAAATACTGTGAATTCCAGAGAGCAGTCTACTGTTTACAATTACATTAAATTGATATGTTTAAAACTTATTAAGAACCTGTTTGAGCGACATTAACCACATCATTAATTATTCTACCACTGCCTGCTTTGCTAATTTCCAGCAAATTGTCACCTTTGTCTTTCAGATTGAAATGAATGCAGTCACAGAAACCTTTCCGGATTTTGCTGCTTTGGTCCATTGGTGGAATTATGGACAATGAGGTTTGAGTGAAAACACACTTTTTTCAATAAGACTGAGCAAAAAATGTGCTTCTCATGCTGTCCACAAAACACCAGCAGATGATGGCATGTCAATTTGATAACCAAAGTCTTTTCAAGCCAGTGTTACATGTGGAGAAAGTAACTGACATCAAAACACCTTCTTTGGATGATGTCCTTTTGCATTTTAGGTCTTTCAAGCTTGTGGAGAACATCTATGCAGACACTGAGATTTTCGATCCTGAGGCTCTCAACAACCATCATCCATTGACTGCATACACAGTGGGAGGGAAGATACTGGTGACCCCAAAAGTGTGCCTGCTGCATTGAAGGGACGCAGAATGGTGAGTATACTGATTACTCTTCATAGATTGAGTCTGTTGCTTCTGCTCTCGTCAGTAGGCACCCCTGTCTTCAAGAACCGGGCAGTGTAACGGGGTATGATGGATGGAAAATGAGCATAAAATACAAACTTGGTAATTACAGGTCCAAGCTACGTAACGCAGGCTGCATTGAGGTCAGCATTAACCGGAGAAGAAGCGGTGAAGATGATGGTGCAGGTCCTTCTTTGAAGAGAGCAAAGCGAGGGGAGATTAACTATGTTCCTGACCACCCAGATACCCATACTGATGACTTGCTGGAGGAGGAAAGACTAGCTCTGGTTGAGGAGTTAAAGAAGAGGAATAAGAATGTTGCACTCATAAAGCAACAGATGGAGGTGACATTCTCCCTGAGGCGCAAGGAGATTGTGGAGCTAGTGCCTATGGTGTCAGAGGTTCAGGAGCGGTGGCCTGCTCTGTTTTACGAGGCAGAGGTAAGCAGCTGAGCCAATAATATATTATGTTGTGTTTCAGATTTAGTCTTTGCAAAATAAGAATCTGAAGTTGTTTACTTCCGTTAACCCTCATCCTACCAACTGGGGTACCGGCAGACCCCAGAGGTATACTTTTTGTCATATCTCACATGCTTTGTTCTATCATTTAAATTTTTCATCACTTTGTCAATCAATTTGTTCCTTATGACTTCATATCATTGTTTTCTGTTTTAATTAGTGATTTTTAAAAATACCAATGTATTGGGGTCCTGGGGGTCCCACCAAAAGCACCCAATTGCAGCCTATGCAGTTAAAATAGGTCAAATATAATAGATAAATCAAATGTTTGCCATGGGTCCTAATTTAACTAATTTATTATTAGTGTAATTAATGTCATCCTTCAGATGACATTAATTACACTAATAATGTTTTGAGATGGCATAAGTTAACATGGTGCTATGATGGTTGTTTCTTACAGCAGATTTTTCTTGGGGACCCCAGGATGAGGGTTAATAAAATACATATTTTAACATGAGGATGGTGTTGAAATTGTATTGACTTTGTATTGGACATTTACGTTTGCTGTTCTGTTGTTGTTCAACAGATCAGGGAAGAGTTTCTTCGGCTCACCAACAAGGACCTAATAGACAACTTCGGAGCAGCCATTAATCAGCACACTCCTAGGCTCCTTAAACTCTATCGGGCTAGGCGGACAGCTTTCCCGCCTGAGATGGATCAACTCCTTAACAGACTGGATGAAGAGGTGAATTTCTAGACTTAATAATCTCATTATTCTGGACATTATGGAAATAAATGTATAAAAAGGAATTTTTTTTTTCTTTTTATAAAGCTGCACTAATCAATATTTTTAAATAAACATTGGGTCAAATTTGAGGTGTTGCTCATAGTGACAAACCATCAGAATAACCCCACTGTACACTACCTAAGGGACAGACAAAGATAGCGACAAGGTGGTGAAGAAAGTGGAACATCTAACAGCTAAGAAGCCAGCTATTTATATCAGGAGTTAAAAGGAGTAAATCTTAAGACTTTCATTCAACAGGTATTTGCTGGATGTGGAAGAGGACAGCTGTTTGCCACATAATCAACCTTATAAGGCCATAATATATCAAGTGTGTGATTGTTTCAGTCTGTTGAGTTCTGCATCTAAGTGGGCAAAAATAAATAAATGCAGCTTTAACACAAACCGGGAAGCATGTTTCCATGTTTGTTCTCAGCTTTCTTCATGTTTGTTACATCTTGGTGTAACTTTTCTCCCAACCCTTTGTGTTTCAGACATCTGACATCACAGCACATCGACAGACTGCAGCCTTGAAGGGCCTCCCCTTGTATCTCCGTAACAGTCATGAGAAGCTGTTCAGGAACTGTCTGGTGAGTGGTTATTAGTAGAAAATGTAAATATTTATTATTATTCTGTTATTAAAAATAGACTCTCTTTGACTTCAACCTTTGCCTCTGCCATTTTGTCCCATTCTAGTCTATCCATCCCAGTATCCTCCTTGTTCTCTTTATCTGTCCCAATGCCCACAGTGTCTTCAAGAGTTGTACTTTGCTTGCTATTAGTTGATTCAATTGGTTTCATGTATATGGGGGTTAAATCTTTGGTTGCGGGGTATGAGATGGAAATGTTTAACCCTAAGAGATCCACATAGACCCGTTTTCGTTTTTTCTTTAGGGGGGACAGCAGGCCAGCAGTATATGTAATTAATTAAAATAAATTGTTCCATGCCCACTTATGTCTCATAAGTTGTTGCAGCATCAAACTACATGTGATTATCATAAAGTGGGCATGTCTGTAAAGGGGAGACTCGTGGGTACCCATAGAACCCATTTACATTCACATATCTGGAGGTCAGAGGTCAAAATGACCCCTTCTTCCCTCTCCTAAATGTAGACTAATTTGGAGCATTATTTAGCCTCCTTCCCGCTAACATGACATGGTTGGTGCCATTGGATTCCTTAGGTTGTCTAGTTTCATATGAGACAGTATCTTCACTCTAGCTTTAAAACTGAGCCGCTACAACCTCTCAAAGACAGTAATGTCGGTCGAGATAGCCGGCGATCCCGCTGGTTTCAGAGGGTTAAAATATCAAACATATAAGTAATTCAAGGTAGGAAATTAGCTTTATACAGTATTTGGAATAATTTGCGTTATAAATTAATCTGAGCCACAGTATTTTAATGCCAAATGTCTTTCAGTTTGATTTACTATTCATGCGTTGGTCATTTTTTGTCTGTCATCACAAGGCCACTGACCCAGAAGAGGAGCAGACGAAGGGCCTCATCGTGGGTATCCTCACTGTGTTGGAGGATGATGACAGTTCAGCTCCTGCAACAGTCATTAATGTTGCTGTTGTTGTAGAAGAAGACATCGTCCTCCAGGATCTCCCTGACCTGCCAACGGCTTTTGCTTACCTCTTTGGGCTGATCTACGCTTTAAACCTCCAGTACCCAAAAGAACTGAGGTACACATTCGAAACCATTCAAAAGGTTTTCATGGGACTTGGAACTGATCTCTGCAAGAGTCCGATCCCTCAAAATCAAACTTCTTCAGTGAATCCACCGAGTTAGCTGATAATGTTGGGTCTGGGACAGTTTTGAATTGCAGAGGTTCCTGTTGCCCCTTGTAGAATGACTTAAATCTCGGTTGCCTGAGATGGATCCTCCTCTACCTCCTCTGATTTTAAGTTCAATCTCCCCACCTCTCCTCTCCCTTTTCCCGTTTCTCCATTTCTCTCGCCATCTTCTTTCCTCTCTCAATCGGTCACCTTAACTTGTCTAACTTTCTTACTTAATTTGCATATTCTCCCAATCTCACTCAAATTCTGACCTCTAAAACTCTCCCCTTCTGTCCAGCCAACACGATAACTGTCTCTGCAACTCACAAACTTGTATCTACCTCGAACTCCTCTTCTATGTCTCATTACCTGCCCATCTCTTGCGCTCCGACGTGCCTGAATGCTCTCTTACATTTATCCTGCACCTTATTGGATATTGTTAACCACGTGGCTTATGTTAAGATTGAATAGTGTGTAAATTGATGACACACACCATTGGGCTGCCTTGTTATTTTATTGTTAAAGTTTTATTAGATTGACAGTTCTGGATCACAGTTGTTCTGTTTGGAGTTCCATTTCAACCCATGAGCTACTTCTTGTGGTAACTGAATCTTCTTATGTTTTGTATTTTATCATGGTTTATTACACGGCGTTGTTGAATACTCGATTCTGATTGGTTAATTACGGCGTTCTGCGGTCTGTTATTTCTTTATAGCAGACCGTTGCTATGGGCGCAGCTCTGATGTCAGACTCTGACAGACCGTTTTGTGTCAAATTATTGATTTCTTAAGTAAGTAGCCGTGTAATAAGCGGGATAATGTACAGCTAGCGGGTCATTGTTGTGAAAGAATCCCCTTCAGGGCGATGCCGCTCAACGTTCCTTTTACAACAATGACCGGCTCGCTGTACATTATCCCTTACGTAGATGAGTGTACTCTTTTTAGTAGTCTCACTGTCGAAGTGCTGACTTTTCCCTTTAACTTTATCTTACTAAGGTCACAACTGCTACCTCATTGTATTATGGTGTTCAAGATGTGATTCATACTAGTATACAATGTTAAGTGCTTCATGTTAGTTAAGTGCTAAGACTGGGACAGTTATGGGTCTCAGCAGTTACTTGGCCTTGTTCCAAAGGTTTGGATAGGCTGTGTTTTAATTAATTAAAAAAAGAAGTTTTGAAGGTAGATGTTGCATCTGTAATTATTTATAATTTGATGGGTAGTTATTGGTCCTAATTTATATATTTGACTTACCTTAACTGTTGCAGTGCACAATTTGAAGTTACTCTAACCTATTCCACTAAATGAACTCAACTGAAATGAAGTGGGTACTATGTACAGGTTTAAGTTACTGCAACTAGAGTTAAGTTAACAGAAGTAAGGATTCAAAGTTGTTACAATATGAAATTATAAATTACTGCAACTTGAGTTGAGTTAACAGAAATGAGAATTGAAAGTTGAGCAAACTCAAAAGCAAAACTTAAAATGTTATGTTTAATTGCCCAACTTAAAACTCTGCTGAAGTTTGTTACTTTACAATTTTGAGTTCTGCTAGCTTTTTTTTTTTTACAGTGTACTTTGTCGTGAGGGTTTTCATTTTCCACAGAGAGGAGAATCAGTTGAAGTTATAAAACCAGTTAATTTCTTTCTACTCTTCATAAAATAAAAGAGCAAACACTTCATGAAGTTATGTATCAGTGAAATCTTTATTAGCAACAACATCAGTGATCAACATGACAGTTATTAAGCTCACTCACATGAAGCTGCTGAGCGACACACATTCCTCTCTAAGTTGTTGTTGTCCAACACTTTACAGCAGTGTTGTTCTCTGTCACACAAAGATTCAGTTTCCTCTATAAGCATTCAAACTGCTATTGATCAGAGCTGCTCCCCCCCACACAGAGCTCCTGTCCTGGGCTTCAGCCGGCCCCTCTAGCCCTTACACTGGCTCCTGTGGAGGGACTGGGTCTGGCTGTGGTCCTTATGAAGGACCCTGCAGGAGTACAGCTCTCCTTCCATCCAGCGCTCCTGGCTCAGGCTCATGGTGCTGCTGCTGCTGTAGCGGCCGCTCTTCTCCTCCTCTGAGCTGCTCAGGACCCCCTCCGTCACCTCCGTACCGTCCACCTGCCAGCTCACCACGGCTCCCTGAGGAGAGTAGCCGGTCAGCAGGCAGGCCAGCGTGGCCGAGCCCCCAGAGAGCTGCTCGGAGGAGGGGGGAAGCAGAGAGACTGAGGGCCTGACCATGGTGCCAGCTGGAGGGGAGAGCAGAGACACACAAGGAGCAGATGAACTTCCACTGTAGGACAGACAGCTGGACATGAGACAGTTATGATACCTGACAGAGGTTAACACTACTGTGGATCAGCTGTGTGCATGATACTGTGATCAGACAGAGGAGAGGAGCTGACACATGGCAGGAAATGAGGGGTTAACATATAAAACACAATAGTAAAACTTTGTTTTATATTTAAAGTAATGAATCTTCTACTGTGGAACTCTTCATAAATATTTAATAATTAATATGCAACATGACTTATCTGTGATTTTAAATGAGAACATTGTATTAATCATTAAATTAAATATTCTTTGTAATGTGTGACAGTAAATGATTCATCGCTGTGATGCAAATGTAACATCTGTATTCAGTTATAGACTTTATCATCTGTCTGTTTCACTTCCTTTTCTCCACTTTAAACTAACGAACTGCGAAGTCAAACTACAGCGATAATAAATGAACATATGAACTCTTAAATTTGTTTTAAAAACATTTGCAACAGTTTTTATACCTAACAATCATTTAAATGTTACAGTAAAACATAAAACATAAATAACTTGAAATTAAATTTTGCCGTTATTTTCTGAACATTAAAATGTTCCTACAACCAATTACAACCAAACTTTACTAAACAAATATCTGATTGGAAAAAAGCGAAAGTTATTCTGCATATATTTCACCATAACATCTTCTTTAATACTAACAGAATATTAATATTAATATTTTCCTAAACTTCAATGCCAGCCAAGCTTAATAGACAGCAAAAAATAATATCAACAACATGTAAATTATCCAAAATAATTTTTCATTTCAAAAAATTCTGATGCAAAATTTAGTATTAAAAGAATATTTCATGTTGTATAAATTAAAAATCTCTGGTACTTACAGTTAATGATGAGTTTGGTTCCTCCACCAAAAGTGTACCACAGTGATACAAACTCATTAAGTGGCCGTACAAAAACCTCCTGCACTGTGAACAAGCATCTATCCACTGAAAATACTCTCTGCTTTTTCAATTAACACATAAACAATTATACTTTATTGAATCTACAAAGATTTATTTAATGAAATGGATTGAAATTATTGTATAAATGAAGATCATTTTTATAATTTTTCTTTATTTTTCTACACCAGACAGAGAAACGATCACAGTCTCCTTGTAACAAAGTCATTTTTTCACAGTTTTATATCAGCTGCTACATGGTTAAATGAACATGATGCTTTTGAATAATAATAACTCATAAACTCATATTAAGCAGAACTGAAATATGCTATTTATCTCCAGTAAACCCTGTCAGTAGATTAAAGGCAGACAAACAGACATATCATACCAACCACAGTGGACACAAACTCATCCTTAAATCCTCAACTGCACTTCTAATATAAATATGTTTCTTCTATTATCCATTCAGATGATAGATGGTGTAAATCCAATCAGTATTCCTCCTGATTTAGTGTCCCACGTTGCCTTCAGTGTGTTGAGAGCAGAGAAATCATTTCCATAGAGAGGAGGCTTTGCATCGTCAGCTGATCCTCCAGTGAACTGAGAAGGTTTATAGTCCTGTGAGTTCAACACTGCAGGACTCAGATGTGTCAGTCAACACAGCAGAAAGCACAACCAGCATGACTCTCATCACCATCCTCATCTGGACGCTGGCCTGCTGCTGTTTTACAGGTTCATTCACTCAGCAACATTTCAGACATGATGTGCTGCCTTTTCTCTCATTTATTTCTGCTGATCAATGAATGATTTGTTTTTGTCTGCAGGATGCAGCGGTCAGGTGACTGTGACTCAGCCTCCAGTAGTGACATCTACTCCAGGATCCACCGTCTCTCTCACCTGTAAGACCAGCCGAGCTGTTCACAGATGGTCTAGTGGAGCTGAGGAGATGCACTGGTATCAACAGAAATCTGGACAGCCTCCAAAGCTCATAATAAGACATGTGAGCACACGTGTATCAGGAACAGCAGCTCGGTTTAGTGGCAGTGGAAGCAGCTCTGACTTCACTTTGACCATCAGTGGAGTTCAGACTGAAGACGCAGTAGTTTATTACTGTCAGAGTGCCCACAGCGGTAATGTGTTCACACAGTGATTTGTAGTCGTACAAAAACCTCCCTCAGTCTGACTGCAGAGACACTGAGCTGTTACAGCAGGAACCGACTGCAGCTGCTGAAGAGGAAGAGACTCTGACACAGACCACTGAACACAGAGCTGACAGGAACCTCACCAAGCACACACCTTATTTTTAATTCTCCTTCTCACTTCAAAGTATAACGTTTACCATTCTCAGATTGGAGCAGAGACTTCTTCTCTACTTTCTCATTTTCTATTCCTTCATTAGCTCCCTGACCATCCTTCACAGTGACAGAGACTAAGGTTGCAAAAGTGTTGTTTATGCCCCAATTCAGAAAATCTGGATTTTTTTTAAAGTACTTTTTTTCATCCGACACCACCTACCTCAAAGCAAACCCCAACTTTGCTCTCATTTCTTGGCTATAAAATATTTTGCTTTTGACTCTAGCCATCGTGTTTAAACAAGCTAGTGGCTGTTCTTGTGTCTCGACCCCAAACCAGGAAGTGTGACCTGTATTCCTTTACCAAATAGAAGTCTATTCAAGTGTGCTATTAGTATATTTATTTTAAACTTAAAATAACACAACAACATTACTTTTTATGTACTTATCAGAGATATAATTAAGATATACTTCTGTACATATACTTCCTCCTGAATGTCAGCTGTCTCCAGTTACAATTCACCATGTAGAAATTAAACAGGTCTCTTCATACAAATACCTGAGTTATGATAGACTCCACCCTATCATGCACCCCTCACATTGAATTTACCTGTAAGAAGATACAGCAGATCATTTACTTTCTTCGCAGACTCAGATTATTTGGAGCCAGTAGCCAGATTATTTTTCTATTTTTCAGTTCAGTGATTCAGAGTGTCCTGTTGTACTGCAGCACAGCCTGGCTCAGTAGTCTATCTGTAAAACTTAAAACTAAACTTTATAGCCAAATCAAAATCTGCACAAAGATCATTGGCCAACCTGTGACAGTCTCCTTTCAAGCAGCTCACAACAAGAGCATGCTCAGACAGGCCAACAGCATCTCTTCTGATCCCTTACATGGTTTAAATGGGGAATATCAACTTCTGCCCTCCAAGAGGCGATTCAGAGTCCCTACATTTAACCTGCATCAGGCTAAAGAACGCTTTTGTCCATCAGTCCATCTGGTTGCTAAATAATAATGAATGTGCTGCTAAAGACATGTAAATCCAGAGGACAGATGGTCAGTTTGTAATGGGTTATGTATGAATAATTGTGATGTGTTTTGTTTTTTTGTCTGATGGGTCTTACTTCTCTGTTTGTTTATGGTAACAGTATGTCTATTGTATGTGTACTTTTTCTCCAACTGAGCTGCCTATGGATGCAAAATGAATTTAGTGCAAACTGACAATAAAGTTGTATCATATAGTAAACTTGTCAGTATGAGCCAAGTATACTTAGACTTTTCCTTATACTTGTCAGTATGAGCCAACTACACTTTGACTTTTCTGTATACTTTAACCCTATTTTATCTACCATACAGGTATCGAGAGGGCACCTTCAATGCGTTTTATAAAAAAAACAAAGAAACATGATGTGACCCCTGACCCATCTGGATTAACAGACTGAAGTACACGATCATGAAAAGAGCTAAGAGTTAGCCAGAGTTGTTGTGAACCTGGACAGCCAGCAGAGAGCAGCCTGCATCTATTTATGACCTTTGGGAAACTTTGCAAAGACAGAAACAGCAGAGAGATGAGGAACAGAGAGTCTAAAGTTTCTACATGTTCTTAGTCAGTCCACAGGGAGACGGAGCCTTGACCTACTCCACCTCATCTCTCCCTTTCAGTTTCACAAGAACAGGTGTGCGTTTGCCTTCTTAAATGTATTTTTGCATGATTTTACTGCATCACTGCTCCTCACAGTTTAAGTTCTCCTGTCACAGAGAGTCTGAACTGTTTTCATGCACTCACACTGAAAACTGCATCAGGATGATGTTGTCAATAACTCTGATTGTCGTGTTGGGTTTTCTGAGTCAGGGTGAGAGATTCTGAAAATGTATCTGACATTGTGGCTTTAATTGATGTCTAATTTATTATCATCTAAACTGCTGATTCTCAAGGTTTATATTTCATTTCTCATTTCAGAGACTTCTGCAAACAAATTTCTGACTCAGGCTGACAAATCCAAGTCTGTTAGTGTTGGAGGGACCGTGAGCATCAGCGCCACAGGGAGTTCAGATATTGGTGCTGATCTCAGTTGGTACCTTCAGAAACCTGGACAGGCTCCCAAACTCCTTATATACACTACATCAACTCTCTTCTCAGGGACTGCGTCTCGATTCAGTGGCAGTAGCTCTGGTTCTGACTACACTTTAACCATCACAGGTGTTCAGACTGACGATGCTGGAGATTACTACTGTCTGGGCGCTCATGGTGGAGCGTTTACACAGTGATTTAGAGCCTTACAAAAACCTCCTTCAGTTTGACTGAAGTGAAACTGGCCTGCTGCAGGTGCAGAGGGTTGGTGAAGAGACTGTGATGAGGAGAACTGGTCCAGTGAACACAACACAAGAGTCATCAAGCAGAACCACAATGAATCTAAATAAAACTGGAACAAACTCACAGACGCTCTTCATCTACAGTTTAAATTTATAATCTTGTCATTCAGTCTCTTTATAAGTAAACTGGGGAGGTTAAACTCTTGCTGGACTATAGCCACTGATATCAAAACATGTTGAAAAGTGTTTCTACAAACAGCTGCACAAAACAATTAATTATTTAATTTTGCTTTACTTTTCTTCACCAGACAGAGAAACGATCACAGTCTCCTTGTAACAAAGTAATTTTTTCATAGTTTTATATCAGTTGCTACATGGTTAAATGAACATGATGCTTTTTAATAATAATAATAATAACTTATAAACTCATATTAAGCAGATCTGAAATATGTTATTTATCTCCAGTAAACCCTGTCAGTAGATTAAAGGCAGACAAACAGACATATCATACCAACCACAGTGGACACAAACTCATCCTTAAATCCTCAACTGCACTTCTAATATAAATATGTTTCTTCTATTATCCATTCAGATGATAGATGGTGTAAATCCAAGCAGTATTCCTCCTGATTTAGTGTCCCACGTTGCCTTCAGTGTGTTGAGAGCAGAGAAATGATTTCCATAGAGAGGAGGCTTTGCATCGTCAGCTGATCCTCCAGTGAACTGAGAAGGTTTATAGTCCTGTGAGTTCAACACTGCAGGACTCAGATGTGTCAGTCAACACAGCAGAAAGCACAACCAGCATGACTCTCATCACCATCCTCATCTGGACGCTGGCCTGCTGCTGTTTTACAGGTTCATTCACTCAGCAACATTTCAGACATGATGTGCTGCCTTTTCTCTCATTTATTTCTGCTGATAAATGAATGATTTGTTTTTGTCTGCAGGATGCAGCGGTCAGGTGACTGTGACTCAGCCTCCAGTAGTGACATCTACTCCAGGATCCACTGTCTCTCTCACCTGTAAGACCAGCCAAGCTGTTTACAGCCACAGTAGTCTTGGTGATTATATGTTCTGGTATCAACAGAAATCTGGACAGCCTCCAAAGCTTCTAATAAGACATGCGAGCACACGTGAATCAGGAACAGCAGCTCGGTTTAGTGGCAGTGGAAGCAGCTCTGACTTCACTTTGACCATCAGTGGAGTTCAGACTGAAGACGCAGCAGTTTATTACTGTCAGAGTGCCCACAGCGGTAATGTGTTCACACAGTGATTTGTAGTCGTACAAAAACCTCCCTCAGTCCGACTGCAGAGACACTGAGCTGTTACAGCAGGAACCGACTGCAGCTGCTGAAGAGGAAGAGACTCTGACACAGACCACTGAACACAGAGCTGACAGGAACCTCACCAAGCACACACCTTATATTTAATTCTGCTTCTCCCTTCAAAGTATAACGTTTACCATTCTCAGATTGGAGCAGAGACTTCTCCTCTAGTTTCTTATGTTCTATTGCTTCATTGGCTCCCTGACCATCCTTCACAGTGACGGAGCCTAAGGTTGCAAAAGTGTTGTTTATGCCCCAATTCAGAAAATCTGGATTTTTTTTAAAGTACTTTTTTTCATCCGACACCACCTACCTCAAAGCCAATCCCAACTTTGCTCTCATTTCTTGGCTATAAAATATTTTGCTTTTTGACTCTAGCCATCGTGTTTAAACAAGCTACTTGGTGTTCTTGTGTCTCGACCCCAAACCAGGAAGTGTGACCTGTATTCCCTACCAAATAGAAGTCTATTCAAGTGTGCTATTAGTATATTTATTTGAAACTTAAAATAACACAACAACATTACTTTTTATGTACTTATCAGAGATATACTTAAGATATACTTCTGTACATATACTTCCTCCTGAACTTCAGCTGCCTCCAGTTACAATTCACAATGTAGAAATTAAACAGGTCTCTTCATACAAATACCTGAGTTATGATAGACTCCACCCTATCATGGACCCCTCACATTGAATTTACCTGTAAGAAGATACAGCAGATCATTTACTTTCTTCGCAGACTCAGATTATTTGGAGCCAGGAGCCAGATTATTTTTCTATTTTTCAGTTCAGTGATTCAGAGTGTCCTGTTGTACTGCAGCACAGCCTGGCTCAGTAGTCTCTCTGTAAAACTTAAAACTAAACTTTATAGCCAAATCAAAATCTGCACAAAGATCATTGGCCAATCTGTGAAAGCCTCCTTTCAAGCAGCTCACAACAAGAGTATGCTCAGACAGGCCAACAGCATCTCTTCTGATCCCTTACATGTTTTAAATGGGGAATATCAACTTCTGCCCTCCAAGAGGCGATTCAGAGTCCTTACATTTAACCTGCATCAGGCTAAAGATCGCTTTTGTCTATCAGTCCATCTGGTTGCTCAATAATAATTAATGTGCTGCTAAAGACATGTAAATCCAGAGGACAGATGGTCATTTTATAATGAGTTATGTATGAATAATTGTGATGTGTTTTGTTTTTTGTCTGATGGGTCTTACTTGTCTGTTTGTTTATGGTAACAGTATGTCTATTGTATACTTTTTCTCAAACTGAGCTGCCTATGGATGCAAAAGGAATTTAGTGTAAACTGAAAATAAAGTTGTATCATATCGTAAACTTGCCAGTATGAGCCAAGTATACTTTGACTTTTCTGTATACTTGTCAGTATGAGCCAAGTATACTTTGACTTTTCTGTATACTTTATCCTATTTTACCTACCATACAGGTATCCAGAGGGCACCTTTAATGCGTTTTATAAAAAAAACAAAGAAACATGATGTGACCCCTGACCCCACAAGACCACAGTGTCACAGCTGAAGCATCTGGATTAACAGACTGAAGTACACGATCATGAAAAGAGCTAAGAGTTAGCCAGAGTTGTTGTGAACCTGGACAGCCAGCAGAGAGCAAACTGCATCTATTTATGGCCTTTGGGAAACTTTGTAAAGACAGAAACAGCAGAGAGATGAGGAACAGAGAGTCTAAAGTTTCTACATGTTCTTAGTCAGTCCACAGGGAGACGGAGCCTCGACTTACTCCACCTCATCTCTCCCTTTCAGTTTCACAAGAACAGCTGTGGGTTTGCCTTCTTAAATGTATTTTTGCATGTTTTTACTGCATCACTGCTCCTCACAGTTTAAGTTCTCCTGTCACAGAGAGTCTGAACTGTTTTCATGCACTCACACTGAAAACTGCATCAGGATGATGTTGTCAATAACTCTGATTGTTGTGTTGGGTTTTCTGAGTCAGGGTGAGAGATTCTGAAAATGTATCTGACATTGTGGTTTTAATTGATGTCTAATTTATTATCATCTAAACTGCTGATTCTCAAGGTTTATATTTCATTTCTCATTTCAGAGACTTCTGCAAACAAGTTTCTGACTCAGGCTGACAAATCCAAGTCTGTTAGTGTTGGAGGGACCGTGAGCATCAGCGCCACAGGGAGTTCAGATATTGGTGCTGATCTCAGTTGGTACCTTCAGAAACCTGGACAGGCTCCCAAACTCCTTATATACTCTACATCAACTCTCTTCTCAGGGACTGCGTCTTGATTCAGAGGCAGTAGATCTGGTTCTCACTACACTTTAACCATCACAGGTGTTCAGACTGACGATGCTGGAGATTACTTCTGTCTGGGCGCCCATGGTGGAGCGTTCACACAGTGATTTAGAGCCGTACAAAAACCTCCTGCAGTTTGACTGAAGTGAAACCGGCCTGCTGCAGGTGCAGAGGGTTGGTGAAGAGACTGTGATGAGGAGAACTGGTCCAGTGAACACAACACAGGAGTCATCAAGCAGAACCACAATGAATCTAAATAAGACTGGAACAAACTCACAGACGCTCTTCCATACACAGTTTAAAATTATAATCTTGTCATTCAGTCTCTTTATAAGTAAACTGGGGAGATTAAACTCTTGTTGGACTATAGCCACTGATATCAAAACATGTTGAAAAGTGTTTCTACCAACAGCTGCACAAAAAAATCTAATATAACAGAAAATTCTAATTTACTAATCTTCATTATAAAAATCCAAAATATTTCATTTTCTAAACAGAGCCTTTCCTTTCAAAATATCACAAAGTAGTAAAAAATACAACCACTAACAAAGAACATGATGTACTAAAAGGTATAGTATATGATGTTTGATACTGATATGACCAAGAAGGTATTTTTCATAATAAATTTATATTAAAGGAAATACAAAGACAGTGACTAATCCACAGTTTTATTTAATGATGGTTTAATGTTCATGCCACATTTCTGATGAATGAACAGTTCATGTTGGAGTGAAACTAAACTAAAATTCAGTTTACTTTGAAAAGTATTGAACATAACATGCAGAAGATCCATATAAGAAAGCAGCCTGCATACTGAATTGAAATTATTGTATAAATGAAGATTAATTATTAAATTTTTCTTTACTTTTCTACACCAGACAGAGAAACGATCACAGTCTCCTTGTAACAAAGTCATTTTTTCACAGTTTTATATCAGTTGCTACATGGTTGAATGAACATGATGCTTTTTAATAAACTTCTAATATAAATATGTTTCTTCTATTATCCATTCAGATGATAGATGGTGTAAATCCAAGCAGTATTCCTCCTGATTTAGTGTCCCACGTTGCCTTCAGTGTGTTGAGAGCAGAGAAATGATTTCCATAGAGAGGAGGCTTTGCATCGTCAGCTGATCCTCCAGTGAACTGAGAAGGTTTATAGTCCTGTGAGTTCAACACTGCAGGACTCAGATGTGTCAGTCAACACAGCAGAAAGCACAACCAGCATGACTCTCATCACCATCCTCATCTGGACGCTGGCCTGCTGCTGTTTTACAGGTTCATTCACTCAGCAACATTTCAGACATGATGTGCTGCCTTTTCTCTCATTTATTTCTGCTGATCAATGAATGATTTGTTTTTGTCTGCAGGATGCAGCGGTCAGGTGACTGTGACTCAGCCTCCAGTAGTGACATCTACTCCAGGATCCACCGTCTCTCTCACCTGTAAGACCAGCCAAGCTGTTTACAGCCACAGTAGTTATGGTCATTATATGTTCTGGTATCAACAGAAATCTGGACAGCCTCCAAAGCTCCTAATAAAATTTGCGAGCACACGTGAATCAGGAACAGCAGCTCGGTTTAGTGGCAGTGGAAGCAGCTCTGACTTCACTTTGACCATCAGTGGAGTTCAGACTGAAGACGCAGCAGTTTATTACTGTCAGAGTTACCATAGCGACCCAGTGTTCACACAGTGATTTGTAGTCGTACAAAAACCTCCCTCAGTCCGACTGCAGAGACACTGAGCTGTTACAGCAGGAACCGACTGCAGCTGCTGAAGAGGAAGAGACTCTGACACAGACCACTGAACACAGAGCTGACAGGAACCTCACCAAGCACACACTACACATTCACACTAATAACTTCATTAAAGAGATTATTAAAATATCTAATAACACATCATGTTCTGTTCACATTTACTCTCAGCTAAAGAGACAAATGTTGCCTGATCACATATTTGAGTCATGATTTCTTCCTCCCTAAAAGTAAAGTTCCCATTATTCTCCACGTATTTTTTAATAAAAAAAAAGATGTATTATTTACTTTTCTTTACTATAATGTAATATCACTCTCTATACCAATTTAAAAAATATAAATATTGATATTTACATGATGAATCTTTAAGCAAGTGTGCTATTAGTATACTGTACTTATTTAAAACTTGAGAGAGAGAGTATACTTTCAGTTTACTTTTTATGTACTTATCAGAGATATACTTATGTATAGTATACTTGGATTATACTTGTCCTTAATCTTTTGATTGAGATATACTTAAGAAAAGTATAATTAAGTATTCTTGCCTTATAAGCCTACAGAAAGGTATACTTGGCTTGTAGTTGTATTAACTTTTTGATAGAGTATCCTATTAAAGTGTGTGAGAGTTTGTAAAAGAATGTTTTGATATGAATTTACTTCAATTCATCAAGAATTTCTTCGTTCACCGTGGAGATGCTGGTAATGTTATGTTGTACAGTTTACACTTCAAAAAAACTTAAATTAATTTCTAATTAAGGTGAACATTTTAAGGGATTGTTGTCCCTTAAAATGCACAAATTTGAAGTGGAAGCATGCAGATGATCAAGTAAAAATCCTTATCAAGGCAGGTTTACTGTATAATAGCCATAGATAATAGCCGATGTAACAGGATCAGCTCCTCTATCACATGCAGAGTCAGTTGAACAGTCTGCAGAGTAAAACACTGCAGATCATGTAAAGTCATAACAAAACACATGGACTTGTTCTCTGTCACTTCCTTGTTGATCGATGATGGAGATTCGAAGTTCGGCAATTTTAAATTGATGCAAAAGGATGAATGATAGTTTTTGTTGTTTGGACCAATGAAACCACACACACATTCATCACACACACACACCTGAGTGACGTATACCTCAGGTCCCACTGGGACTGTTGATGTTTTCCTTCTGTCAACCCTCAGAGGACTGTTTCTCTTATTGTGAAAAGCCTGTCTTGAATGAGCCTAACAAACTGAACCAGGATCAGTCTGTTTCATAAAGACACTCAGAGCTGATCAGAGCCTGAATTCATCAAAATGTGTCAGAGGAGGAAATCAGTCTGAACCGGACAAAAACTTTCAGAGTGACACATGTTTGTTCCCTCTTTTAGGATGAAGAGTGAAAGGATTTTATCAACTTTCCTAACAGGAGATGACTCATATCTCAGCTGAAATGTATCAGAGCTGCAGAGGAGTTTGACCTGTCAGCAGCTGCTGGTGGAGCTCACACTGATGTTTTGGGAACGCTTGATGACATTAAACTTATTCAAAGATCTTTGAATAATATAGACCAACAATACAGACCAACTGAGACAGTTTCTCTGTGCTGAAGCTCTGAGACTGCTGAATGAACAAAGGGCATGGAGGAGACGAGAACTGGAGAACATGGAACAAACACTTGGTGAATATAAAATCAACTAGTAATTGTAGTTGATGTAGTAGTTGCAGTAATAGGTGTCGTAGTTGTAGTTTTATTAGTAGTCATTGTGGTAGCACTAGTAGTTGTTGTAGTAACTTAAGTAGTAGTAGTAGTTGTTTTTGTTGTTGTTGTTGTAGTAGTAGTCATAAAAATGTCATAGTATAGTATGCCATAACAAGTTTTTGTACTTTGTTATTTGTCTTTCTCTGTATAATATCGTTTGGTCTTTTTTATATATGTCCCTGCACATGTCTTCACTTGTTTTGTAATCACTTTATAACACAATAAAAAAATTAAATAATAAAAAGAAAACGTATTCAAAGATCTTTTGGGACAAAAAGCTGAATAATATGATTTATTTATCTATAAACACAACTTTGGGGTGAAGCCCTGAATTTGATTGAAACATTTAAGTCAAGTCAAGTCAATTTTATTTGTATAACCCAATATCACAAATCACAACGTTGCCTTTACAATCTGTACAGGTTACGACACCCCCTGTCCTTTTAAGTACGACCATCTCATCGAATGAGGAAAAACTCCCCTAAAACAACCCCTTTAACAGGGAAAAAATATGGAGGAAACCTCAGGAGGAGCAACAGAGGAGGGATCCCTCTTCCAGGACAGACAGAAGTGCATTTAAGTCCCTTTAAGGGATAGTTACCACTTCTTCAATCAATCTTTAAACCATGCAGATAATGCATTAAAAACCCCTTAACAAGAAAGAGGACTGGTTCAAAATAAAAGCCAGAAAAAATAAAGTTTTTGAAGATTTAAAATAAACTAAATTGAGGAGATAACCAAGAAGAGAATATTGGATCGTGTTTTCTCAACTGTAAGAGCCGTAGAGGGGACATTATCATATTTTATTATTTTTAGGTTTATCCAGCAACATGATCTGACCTCTGACCCTGACCTGAAGTACATGATCAAGAAAAGAGCTAAGGACTGAATACAAAATCAATCTCATGTCAATCTGGAGTTGTTGTGAACCTGCACAGCCAGCAGATGGCACCATTGCTGCACTTTCCTTTTTTTTACACATGATCTGACCCCTGACCCCACAAGACCACAGTGTCACAGCTGAAGCATCTGGATTAACTGACTGAAATACACCATCATGATAAGAGCTAAGAGTTAGCCAGAGTTGTTGTGAACCTGGACAGCCAGCAGAGAGCAACCTGCATCTATTTATGACCTTTGGGAAACTTTGCAAAGACAGAAACAGCAGACCGCATCAGGCTAAAGAATGCTTTTGTCCATCAGTCCATCTGGTTGCTAAATAATAATTAATATGCTGCTAAAGACATGTAAATCCAGAGGACAGATGGTAATTTTGTAATGAGTTATGTATGAATAATTTTAATGTGTTTTGTTTTTTGTCTGATGGGTCTTACTTGTCTGTTTGTCTATGGTAACAGTATGTCTATTGTATGTGTACTTTTTCTCAAACTGAGCTGCCTATGGATGCAAAATGAATTTAGTGCAAACTGACAATGAAGTTGTATCGTATCGTAAACTTGTCAGTATGAGCCAAGTATACTTAGACTTTTCTGTATACTTGTCAGTATGAGCCAAGTATACTTAGACTTTTCTGTATATTTTATCATATTTTATCTACCATACAGGTATCCAGAGGGCACCTTTGCTGTGTTCTTTTTAAAAATAAAAATGATGTGACCCCTGACCCATCTGGATTAACAGACTGAAGTACACGATCATGAAAAGAGCTAAGAGTTAGCCAGAGTTGTTGTGAACCTGGACAGCCAGCAGAGAGCAGCCTGCATCTATTTATGACCTTTGGGGAACTTTGCAAAGACAGAAACAGCAGAGAGATGAGGAACAGAGAGTCTAAAGTTTCTACATGTTATTAGTCAGTCCACAGGGAGACGGAGCCTCGACTTACTCCACCTCATCTCTCCCTTTCAGTTTCACAAGAACAGGTGTGGGTTTGCCTTCTTAAATGTATTTTTGCATGTTTTTACTGCATCACTGCTCCTCACAGTTTAAGTTCTCATGTCACAGAGAGTCTGAACTGTTTTCATGCACTCACACTGAAAACTGCATCAGGATGATGTTGTCAATAACTCTGATTGTCGTGTTGGGTTTTCTGAGTCAGGGTGAGAGATTCTGAAAATGTATCTGACATTGTGGCTTTAATTGATGTCTAATTTATTATCATCTAAACTGCTGATTATCAAGGTTTATATTTCATTTCTCATTTCAGAGACTTCTGCAAACAAGTTTCTGACTCAGGCTGACAAATCCAAATCTGTTAGTGTTGGAGGGACCGTGAGCATCAGCGCCACAGGGAGTTCAGATATTGCTGCTGATCTCAGTTGGTACCTTCAGAAACCTGGACAGGCTCCCAAACTCCTTATATACAAAGCATCAACTCTCTTCTCAGGGACTGCGTCTCGATTCAGTGGCAGTAGATCTGGTTCTCACTACACTTTAACCATCACAGGTGTTCAGACTGACGATGCTGGAGATTACTACTGTCTGGGCTACCATGATGGCAATGTGTTCACACAGTGATTTAGAGCCGTACAAAAACCTCCTTCAGTTTGACTGAAGTGAAACCGGCCTGCTGCAGGTGCAGAGGGTTGGTGAAGAGACTGTGATGAGGAGAACTGGTCCAGTGAACACAACACAAGAGTCATCAAGCAGAACCACAATGAATCTAAATAAAACTAGAATAAACTCACAGACACTCTTCCATATACAGTTTAAACTTATATTATTGTCTCTTTATGTGTAAACTGGGAGGTTAAATTCTTGTTGGACTATAGCCACTGATATCAAAACATGTTGAAAAGTGTTTCTACCAACAGCTGCACAAAACAATCTAATGTAACAAGAGTTGAAACAGAAACAAGATTAAAAAAAAATACAAACATCTCCTGTACTATCAGGTGTAGTATATCAGGTTTGATTATGAGATGATCAATTAGTTATTTTTCATAATGAATATGTTATAAAAAACAAACATTAAATTAATGGTATTAATTAAAATTATTGTATAAATGAAGATTATTTCTTTAATTTTTCTTTACTTTTCTACACCAGACAGAGAAACGATCACAGTCTCCTTGTAACAAAGTCATTTTTCACAGTTTTATATCAGTTGCTACATGGTTAAATGAACATGATGCTTTTATATAATAATAATAACTCATAAACTCATATTAAGCAGAACTGAAATATGTTATTTATCTCCAGTAAACCCTGTCAGTAGATTAAAGGCAGACAAACAGACATATCATACCAACCACAGTGGACACAAACTCATCCTTAAATCCTCAACTGCACTTCTAATATAAATATGTTTCTTCTATTATCCATTCAGATGATAGATGGTGTAAATCCAAGCAGTCTTCCTCCTGATTTAGTGTCCCACGTTGCCTTCAGTGTGTTGAGAGCAGAGAAATGATTTCCATAGAGAGGAGGCTTTGCATCGTCAGCTGATCCTCCAGTGAACTGAGAAGGTTTATAGTCCTGTGAGTTCAACACTGCAGGACTCAGATGTGTCAGTCAACACAGCAGAAAGCACAACCAGCATGACTCTCATCACCATCCTCATCTGGACGCTGGCCTGCTGCTGTTTTACAGGTTCATTCACTCAGCAACATTTCAGACATGATGTGCTGCCTTTTCTCTCATTTATTTCTGCTGATAAATGAATGATTTGTTTTTGTCTGCAGGATGCAGCGGTCAGGTGACTGTGACTCAGCCTCCAGTAGTGACATCTACTCCAGGATCCACCGTCTCTCTCACCTGTAAGACCAGCCAAGCTGTTTATTCCAACTGTGGTGGTGGTGCTCATTGTATGAGCTGGTATCAACAGAAATCTGGAGAGAGTCCAAAGCTCCTCATAAAACAAGTTAGCACAAGGCATTCAGGAACAGCAGCTCGGTTTAGTGGCAGTGGAAGCAGCTCTGACTTCACTTTGACCATCAGTGGAGTTCAGACTGAAGACGCAGCAGTTTATTATTGTCAGAGTCAACATCAAATAAACAGTGCTTGGGTGTTCACACAGTGATTTGCAGTCGTACAAAAACCTCCCTCAGTCCGACTGCAGAGACACTGAGCTGTTACAGCAGGAACCGACTGCAGCTGCTGAAGAGGAAGAGACTCTGACACAGACCACTGAACACAGAGCTGACAGGAACCTCACCAAGCACACACTACACATTCACACTAACAACTTCATTAAACACATTATTAAAATATCTAATAACACATCATGTTCTGTTCACATTTACTCTCAGATAAAGAGACAAATGTTGCCTGATCACATATCTGAGTCATGATTTATTCTTCCCTAAAAAAATAAAGTTCACATTATTCTCCAAGTTTTCCTTAATAAAAAAAAGATGTATTATTTACTTTTCTTTACTGTAATGTAATATCACTCTCTATACCAATTTAAAAAGGAGAACTATATATATGTAAATGATGAATTCAAAGCTTCCCTTACCAAATAGAAGTTTATTCAAGTGTGCTATTAGTATACTTATTTTCAACTTAAAATAAGAGACAATACTTTCAGTTTACTTTTCTTGTACTTATCAGAGATATACTTAAGTATACTTAGCTTATTACAATTACAGTAAAGTATAGTATACTTGGTTTATACTTTTACTTAATCTTTTGATCGAGATATACTTAAGAAAAGTATAATTAAGTGTTCTTACCTTATAGGCCTACAGAAAGGTATACTTGGCTTGTAGTTGTACTAACTTTTTGATAGAGTAGTGTAATGGCAATTTTCATATCTGGAGTTTAACACTGTACCTTTAGATAATCTCAGGGCCTCACATGTTCAACTTCGTCACCATAGGACAGTGACCTGACATTTTAGTTCTCTGTAACTGCAAACAACAGATTGCTGAAATACTTGTTATGTCTTGTGATGCTCTGTTGTCTGCTGTGTGCTGACGCATTGATACACTTTCTATCCTTCTCTTCTTTTCTTCTTTGCACTTATCTTCATGTTATGCTTTAAATGTATAAATGCTGACTACTCTTTGTATTCGGGGCTCACTTGCCACAGTCCACAACAGGTGGCTGTGCTCGTGAGTCCATCTGCAGATGTTTTAGTTATTAATGTATGCCTTTTTATTAAATTCACTGAAAGACAAGTTGTTACGTTGGTTTGTGTCTTGTTTTAACAGAAACTGCCACCACAGTAGCCTCTTAAAGTGTGTGAGAGTTTGTAAACAAATGTTTTGATATGAATTTACTTCAATTCATCAAGAATTTTTTACGTTTTGGGATTCTTCGTTCACCGTGTAGACATGTGAGAAAAATGTATTTCTTTTTTTATCATCAAAAAACATCAAGTCAAATAGCAAAAGGAGAAAGTCTCTTTATGTAATACATAAATCATTGGCTAAGTACTATAAGGTAAAGTATACAAAGTGTACTTTCATAAACTAAAAAGTGGGCTACAAGTATATAACTATTAAACTAAGAGTATACCTATTCACTTGTAGTATACTTGAACTTTACTTAACTTCATAAAATAAACTCTAAGTATACTACTTCTTCGTGAGGGTTTTAATTTTCCACAGAGAGGAGAATCAGTTGAAGTTATAAAACCAGTTAATTTCTTTCTACTCTTCATAAAATAAAAGAGCAAACACTTCATGAAGTTATGTATCAGTGAAATCTTTATTAGCAACAACATCAGTGATCAACATGACAGTTATTAAGCTCACTCACATGAAGCTGCTGAGCGACACGCATTCCTCTCTAAGTTGTTGTTGTCCAACACTTTACAGCAGTGTTGTTCTCTGTCACACAAAGCTTCAGTTTCCTCTACAAGCATTCAAACTGCTATTGATCAGAGCTGCTCCCCCCCACACAGAGCTCCTGTCCTGGGCTTCAGCCGGCCCCTCTAGCCCGTACACTGGCTCCTGTGGAGGGACTGGGTCTGGCTGTGGCCCTGATGGAGGACCCTGCAGGAGTACAGCTCTCCTTCCATCCAGCGCTCCTTGCTCAGGCTCAGGGTGCTGCTGCTGCTGTAGCGGCCGCTCTTCTCCTCCTCTGAGCTGCTCAGGACCCCCTCCGTCACCTCCGTACCGTCCACCTGCCAGCTCACCACGGCTCCCTGAGGAGAGTAGCCGGTCAGCAGGCAGGCCAGCGTGGCCGAGCCCCCAGAGAGCTGCTCAGAGGAGGGGGGAAGCAGAGAGACTGAGGGCCTGACCATGAGGCCAGCTGGAGGGGAGAGCAGAGACACACAAGGAGCAGATGAACTTCCACTGTAGGACAGACAGCTGGACATGAGACAGTTATGATACCTGACAGAGGTTAACACTACTGTGGATCAGCTGTGTGCATGATACTGTGATCAGACAGAGGAGAGGAGCTGACACATGGCAGGAAATGAGGAGTTAACATATAAAACACAATAGTAAAACTTTGTTTTTTATTTAAAGTAATGAATCTTCTACTGTGGAACTCTTCATAAATATCTAATAATTAATATGCAACATGACTTATCTGTGAATTTAAAAAGGAACATTGTATTAATGATCATTGAACTAAATCTTGCTATCTTCTTTATAATGTGTGACAGTAAATGATTCATCGCTGCGATGCAAATGTAACATCTGTATTCAGTTATAGACTTTGTCATCTGTCTGTTTCACTTCCTTTTCACCACTTTGAACTAACGAACTGTGAAGTCAAACTACAGCGATAATAAATGAACATATGAACTCTTAAATTTGTTTTAACGGCATTTGCAACAGATTTTATACCTAACAATCGTTTAAATGTTACAGTAAAACATAAAACATAAATAACTTGAAATTAATTTTTGCTGTTATTTTCTGAACATTAAAATGTTCCTGCAGAACAAATTTACAACCAAACTTTATTAAACAAATAAATTATTGGAAAAAAAGCGAAAATTATTCTGCATATATTTCACCATAACATCTTCTTTAATACTAAAAGAATATACATTTTTTCCTAAACTTCAATGCCAGCCGAGCTTAATAGACAGCAAAAAATAATATCCACATGTAAATTATCCAAAATATTTTTTGTTTTATAAAATTCGGATGCAAAAGTTAGTATTAAAAGAATATTTCATGTTGTATAAATTATAAATCTCTGGTACTTACAGTTAATGATGAGTTTGGTTCCTCCACCAAAAGTCCACCACAGTGATACAAACTCATTAAGTGGCCGTACAAAAACCTCCTGCACTGTGAACAAGCATCTATCCACTGAAAATACTCTCTGCTTTCTCAATTAACACAGAAACATTTATACGTTATTGATTTTACAAACATTAAATGAATGATATGGATTGAAATTATTGTATAAATTAAGATTATTTCTTTAATTTTGCTTTACTTTTCTACACCAGACAGAGAAACGATCACAGTCTCCTTGTAAGAAAGTCATTTTTTCACAGTTTTATATCAGTTGCTACATGGTTAAATGAACATGATGCTTTTTAATGATAATAATTTATAAACCCATATTAAAAAGAATTGAAATATGTTATTTATCTCCAGTAAACCCTGTCAGTAGATTACAGGCAGACAAACAGACATATCATACCAACCACAGTGGACACAAACTCATCCTTAAATCCTCAACTGCACTTCTAATATAAATATGTTTCTTCTATTATCCATTCAGATGATAGATGGTGTAAATCCAAGCAGTATTCCTCCTGATTTAGTGTCCCACGTTGCCTTCAGTGTGTTGAGAGCAGAGAAATCATTTCCATAGAGAGGAGGCTTTGCATCGTCAGCTGATCCTCCAGTGAACTGAGAAGGTTTATAGTCCTGTGAGTTCAACACTGCAGGACTCAGATGTGTCAGTCAACACAGCAGAAAGCACAACCAGCATGACTCTCATCACCATCCTCATCTGGACGCTGGCCTGCTGCTGTTTTACAGGTTCATTCACTCAGCAACATTTCAGACATGATGTGCTGCCTTTTCTCTCATTTATTTCTGCTGATAAATGAATGATTTGTTTTTGTCTGCAGGATGCAGCGGTCAGGTGACTGTGACTCAGCCTCCAGTAGTGACATCTACTCCAGGATCCACCGTCTCTCTCACCTGTAAGACCAGCCAAGCTGTTCCAACTTATAGTGGTGCTAATTGTTTATCTTGGTATCAACAGAAATCTGGAGAGAGTCCAAAGCTTCTAATAAAACTTGTGAGCACACGTGAATCAGGAACAGCAGCTCGGTTTAGTGGCAGTGGAAGCAGCTCTGACTTCACTTTGACCATCAGTGGAGTTCAGACTGAAGACGCAGCAGTTTATTACTGTCAGAGTTACCACAACGGACCAGTGTTCACACAGTGATTTAGAGCCGTACAAAAACCTCCCTCAGTCCGACTGCAGAGACACTGAGCTGTTACAGCAGGAACCGACTGCAGCTGCTGAAGAGGAAGAGACTCTGACACAGACCACTGAACACAGAGCTGACAGGAACCTCACCAAGCACACACTACACATTCACACTAATAACTTCATTAAAAACATTATTAAAATATCTAATAACACATCATGTTCTGTTCACATTTACTCTCAGCTAAAGAGACAAATGTTGCCTGATCACATATTTGAGTCATGATTTCTTCCTCCCTAAAAATCAAGTTCTCGTTATTCTCCACGTTTTAAAAAAAAAAAAAAAGTATTATTTACTTTTCTTTACTGAAATGTAATATCACTCTCTATACCAATTTAAAAAGGAGAACTATATATATATACATGATGAATTCAAAGCTGCCCTTACCAAACAGAAGTTTATTCAAGTGTGCTATTAGTATACTTATTTTCAACTTAAAATAAGACACTATACTTTCAGTTTACTTTTTTATGTACTCATCAGAGATATACTTAAGTATACTTAGCTTAATACAATTATAGTAAAGTATAGTATACTTGGCTTATACTTTTACTTCGTTTGATCGAGATATACTTAAGAAAAGTATAATTAAGTGTTCTTGCCTTATAGGCCTACAGAAAGGTATACTTGGCTTGTAGTCGTACTAACTTTTTGATAGAGAAGCCTATTAAAGTGTGTGAGAGTTTGTAAAAGAACGTTTTGATATGAATTTACTTCAATTCATCGAGAATTTTTTACGTTTTGGGATTTTTCGTTCACCGTGGAGACATGAGAGTAAAATGTATTTTTTTTTTTATCATCACAAAACATCGAGTCAAATAGCAAAAGGAGCAAGTTTCTTTATGTAATACATAAATCATTAGCTAAGTACTATAAGTTAAAGTATACAAAGTGAACTTTCATAAACTAAAAAGTGGGCTCCAAGTATATAACTATTAAACTAAGAGTATACCTATTCACTTGTAGTATACTTGAACTTTACTTAACTTCATAAAATAAACTCTAAGTATACTACTTTGTCGTGAGGGTTTTCATTTTCCACAGAGAGGAGAATCAGTTGAAGTTATAAAACCAGTTAATTTCTTTCTACTCTTCATAAAATAAAAGAGCAAACACTTGATGAAGTTATGTATCAGTGAAATCTTTATTAGCAACAACATCAGTGATCAACATGACAGTTATTAAGCTCACTCACATGAAGCTGCTGAGCGACACACATTCCTCTCTAAGTTGTTGTTGTCCAACACTTTACAGCAGTGTTGTTCTCTGTCACACAAAGCTTCAGTTTCCTCTACAAGCATTCAAACTGCTATTGATCAGAGCTGCTCCCCCCCACACAGAGCTCCTGTCCTGGGCTTCAGCCGGCCCCTCTAGCCCTTACACTGGCTCCTGTGGAGGGACTGGGTCTGGCTGTGGTCCTGATGGAGGACCCTGCAGGAGTACAGCTCTCCTTCCATCCAGCGCTCCTGGCTCAGGCTCAGGGTGCTGCTGCTGCTGTAGCGGCCGCTCTTCTCCTCCTCTGAGCTGCTCAGGACCCCCTCCGTCACCTCCGTACCGTCCACCTGCCAGCTCACCACGGCTCCCTGAGGAGAGTAGCCGGTCAGCAGGCAGGCCAGCGTGGCCGAGCCCCCAGAGAGCTGCTCAGAGGAGGGGGGAAGCAGAGAGACTGAGGGCCTGACCATGGTGCCAGCTGGAGGGGAGAGCAGAGACACACAAGGAGCAGATGAACTTCCACTGTAGGACAGACAGCTGGACATGAGACAGTTATGATACCTGACAGAGGTTAACACTACTGTGGATCAGCTGTGTGCATGATACTGTGATCAGACAGAGGAGAGGAGCTGACACATGGCAGGAAATGAGGAGTTAACATATAAAACACAATAGTAAAACTTTGTTTTATATTTAAAGTAATGAATCTTCTACTGTGGAACTCTTCATAAATATCTAATAATTAATATGCAACATGACTTATCTGTGATTTTAAATGGGAACATTGTATTAATGATCATTAAATTAAATTTCTTTTATAATGTGTGACAGTAAATGATTCATCGCTGCGATGCAAATGTAACATCTGTATTCAGTTATAGACTTTATCATCTGTCTGTTTCACTTCCTTTTCACCACTTTAAACTAACGAACTGTGAAGTCAAACTACAGCGATAATAAATGAACATATGAACTCATAAAATTTGTTTTAACGGCATTTGCAACAGTTTTTATACCTAACAATCGTTTAAATGTTACAGTAAAACATAAAACATAAATAACTTGAAATTAAATTTTGCTGTTATTTTCTGAACATTAAAATGTTCCTGCAGAACAAATTTACAACCAAACTTTATTAAACCAATATATTATTGGAAAAAAAGCAAAAATTATTCTGCATATATTTCACCATAACTTCTTCTTTAATACTAAAAGAATATTAATATTAATATTTTCCTAAACTTCAATACCAGCCAAGATTAATAGACGATAAAAAATATCCACAACATGTAAATTATCCAAAATATTTTTTGTTTTATAAAATTCGGATGCAAAAGTTAGAACTAAAAGAATATTTCATGTTGTATAAATTATAAATCTCTGGTACTTACAGTTAATGATGAGTTTGGTTCATCCACCAAAAGTGTACCACAGTGATACAAACTCATTAAGTGGCCGTGCAAAAACCTCCTGCACTGTGAACAAGCATCTATCCACTGAAAATACTCTCTGCTTTTTATAACAATACAGAAAACTTCTTACTTTATTGAATCTATAAATATTAAATTAATGATATCAATTGAAATTATTGTATAAATGAAGATAATTTATTTAATTTTCTTTACTTTTCTACACCAGACAGAGAAACGATCACAGTCTCCTTGTAACAAAGTCATTTTTAAACAGTTTTATATCAGTTGCTACATGGTTAAATGAACATGATGCTTTTTAATAATAATAATAAGTCATAAACTCATATTAAGCAGATCTGAAATATGTTATTTATCTACAGTAAACCCTGTCAGTAGATCAAAGGCAGACAAACAGACATATCATACCAACCACAGTGGACACAAACTCATCCTTAAATCCTCAACTGCACTTCTAATATAAATATGTTTCTTCTATTTTCCATTCAGATGATAGATGGTGTAAATCCAAGCAGTATTCCTCCTGATTTAGTGTCCCACGTTGCCTTCAGTGTGTTGAGAGCAGAGAAATGATTTCCATAGAGAGGAGGCTTTGCATCGTCAGCTGATCCTCCAGTGAACTGAGAAGGTTTATAGTCCTGTGAGTTCAACACTGCAGGACTCAGATGTGTCAGTCAACACAGCAGAAAGCACAACCAGCATGACTCTCATCACCATCCTCATCTGGACGCTGGCCTGCTGCTGTTTTACAGGTTCATTCACTCAGCAACATTTCAGACATGATGTGCTGCCTTTTCTCTCATTTATTTCTGCTGATCAATGAATGATTTGTTTTTGTCTGCAGGATGCAGCGGTCAGGTGACTGTGACTCAGCCTCCAGTAGTGACATCTACTCCAGGATCCACCGTCTCTCTCACCTGTAAGACCAGCCGAGCTGTTTACAAAGACAGTGATGATGCTGATTATTTTACGTTAGGTGATGATGATGAAGAATCTATGCACTGGTATCAACAGAAATCTGGACAGCCTCCAAAGCTCCTAATAAAATATGTGAGCACACGTGAATCAGGAACAGCAGCTCGGTTTAGTGGCAGTGGAAGCAGCTCTGACTTCACTTTGACCATCAGTGGAGTTCAGACTGAAGACGCAGCAGTTTATTACTGTCAGAGTGCCCACCGTATAAACAGTGCTTGGGTGTTCACACAGTGATTTGTAGTCGTACAAAAACCTCCCTCAGTCCGACTGCAGAGACACTGAGCTGTTACAGCAGGAACCGACTGCAGCTGCTGAAGAGGAAGAGACTCTGACACAGACCACTGAACACAGAGCTGACAGGAACCTCACCAAGCACACACTACACATTCACACTAATAACTTCATTAAAAACATTATTAAAATATCTAATAACACATCATGTCCTGTTCACATTTACTCTCAGCTAAAGAGACAAATGTTGCCTGATCACATATTTGAGTCATGATTTATTCCTCCCTAAAAATCAAGTTCACATTATTCTCCACATTGTTTTTAATCAAAAAAAGATGTATTATTTACTTTTCTTTACTGTAATGTAATATCACTCTCTATTCCAATTTAAAAAGGAGAACTATATATATTTACATGATTAATTCAAAGCTTCCCTTACCAAATATAAATTTATTCAAGTGTTCTATTAGTATACTTATTTTAAACTTAAAATAAGAGACTATACTTTCAGTTTATGTTTTTATGTACTTATCAGAGATATATTTAAGTATACTTTGCTTATTACAATTACAGAAAAGTATAGTATACTTGGCTTATACTTTTACTTCTTTTGATCAAGATATACTTAAAAGTATAATTAAGTGTTCTTGCCTTATAGGTCTACAGAAAGGTATACTTGTCTTGTAGTTGTACTAATTTTTTGATAGAGTAGCCTATTAAAGTGTGTGAGAGTTTGTAAACTAATGCTTTGATATGAATTTACTTCAATTCATCAAGAATTGTCTACTTTATTGGATTCTTTGTTCACCGTGGAGACGTGTGAGAAAAATGTATTTTTTTTTTTATCATCACAAAACATCAAGTCAAATAGCAAAAGGAGCAAGTCTCTTTATGTAATACATAAATCATTGGCTAAGTACTATAAGTTAAAGTATACAAAGTGTACTTTCATAAAGTAAAAAGTGGGCTACATGTATATAACTAGTAAACTAACAGTAGTGTGGGGGGTTGACGCTCAATGGTCACCTTGGATTTACTCGTGTACATTTACTTGAGAAGGAAAAACTTCCACAGGACTCCGTTGTAAAAAAGGATAAAAAACAAAAATCTTTATTCCACATTTTTGTAGTATCTTCTTACAGGAGGATTCAAAGCTAAGTTGTCCTAATTAGCAAACTGTACTACGGTAAGAAAACCGTGTGGCTCGGTCCTTAACTTGAGCCTCAACTGAACAAACCACTGTTTGTCAACAGAAAGCTTATATAGTGTTGCCTTTACAAAGTAACACACAAAGACATTGCATCAAGATGAATTAAATCAAATGATCATTAAATGACTTTTAACCTTTTAACATATTAATTACTAGGAATTAACTTATTCAATGAAATCACTTATTTATCTCACATACATAAAATACGGATTGTGCTTATTTATTGAACTAAAACATGTATACTAAACTTGGCTCCCACAGTACACTTATAAATTCACTTGTAGTATAGTTCATATTATATTTGCAGTATAAAATAAAACTTGGATGTAAACTAGTTGTGTACTCAAAGTTTACTACTCTTACATTTAAAGTATACTTTTATAAAGTGTGCCCATTTAGTCCAAAGAAGTATTGAAGTAATGCACTTACAAGTATACTACTAGTACATTGATATTAGTATATTTATTACATAAAGTATATTTGGGATTATACTTGAACTATACTTCAATTTATTTCATAAAATAAACTTGGAAGTATACTTCTTTTTTGTAAGGGATATCAGGTTTAATACTGACATGATCAAGAAGGTATTTTTCATAATGAATATGTTATAAAATAAATACAAAGACACTCATTTATTATAATCCACAGTTTTATTTAATGATGGTTTAATGTTCATGCCACATTTCTGATGAATGAATAGTTTCTCTTTGAGTGAAAATCATTTAATGAACATAAAGAAGAATATGCAGAAGATGAGTATTAGAAAGCAACATGCAGAGTAAAACACTGAGTAGAGAGCTGTGAAACATACAGAAACATGTGAACAGAGGAGATCTGGAGCTTCATCCAGATCTCTGTCAAAGAAGCGGCATCATTTGCAGACAGGAAGTGTTGCTGAAGCTCTACTCTGAGCAGCGGTCAGGCTCCAGGCTTTGAGTGACAGGCCTCTGTCCATTCAGACTGGCCTCACAGCTCACTGAGCACGCCTTCCTCCACTGTTCTGCAAGGAGGCTCAGGGTGCTGCTCCAGCTGTAGTGGCCGTCCCTCCCAAGGACCTCCAGGCTGTGTGACGCCCCTGAGGAGCTGCTGCTGCCCCCCACCTTCCAGCCCAGCGTCCAGGCTGAGGGGAAGCCCCCGCTGGCCAGACACACCAGTGTGGCACTGCCCTGCTTCAGCTCCTCTCTGGAGGGGGGGAGGACGGTCAGGGTGGGCTGCACCACACCCACTGGAGGAGAGAGAGGGGGAGGAGAGGGGGGGAGAAAAGACAAAGCAATGAGAGTGAAGGCTTGGTAATAAAGAAACATCACATCCTGCTCATTTATTATATTTGATCAAATAAAACAGAATAACTTGAGCTGCTGCTGCTGCACTCATAAATCACTCAGTATCTCACCATCAGCCTCATGATTCAAGTGTGAATGCAACTAAAAAGGTTCATCGATGACGATTATTGATGACATCTTCGTATGTGTTTCATAACGTGTGACAGTGAATAACTCGTCCCTGAGATGATTTTCTTCTGTTTAAACTGACAGTTAAATACAGTTAAAACCTTTGTCATCTGTCTCTTTCACTTCCTGTTCACTATATGTAAAATGAATGAACCGTGAACACAAAGATGAGCTGCATTTACCGATAAAATCACATTTGTGTTCAACAGGAATCCACATTAGAATTTAATTCAATATATTGTTTTTTATATTTACAAAATAAACGAATCAAAGAATTTAACAAACACATTTTCTGTAAAGTTTAAATAAATTTGTCTTTAAAATGTTTTTAAAGCCAATATTAAATACATCTAATTACAAATAGAATATTAGAAAAATAATAATTATTAATCTTATTATCTACATTACTGAATGAATATTGATTTCGGTAAAATTTCTTCTCAGATTATGAGATCAGCTTAATAAAACAACATAAATTATCAACAACATAAAACACTGAACTTGATCAAATTACAATGCAGTATTTGATAAAAAAATAATATTTGCTATATGTTGTATAAATAATAAATCTCTGGTACTTATAGTTAATGATGAGTTTGGTTCCTCCACCAAAAGTCCACCACAGTGATACAAACTCATTAAGTGGCCGTACAAAAACCTCCTGCACTGTGACCAAGCATCTATCCACTGAAAATACTCTCTGCTTTCTCAATTAACACAGAAACATTTATACTTTATTGAATCTACAAACATTAAATTAATGATTTCAATTGAAATTATTGTATAAATGAAGATTATTTCTTTAATTTTGCTTTACTTTTCTACACCAGACAGAGAAACGATCACAGTCTCCTTGTAACACAGTCATTTTTAAACAGTTTTATATCAGTTGCTACATGGTTAAATGAACATGATGCTTTTTAATAATAATAATAACTTATAAACTCATATTAAGCAGATCTGAAATATGTTATTTATCTTCAGTAAACCCTGTCAGTAGATTAAAGGCAGACAAACAGACATATCATACCAACTACAGTGGACACAAACTCATCCTTAAATCGTCAACTGCACTTCTAATATAAATATGTTTCTTCTATTATCCATTCAGATGATAGATGGTGTAAATCCAAGCAGTATTCCTCCTGATTTAGTGTCCCACGTTGCCTTCAGTGTGTTGAGAGCAGAGAAATGATTTCCATAGAGAGGAGGCTTTGCATCGTCAGCTGATCCTCCAGTGAACTGAGAAGGTTTATAGTCCTGTGAGTTCAACACTGCAGGACTCAGATGTGTCAGTCAACACAGCAGAAAGCACAACCAGCATGACTCTCATCACCATCCTCATCTGGACGCTGGCCTGCTGCTGTTTTACAGGTTCATTCACTCAGCAACATTTCAGACATGATGTGCTGCCTTTTCTCTCATTTATTTCTGCTGATAAATGAATGATTTGTTTTTGTCTGCAGGATGCAGCGGTCAGGTGACTGTGACTCAGCCTCCAGTAGTGACATCTACTCCAGGATCCACCGTCTCTCTCACCTGTAAGACCAGCCAAGCTGTTTACACAGAGAGTACTTATGGTGATCGTATGTTCTGGTATCAACAGAAATCTGGACAGCCTCCAAAGCTCCTAATAAGATTTGTTAGCACACGTGTATCAGGAACAGCAGCTCGGTTTAGTGGCAGTGGAATCAGATCTGACTTCACTTTGACCATCAGTGGAGTTCAGACTGAAGACGCAGCAGTTTATTACTGTCAGAGTCTCCACCGTATAAACAGTGCTTGGGTGTTCACGCATTGATTTGTAGTCGTACAAAAACCTCCCTCAGTCCGACTGCAGAGACACTGAGCTGTTACAGCAGGAACCGACTGCAGCTGCTGAAGAGGAAGAGACTCTGACACAGACCACTGAACACAGAGCTGACAGGAACCTCACCAAGCACACACTACACATTCACACTAATAACTTCATTAAAAAGATTATTAAAATATCTAATAACACATCATGTTCTGTTCACATTTACTCTCAGCTAAAGAGACAAATGTTGCCTGATCACATATTTGACTCATGATTTCCTCCTACCTAAAAATCAAGTTCTCATTATTCTCCACGTTTTTTTTTTAATTAAAAAAAAAATGTATTATTTACTTTTCTTAACTGTAATGTAATATCACTCTCTATACCAATTTAAAAGGGAGAACTATATATATTTACATGATGAATTCAAAGCTTACCTTACCAAATAGAAGTTTATTCAAGTGTGCTATTTAATATACTTATTTTCAACTTAAAATAGGAGAATATACTTTCAGTTTACTTTTTTATGTACTCATCAGATATACTTAAGTATACTTATCTCATTACAATTACAGTAACGTATAGTATACTTGGATTATACTTTTACTTCTTTTGATCGAGATATACTTAAGAAAAGTATAATTAAGTATTCTTGCCTTATAGGCCTACAGAAAGGTATACTTGACTTGTAGTTGAACTAACTTTTTGATAGAGTAGCCTATTAAAGTGTGTGAGAGTTTGTAAATGAATGTTTTGATATGAATTTACTTCAATTCATCAAGAATTTTCTACGTTGTTGGATTCTTCGTTCACCGTGGAGACATGTGAGAAAAATATATTATTTTTTTTATCATCACAAAACATCGTCAAATAGCAAAAGGAGCAAGTCTCTTTATGTAATACATAAATAATTGGCAAAGTACTATAAGTTAAAGTATACAAAGTGAACTTTCATAAACTAAAAAGTGGGCTACAAGTATATAACTATTAAACTAAGAGTATACCTATTCACTTGTAATATACTTGAACTTTGCTTAACTTCATAAAATATACTTGAAGTATACTACACTGTAAAAACTCTAACTCGTATTTGTTGGCATAAAAAAGCGTTTCAAGTTGTTAAGACTTTGAAATATACGTTATTAACATTTGAGTCAAACATATGAGTCAGTCCAGCAAATCAGACTTTAAGTTGGCGTCAAAACCATTAAGTGAGTTCATAATACTTCTATCTTTCAGTTGTGAACACAGACTGTAGGTTGCAAGTCAACACAAGGGGCGAAAGTTCAGATAACTCTCGTGTCTTTGTTGTGAATGGAGGGAAAGACAACTTTCAGAGTTGAAGTTTGAAGTACTCCGCCTCCAGTCTGTCTGTCTCATGGAGCTCCAGTCTGTCTGCACCGGAGCTGCAGTCTGTCTGTCTGTCTCATGGAGCTGCAGTCTGTCTGTCTCATGGAGCTCCAGTCTGACTCCACACAGGTACGTTTAACTTATTTTTCGTTTGATATAGTTGAAATTGTGTCATATTTGTATTCAGAGTTCTATGGTGTGATACATTAACAGATACTGTAGACATTACCATGACAACAGTTAACGTAAACACTAGTAACGTTAGCTTAATTAGCTAAAGCTAAAGCTAGCGACTAGCTGATGCTAGCGAGGCTTGTATGGACAAGAAGCTTTCAAACAGGGAGGACGTTGTTTCTGACTGGTTAGTCTGAATGGTATTAATGTGTTGTAACGTTACGGTAACGTGTCGGTACAGTATTACAGCTACAGGGGTAGTTAGCTGCGTCCATATGTCAACGGCTAAACTGCGCTACCCGTTAAGCTGTTAATGCTAACGGGACATTGTGGTCATTCTAGCCGGTGTTGGTGAGTAACGGTTGTAACGGTAGTGTTGTTGTTTCAACTAAAGTGTCCGTTAGTTAGCTGAATGCTTCGTGTCTTAACTAGAAAGCCACTAGGAGAGTTTAGACCTCCTCAAGGACAAATGCCCGTCGCCCGTAGCGGCCACAGTCAAGTCCGTCCGCCCGTCTTCCGTCCCCCTCCGGTTAACACTGTTAGCTCTGTCAGCACTATTGCCTCAGATGCACTGACACAACGGGCCTTGTTTTTACGGTGTGCCCCACAATTAGCTCTATTAGCTCTGTTAGCACCGTTAGCCCGGCTAGCCACCGCCATTTCGGCTCTGCACCTCCATGTGTGCTTGTGAGGTCAGAGTGGAGGAGTGGAGCAGTGGAGAGCCATGTGCAGACTCTTCGCATAAGCTATTCTAAAAATTATAACTTCATAACTCCAAATGAATGGGACAGAATATTGTATTAAATTTGTCAAAATACTGTGAATTCCAGAGAGCAGTCTACTGTTTACAATTACATTAAATTGATATGTTTAAAACTTATTAAGAACCTGTTTGAGCGACATTAACCACATCATTAATTATTCTACCACTGCCTGCTTTGCTAATTTCCAGCAAATTGTCACCTTTGTCTTTCAGATTGAAATGAATGCAGTCACAGAAACCTTTCCGGATTTTGCTGCTTTGGTCCATTGGTGGAATTATGGACAATGAGGTTTGAGTGAAAACACACTTTTTTCAATAAGACTGAGCAAAAAATGTGCTTCTCATGCTGTCCACAAAACACCAGCAGATGATGGCATGTCAATTTGATAACCAAAGTCTTTTCAAGCCAGTGTTACATGTGGAGAAAGTAACTGACATCAAAACACCTTCTTTGGATGATGTCCTTTTGCATTTTAGGTCTTTCAAGCTTGTGGAGAACATCTATGCAGACACTGAGATTTTCGATCCTGAGGCTCTCAACAACCATCATCCATTGACTGCATACACAGTGGGAGGGAAGATACTGGTGACCCCAAAAGTGTGCCTGCTGCATTGAAGGGACGCAGAATGGTGAGTATACTGATTACTCTTCATAGATTGAGTCTGTTGCTTCTGCTCTCGTCAGTAGGCACCCCTGTCTTCAAGAACCGGGCAGTGTAACGGGGTATGATGGATGGAAAATGAGCATAAAATACAAACTTGGTAATTACAGGTCCAAGCTACGTAACGCAGGCTGCATTGAGGTCAGCATTAACCGGAGAAGAAGCGGTGAAGATGATGGTGCAGGTCCTTCTTTGAAGAGAGCAAAGCGAGGGGAGATTAACTATGTTCCTGACCACCCAGATACCCATACTGATGACTTGCTGGAGGAGGAAAGACTAGCTCTGGTTGAGGAGTTAAAGAAGAGGAATAAGAATGTTGCACTCATAAAGCAACAGATGGAGGTGACATTCTCCCTGAGGCGCAAGGAGATTGTGGAGCTAGTGCCTATGGTGTCAGAGGTTCAGGAGCGGTGGCCTGCTCTGTTTTACGAGGCAGAGGTAAGCAGCTGAGCCAATAATATATTATGTTGTGTTTCAGATTTAGTCTTTGCAAAATAAGAATCTGAAGTTGTTTACTTCCGTTAACCCTCATCCTACCAACTGGGGTACTGGCAGACCCCAACGGTATACTTTTTGTCATATCTCACATGCTTTGTTCTATCATTTAAATTTTTCATCACTTTGTCAATCAATTTGTTCCTTATGACTTCATATCATTGTTTTCTGTTTTAATTAGTGATTTTTAAAAATACCAATGTATTGGGGTCCTGGGGGTCCCACCAAAAGCACCCAATTGCAGCCTATGCAGTTAAAATAGGTCAAATATAATAGATAAATCAAATGTTTGCCATGGGTCCTAATTTAACTAATTTATTATTAGTGTAATTAATGTCATCCTTCAGATGACATTAATTACACTAATAATGTTTTGAGATGGCATAAGTTAACATGGTGCTATGATGGTTGTTTCTTACAGCAGATTTTTCTTGGGGACCCCAGGATGAGGGTTAATAAAATACATATTTTAACATGAGGATGGTGTTTAAATTGTATTGACTTTGTATTGGACATTTACGTTTGCTGTTCTGTTGTTGTTCAACAGATCAGGGAAGAGTTTCTTCGGCTCACCAACAAGGACCTAATAGACAACTTCGGAGCAGCCATTAATCAGCACACTCCTAGGCTCCTTAAACTCTATCGGGCTAGGCGGACAGCTTTCCCGCCTGAGATGGATCAACTCCTTAACAGACTGGATGAAGAGGTGAATTTCTAGACTTAATAATCTCATTATTCTGGACATTATGGAAATAAATGTATAAAAAGGAATTTTTTTTTTCTTTTTATAAAGCTGCACTAATCAATATTTTTAAATAAACATTGGGTCAAATTTGAGGTGTTGCTCATAGTGACAAACCATCAGAATAACCCCACTGTACACTACCTAAGGGACAGACAAAGATAGCGACAAGGTGGTGAAGAAAGTGGAACATCTAACAGCTAAGAAGCCAGCTATTTATATCAGGAGTTAAAAGGAGTAAATCTTAAGACTTTCATTCAACAGGTATTTGCTGGATGTGGAAGAGGACAGCTGTTTGCCACATAATCAACCTTATAAGGCCATAATATATCAAGTGTGTGATTGTTTCAGTCTGTTGAGTTCTGCATCTAAGTGGGCAAAAATAAATAAATGCAGCTTTAATACAAACCGGGAAGCATGTTTCCATGTTTGTTCTCAGCTTTCTTCATGTTTGTTACATCTTGGTGTAACTTTTCTCCCAACCCTTTGTGTTTCAGACATCTGACATCACAGCACATCGACAGACTGCAGCCTTGAAGGGCCTCCCCTTGTATCTCCGTAACAGTCATGAGAAGCTGTTCAGGAACTGTCTGGTGAGTGGTTATTAGTAGAAAATGTAAATATTTATTATTATTCTGTTATTAAAAATAGACTCTCTTTGACTTCAACCTTTGCCTCTGCCATTTTGTCCCATTCTAGTCTATCCATCCCAGTATCCTCCTTGTTCTCTTTATCTGTCCCAATGCCCACAGTGTCTTCAAGAGTTGTACTTTGCTTGCTATTAGTTGATTCAATTGGTTTCATGTATATGGGGGTTAAATCTTTGGTTGCGGGGTATGAGATGGAAATGTTTAACCCTAAGAGATCCACATAGACCCGTTTTCGTTTTTTCTTTAGGGGGGACAGCAGGCCAGCAGTATATGTAATTAATTAAAATAAATTGTTCCATGCCCACTTATGTCTCATAAGTTGTTGCAGCATCAAACTACATGTGATTATCATAAAGTGGGCATGTCTGTAAAGGGGAGACTCGTGGGTACCCATAGAACCCATTTACATTCACATATCTGGAGGTCAGAGGTCAAAATGACCCCTTCTTCCCTCTCCTAAATGTAGACTAATTTGGAGCATTATTTAGCCTCCTTCCCGCTAACATGACATGGTTGGTGCCATTGGATTCCTTAGGTTGTCTAGTTTCATATGAGACAGTATCTTCACTCTAGCTTTAAAACTGAGCCGCTACAACCTCTCAAAGACAGTAATGTCGGTCGAGATAGCCGGCGATCCCGCTGGTTTCAGAGGGTTAAAATATCAAACATATAAGTAATTCAAGGTAGGAAATTAGCTTTATACAGTATTTGGAATAATTTGCGTTATAAATTAATCTGAGCCACAGTATTTTAATGCCAAATGTCTTTCAGTTTGATTTACTATTCATGCGTTGGTCATTTTTTGTCTGTCATCACAAGGCCACTGACCCAGAAGAGGAGCAGACGAAGGGCCTCATCGTGGGTATCCTCACTGTGTTGGAGGATGATGACAGTTCAGCTCCTGCAACAGTCATTAATGTTGCTGTTGTTGTAGAAGAAGACATCGTCCTCCAGGATCTCCCTGACCTGCCAACGGCTTTTGCTTACCTCTTTGGGCTGATCTACGCTTTAAACCTCCAGTACCCAAAAGAACTGAGGTACACATTCGAAACCATTCAAAAGGTTTTCATGGGACTTGGAACTGATCTCTGCAAGAGTCCGATCCCTCAAAATCAAACTTCTTCAGTGAATCCACCGAGTTAGCTGATAATGTTGGGTCTGGGACAGTTTTGAATTGCAGAGGTTCCTGTTGCCCCTTGTAGAATGACTTAAATCTCAGTTGCCTGAGATGGATCCTCCTCTACCTCCTCTGATTTTAAGTTCAATCTCCCCACCTCTCCTCTCCCTTTTCCCGTTTCTCCATTTCTCTCGCCATCTTCTTTCCTCTCTCAATCGGTCACCTTAACTTGTCTAACTTTCTTACTTAATTTGCATATTCTCCCAATCTCACTCAAATTCTGACCTCTAAAACTCTCCCCTTCTGTCCAGCCAACACGATAACTGTCTCTCTGCAACTCACAAACTTGTATCTACCTCGAACTCCTCTTCTATGTCTCATTACCTGCCCATCTCTTGCGCTCCGACGTGCCTGAATGCTCTCTTACATTTATCCTGCACCTTATTGGATATTGTTAACCACGTGGCTTATGTTAAGATTGAATAGTGTGTAAATTGATGACACACACCATTGGGCTGCCTTGTTATTTTATTGTTAAAGTTTTATTAGATTGACAGTTCTGGATCACAGTTGTTCTGTTTGGAGTTCCATTTCAACCCATGAGCTACTTCTTGTGGTAACTGAATCTTCTTATGTTTTGTATTTTATCATGGTTTATTACACGGCGTTGTTGAATACTCGATTCTGATTGGTTAATTACGGCGTTCTGCGGTCTGTTATTTCTTTATAGCAGACCGTTGCTATGGGCGCAGCTCTGATGTCAGACTCTGACAGACCGTTTTGTGTCAAATTATTGATTTCTTAAGTAAGTAGCCGTGTAATAAGCGGGATAATGTACAGCTAGCGGGTCATTGTTGTGAAAGAATCCCCTTCAGGGCGATGCCGCTCAACGTTCCTTTTACAACAATGACCGGCTCGCTGTACATTATCCCTTATGAGTGTACTCTTTTTAGTAGTCTCACTGTCGAAGTGCTGACTTTTCCCTTTAACTTTATCTTACTAAGGTCACAACTGCTACCTCATTGTATTATGGTGTTCAAGATGTGATTCATACTAGTATACAATGTTAAGTGCTTCATGTTAGTTAAGTGCTAAGACTGGGACAGTTATGGGTCTCAGCAGTTACTTGGCCTTGTTCCAAAGGTTTGGATAGGCTGTGTTTTAATTAATTAAAAAAAGAAGTTTTGAAGGTAGATGTTGCATCTGTAATTATTTATAATTTGATGGGTAGTTATTGGTCCTAATTTATATATTTGACTTACCTTAACTGTTGCAGTGCACAATTTGAAGTTACTCTAACCTATTCCACTAAATGAACTCAACTGAAATGAAGTGGGTACTATGTACAGGTTTAAGTTACTGCAACTAGAGTTAAGTTAACAGAAGTAAGGATTCAAAGTTGTTACAATATGAAATTATAAATTACTGCAACTTGAGTTGAGTTAACAGAAATGAGAATTGAAAGTTGAGCAAACTCAAAAGCAAAACTTAAAATGTTATGTTTAATTGCCCAACTTAAAACTCTGCTGAAGTTTGTTACTTTACAATTTTGAGTTCTGCTAGCTTTTTTTTTTTTACAGTGTACTTTGTCGTGAGGGTTTTCATTTTCCACAGAGAGGAGAATCAGTTGAAGTTATAAAACCAGTTAATTTCTTTCTACTCTTCATAAAATAAAAGAGCAAACACTTCATGAAGTTATGTATCAGTGAAATCTTTATTAGCAACAACATCAGTGATCAACATGACAGTTATTAAGCTCACTCACATGAAGCTGCTGAGCGACACACATTCCTCTCTAAGTTGTTGTTGTCCAACACTTTACAGCAGTGTTGTTCTCTGTCACACAAAGCTTCAGTTTCCTCTACAAGCATTCAAACTGCTATTGATCAGAGCTGCTCCCCCCCACACAGAGCTCCTGTCCTGGGCTTCAGCCGGCCCCTCTAGCCCTTACACTGGCTCCTGTGGAGGGACTGGGTCTGGCTGTGGTCCTGATGGAGGACCCTGCAGGAGTACAGCTCTCCTTCCATCCAGCGCTCCTGGCTCAGGCTCAGGGTGCTGCTGCTGCTGTAGCGGCCGCTCTTCTCCTCCTCTGAGCTGCTCAGGACCCCCTCCGTCACCTCCGTACCGTCCACCTGCCAGCTCACCACGGCTCCCTGAGGAGAGTAGCCGGTCAGCAGGCAGGCCAGCGTGGCCGAGCCCCCAGAGAGCTGCTCAGAGGAGGGGGGAAGCAGAGAGACTGAGGGCCTGACCATGGTGCCAGCTGGAGGGGAGAGCAGAGACACACAAGGAGCAGATGAACTTCCACTGTAGGACAGACAGCTGGACATGAGACAGTTATGATACCTGACAGAGGTTAACACTACTGTGGATCAGCTGTGTGCATGATACTGTGATCAGACAGAGGAGAGGAGCTGACACATGGCAGGAAATGAGGAGTTAACAAATAAAACACAATAGTAAATCTTTGTTTTATATTTAAAGTAATGAATCTTCTACTGTGGAACTCTTCATAAATATTTAATAATTAATATGAAACATGATTTATTTGTGATTATAAATGGGAACATTGTATTAATGATCATTAAATTAAATCTTCTTTATAATGTGTGACAGTAAATGATTCCTCGCTGCGATGCAAATGTAACATCTGTATTCAGTTAAAGACTTTATCATCTGTCTGTTTCACTTCCTTTTTACCACTTTAAACTAACGAACTGTGAAGTCAAACTACAGCGATAATAAATGAACATATGAACTCTTGAATTAGTTTTAACGGCATTTGCAACAGTTTTTATACCTAACAATCGTTTAAATGTTACAGTAAAACATAAAACATAAGAAACTTGAAATTAAATTTTTCCGTTATTTTCTGAACATTAAAATGTTCCTGCAGAACAAATTTACAACCAAACTTTATTAAACAAATATCTGATTGGAAAAAAATGGAAAATATTCTGCAAATATTTCACCGTAACATCTTCTTTAATACTAAAAGAATATTAATATTAATATTTTCCTAAACTTCAATACCAGCCAAGATTAATAGACAGCACAGAATAATATCCACATGTAAATTATCCAAAATATTTTTTTCATTTTATAAAATTGTGATGCAAAAGTTAGTATTAAAAGAATATTTCATGTTGTATAAATTATAAATCTCTGGTACTTACAGTTAATGATGAGTTTGGTTCCTCCACCAAAAGTCCACCACAGTGATACAAACTCATTAAGTGGCCGTACAAAAACCTCCTGCACTGTGAACAAGCATCTATCCACTGAAAATACTCTCTGCTTTCTCAATTAACACAGAAACATTCATACTTTATTGAATCTACAAACATTAAATTAATGATATGGATTGAAATTATTGTATAAATGAAGATTATTTATATAATTTTGCTTTACTTTTCAACACCAGACAGAGAAACGATCACAGTCTCCTTGTAACAAAGTCATTTTTTCACAGTTTTATATCAGTTGCTACATGGTTAAATGAACATGATGCTTTTTAATAATAATAACTTATAAACTCATATTAATCAGAACTGAAATATGTTATTTATCTCCAGTAAACCCTGTCAGTAGATTAAAGGCAGACAAACAGACATATCATACCAACCACAGTGGACACAAACTCATCCTTAAATCCTCAACTGCACTTCTAATATAAATATGTTTCTTCTATTATCCATTCAGATGATAGATGGTGTAAATCCAAGCAGTATTCCTCCTGATTTAGTGTCCCACGTTGCCTTCAGTGTGTTGAGAGCAGAGAAATGATTTCCATAGAGAGGAGGCTTTGCATCGTCAGCTGATCCTCCAGTGAACTGAGAAGGTTTATAGTCCTGTGAGTTCAACACTGCAGGACTCAGATGTGTCAGTCAACACAGCAGAAAGCACAACCAGCATGACTCTCATCACCATCCTCATCTGGACGCTGGCCTGCTGCTGTTTTACAGGTTCATTCACTCAGCAACATTTCAGACATGATGTGCTGCCTTTTCTCTCATTTATTTCTGCTGATAAATGAATGACTTGTTTTTGTCTGCAGGATGCAGCGGTCAGGTGACTGTGACTCAGCCTCCAGTAGTGACATCTACTCCAGGATCCACCGTCTCTCTCACCTGTAAGACCAGCCAAGCTGTTTACAGCCACAGTAGTTATGGTGATTGTATGTTCTGGTATCAACAGAAATCTGGACAGCCTCCAAAGCTCCTAATAAAATATGTGAGCACACGTGTATCAGGAACAGCAGCTCGGTTTAGTGGCAGTGGAAGCAGCTCTGACTTCACTTTGACCATCAGTGGAGTTCAGACTGAAGACGCAGCAGTTTATTACTGTCAGAGTTACCAAAGCGGACCAGTGTTCACACAGTGATTTGTAGTCGTACAAAAACCTCCCTCAGTCCGACTGCAGAGACACTGAGCTGTTACAGCAGGAACCGACTGCAGCTGCTGAAGAGGAAGAGACTCTGACACAGACCACTGAACACAGAGCTGACAGGAACCTCACCAAGCACACACTACACATTCACACTAATAACTTCATTAAAAACATTATTAAAATATCTAATAACACATCATGTTCTGTTCACATTTACTCTCAGCTAAAGAGACAAATGTTGCCTGATCACATATTTGAGTCATGATTTATTCCTCCCTAAAAATCAAGTTCACATTATTCTCCAAGTTTTTTTAATCACAAAAAGATGCATTATTTACTTTTCTTTACTGTAATGTAATATCACTCTCTATAACAATTTAAAAAAGGAGAACTATATATATTTACGTGATGAATTCAAAGCTGCCCTTACCAAATAGAAGTTTATTCAAGTGTGCTATTAGTATACTTATTTTAAACTTAAAACAAGAGACTATACTTTCAGTTTACTTTTTTATGGACTCATCAGAGATATACTTAAGTATACTTAGCTTATTACAATTACAGAAAAGTATAGTATACCTGGCTTATACTTTTACTTAATCTTTTGATCGAGATATACTTAAGAAAAGTATAATTAAGTATTGTTACCTTATAGGCCTACAGAAAGGTATACTTGTTTTGCAGTTGTACTAACTTTTTGATAGAGTAGCCTATTAAAGTGTGTGAGAGTTTGTAAATGAATGTTTTGATATGAATTCACTTCAATTCATCAAGAATTTTCTGCGTTTTGGGATTCTTCATTCACCGTGAAGATATGAGAGTAAAATGTATTATTTTTTTTTATCATCACAAAACATCAAGTCAAATAGCAAAAGGAGCAAGTCTCTTTATGTAATACATATAAATCATTAGCTAAGTACTATAAGTTAAAGTATACAAAGTGAACTTTCATAAACTAAAAAGTGGGCTACAAGTATATAACTATTAAACTAAGAGTATACCTATTCACTTGTAGTATACTTGAATTTTACTTAACTTCATTAAATAAACTCTAAGTATACTACTTTGTCGTGAGGGTTTTCATTTTCCACAGAGAGGAGAATCAGTTGAAGTTATAAAACCAGTTAATTTCTTTCTACTCTTCATAAAATAAAAGAGCAAACACTTCATGAAGTTATGTATCAGTGAAATCTTTATTAGCAACAACATCAGTGATCAACATGACAGTTATTAAGCTCACTCACATGAAGCTGCTGAGCGACACACATTCCTCTCTAAGTTGTTGTTGTCCAACACTTTACAGCAGTGTTGTTCTCTGTCACACAAAGCTTCAGTTTCCTCTACAAGCATTCAAACTGCTATTGATCAGAGCTGCTCCCCCCCACACAGAGCTCCTGTCCTGGGCTTCAGCCGGCCCCTCTAGCCCTTACACTGGCTCCTGTGGAGGGACTGGGTCTGGCTGTGGTCCTGATGGAGGACCATGCAGGAGTACAGCTCTCCTTCCATCCAGCGCTCCTGGCTCAGGCTCAGGGTGCTGCTGCTGCTGTAGCGGCCGCTCTTCTCCTCCTCTGAGCTGCTCAGGACCCCCTCCGTCACCTCCGTACCGTCCACCTGCCAGCTCACCACGGCTCCCTGAGGAGAGTAGCCGGTCAGCAGGCAGGCCAGCGTGGCCGAGCCCCCAGAGAGCTGCTCAGAGGAGGGGGGAAGCAGAGAGACTGAGGGCCTGACCATGGTGCCAGCTGGAGGGGAGAGCAGAGACACACAAGGAGCAGATGAACTTCCACTGTAGGACAGACAGCTGGACATGAGACAGTTATGATACCTGACAGAGGTTAACACTACTGTGGATCAGCTGTGTGCATGATACTGTGATCAGACAGAGGAGAGGAGCTGACACATGGCAGGAAATGAGGAGTTAACATATAAAACACAATAGTAAAACTTTGTTGTTTATTTAAAGTAATGAATCTTCTACTGTGGAACTCTTATATATCTAATAATTAATATGCAACATGACTTATCTGTGATTTTAAATGGGAACATTGTATTAATGATTATTAAATTAAATCTTTCTATCTTCTTTATAATGTGTGACAGTAAATGATTCATTGCTGCGATGCAAATGTAACATCTGTATTCAGTTATAGACTTTATCATCTGTCTGTTTCACTTCCTTTTCACCACTTTAAACTAACGAACTGTGAAGTCAAACTACAGCGATACTAAATGAACATATGAACTCTTAAATTTGTTTTCACGGCATTTGCAACAGTTTTTATACCTAACAATCATTTAAATGTTACAGTAAAACATAAAACATAAGAAACTTGAAATAAAATGTTGCTTTTATTTTCTGAACGTTAAAATGTTCCTGCAGAACAAATTTACAACCAAACATTATTAAACAAATATATTATTGGAAAAAAAAAGCGAAAATTATTCTGCATATATTTCAACATAACATCTTCTTTAATGCTAAAAGAATATTAATATAAATGTTTTCCTAAACTTCAATATCAGCCAAGTTAAATAGACAGCAAAAATAATATCCACATGTAAATTATCGAAAAATAATTTCTTGTTTCATCAAATTCGGATGCAAAAGATAGTATTAAAAGAATATTTCATGTTTTATAAATAATAAATCTCTGGTACTTACAGTTAATGATGAGTTTGGTTCCTCCACCAAAAGTCCACCACAGTGATACAAACTCATTAAGTGGCCGTACAAAAACCTCCTGCACTGTGAACAAGCATCTATCCACTGAAAATACTCTCTGCTTTCTCAATTAACACAGAAACATTTATATTTTATTGAATCTACAAACATTAAATTAATGATATGGATTGAAATTATTGTATAAATGAAGATTATTTATTTAATTTTTCTTTACTTTTCAACACCAGACAGAGAAACGATCACAGTGTCCTTGTAACAAAGTCATTTTTTCACAGTTTTATATCAGTTGCTACATGGTTAAATGAACATGATGTTTTTTAATAATAATAACTTATAAACTCATATTAAGCATATCTGAAATATGTTATTTATCTCCAGTAAACCCTGTCAGTAGATTAAAAGCAGACAAACAGACATATCATACCAACCACAGTGGACACAAACTCATCCTTAAATCATCAACTGCACTTCTAATATAAATATGTTTCTTCTATTATCCATTCAGATGATAGATGGTGTAAATCCAAGCAGTATTCCTCCTGATTTAGTGTCCCACGTTGCCTTCAGTGTGTTGAGAGCAGAGAAATGATTTCCATAGAGAGGAGGCTTTGCATCGTCAGCTGATCCTCCAGTGAACTGAGAAGGTTTATAGTCCTGTGAGTTCAACACTGCAGGACTCAGATGTGTCAGTCAACACAGCAGAAAGCACAACCAGCATGACTCTCATCACCATCCTCATCTGGACGCTGGCCTGCTGCTGTTTTACAGGTTCATTCACTCAGCAACATTTCAGACATGATGTGCTGCCTTTTCTCTCATTTATTTCTGCTGATAAATGAATGATGTGTTTTTGTCTGCAGGATGCAGCGGTCAGGTGACTGTGACTCAGCCTCCAGTAGTGACATCTACTCCAGGATCCACCGTCTCTCTCACCTGTAAGACCAGCCGAGATGTTTACAGATGGTCTGATGGAGATGAGGATATGTTCTGGTATCAACAGAAATCTGGAGAGAGTCCAAAGCTTCTAATAAAATATGCAAAAAAACCTGTATCAGGAACAGCAGCTCGGTTTAGTGGCAGTGGAAGCAGCTCTGACTTCACTTTTACCATCAGTGGAGTTCTGACTGAAGACGCAGCGGTTTACTACTGTCAGAGTCGCCATCAAATAAACAGTGCTTGGGTGTTCACACAGTGATTTAGAGCCGTACAAATACCTCCTTCAGTTTGACTGAAGTGAAATCGGCCTGTTGCAGGTGCAGAGGGTTGGTGAAGAGACTGTGATGAGGAGAACTGGTCCAGTGAACACAACACAAGAGTCATCAAGCAGAACCACAATGAATCTAAATAAAACTGGAACAAACTCACAGACGCTCTTCCATATAGAGTTTAAACTTATGATCTTGTCATTCAGTCTCTTTATGAGTAAACTGGGGAGGATAAACTCTTGTTGAACTATAGCCACTGATATCAAAACATGTTGAAAAGTGTTTCTACCAACAGCTGCACAAAACAATGAATTATTTAATTTTGCTTTACTTTTCTACACCAGACAGAGAAACGATCACAGTCTCCTTGTAACAAAGTCATTTTTCACAGTTTTATATCAGTTGCTACATGGTTAAATGAACATGATGCTTTTTAATAATAATAATAACTCATAAACTCATATTAATCAGATCTGAAATATGTTATTTATCTCCAGTAAACCCTGTCAGTAGATTACAGGCAGACAAACAGACATATCATACCAACCACAGTGGACACAAACTCATCCTTAAATCCTCAACTGCACTTCTAATATAAATATGTTTCTTCTATTATCCATTCAGATGATAGATGGTGTAAATCCAAGCAGTATTCCTCCTGATTTAGTGTCCCACGTTGCCTTCAGTGTGTTGAGAGCAGAGAAATGATTTCCATAGAGAGGAGGCTTTGCATCGTCAGCTGATCCTCCAGTGAACTGAGAAGGTTTATAGTCCTGTGAGTTCAACACTGCAGGACTCAGATGTGTCAGTCAATACAGCAGAAAGCACAACCAGCATGACTCTCATCACCATCCTCATCTGGACGCTGGCCTGCTGCTGTTTTACAGGTTCATTCACTCAGCAACATTTCAGACATGATGTGCTGCCTTTTCTCTCATTTATTTCTGCTGATAAATGAATGATTTGTTTTTGTCTGCAGGATGCAGCGGTCAGGTGACTGTGACTCAGCCTCCAGTAGTGACATCTACTCCAGGATCCACCGTCTCTCTCACCTGTAAGACCAGCCAAGCTGTTTACGGAGGCAGTTATATGTTCTGGTATCAACAGAAATCTGGAGAGAGTCCAAAGCTTCTAATAACATATGCGAGCACACGTGAATCAGGAACAGCAGCTCGGTTTAGTGGCAGTGGAAGCGGCTCTGACTTCACTTTTACCATCAGTGGAGTTCAGACTGAAGACGCAGCAGTTTATTACTGTCAGAGTCTCCACAATATAAACAGTGCTTGGGTGTTCACACAGTGATTTGTAGTCGTACAAAAACCTCCCTCAGTCTGACTGCAGAGACACTGAGCTGTTACAGCAGGAACCGACTGCAGCTGCTGAAGAGGAAGAGACTCTGACACAGACCACTGAACACAGAGCTGACAGGAACCTCACCAAGCACAAACCTTATTTTTTAATTCTGCTTCTCACTTCAAAGTATAACGTTTACCATTGTCAGATTGGAGCAGAGACTTCTCCTCTAGTTTCTTATGTTCTATTGCTTCATTAGCTCCCTGACCATCCTTCACAGTGACGGAAACTAAGGTTGCAAAAGTGTTGTTTTTGCCCCAATTCAGAAAATCTGGATTTATTTTAAGTACTTTTTTTCATCTGACACCACCTACCTCAAAGCCAATCCCAACTTTGCTGTCATTTCTGGGCTATAAAATATTTTGCTTTTGACTCTAGCCATCGTGTTTCAACAAGCTACTGGCTGTTCTTGTGTCTCGACCCAAACCAGGAAGTGTGACCTGTATTCCCTTACCAAATAGAAGTCTATTCAAGTGTGCTATTAGTATATTTATTTTAAACTTAAAATAACACAACAACATCACTTTTTATGTACTTATCAGAGATATACTTAAGATATACTTCTGTACATATACTTCCTCCTGAATGTCAGCTGCCTCCAGTTACAATTCACCATGTAGAAATTAAACAGGTCTCTTCATACAAATACCTGAGTTATGATAGACTCCACCCTATCATGCACCCCTCACATTGAATTTACCTGTAAGAAGATACAGCAGATTATTTACTTTCTTCGCAGACTCAGATCATTTGGAGCCAGTAGCCAGATTATTTTTCTATTTTTCAGTTCAGTGATTCAGAGTGTCCTGTTTTACTGCAGCACAGCCTGGCTCAGTAGTCTCTCTGTAAAACTTAAAACTAAACTTTATTGCCAAATCAAAATCTGCACGAAGATCATTGGTCAACCTGTGACAGCCTCCTTTCAACCAGCTCACAACAAGAGTATGCTCAGACAGGCCAATAGCATCTCTTCTGATCCCTTACATGTTTTAAATGGGGAATATCAACTTCTGCCGTCCAAGAGGCGATTCAGAGTCCCTACATTTAACCTGCATCAGGCTAAAGAACGCTTTTGTCCATCAGTCCATCTGGTTGCTAAATAATAATTAATGTGCTGCTAAAGACATGTAAATCCAGAGGACAGATGGTAATAGTGTAATGGGTTATGTATGAATAATTGTGATGTGTTTTGTTTTTTTGTCTGATGGGTCTTACTTGTCTGTTTGTCTATGGTAACAGTATGTCTATTGTATGTGTACTTTTTCTCAAACTGAGCTGCCTATGGATGCAAAATGAATTTAGTGCAAACTGAAAATAAAGTTGTATCGTATCGTAAACTTGCCAGTATGAGCCAAGTATACTTAGACTTTTCCTTATACTTGTCAGTATGAGCCAAGTATACTTAGACTTTTCCTTATACTTGTCAGTGTGAGCCAACTATACTTTGACTTTTCTGTATACTTTATCCTATTTTATCTACCATACAGGTATCCAGAGGGCACCTTTAATGCGTTTTATAAAAAAAACAAAGAAACATGATGTGACCCCTGAAGCATCTGGATTAACTGACTGAAGTACATGATGATGAAAAGAGCTAAGAGTTAGCCAGAGTTGTTGTGAACCTGGACAGCCAGCAGAGAGCAGCCTGCATCTATTTATAACCTTTGGGAAACTTTGCAAAGACAGAAACAGCAGAGAGATGAGGAACAGAGAGTCTAAAGTTTTTACATGTTCTTAGTCAGTCCACAGGGAGACGTAGCCTCGACCTACTCCACCTCATCTCTCCCTTTCAGTTTCACAAGAACAGGTGTGTGTTTGCCTTCTTCAATGTATTTTGCATGTTTTTACTGCATCACTGCTCCTCACAGTTTAAGATCTCATGTCACAGAGAGTCTGAACTGTTTTCATGCACTCACACTGAAAACTGCATCAGGATGATGTTGTCAATAACTCTGATTGTCGTGTTGGGTTTTCTGAGTCAGGGTGAGAGATTCTGGAAATGTATCTGACATTGTGGCTTTAATTGATGTCTAATTTATTATCATCTAAACTGCTGATTCTCAAGGTTTATATTTAATTTCTCATTTCAGAGACTTCTGCAAATGAATTTCTGACTCAGGCTGACAAATCCAAGTCTGTTAGTGTTGGAGGGACCGTGAGCATCAGCGCCACAGGGAGTTCAGATATTGGTGCTGATCTCAGTTGGTACCTTCAGAAACCTGGACAGGCTCCCAAACTCCTTATATACGATGTATCAACTCTCTTCTCAGGGACTGCGTCTCGATTCAGAGGCAGTAGATCTGGTTCTCACTACACTTTAACCATCACAGGTGTTCAGAATGACGATGCTGGAGATTACTACTGTCTGGGCCTCCATAGTGGAGGAGTGTTCACACAGTGATTTAGAGCCGTACAAAAACCTCCTTCAGTTTGACTGAAGTGAAACCGGCCTGCTGCAGGTGCAGAGGGTTGGTGAAGAGACTGTGATGAGGAGAACTGGTCCAGTGAACACAACACAAGAGTCATCAAGCAGAACCACAATGAATCTAAATAAAACTGGAACAAACTCACAGACGCTCTTCCATCTACAGTTTAAATTTATAATCTTGTCTCTTTATGAGTAAACTGGGGAGGTTAAATTCTTGTTGGACTATAGCCACTGATATCAAAACATGTTGAAAAGTGTTTCTACCAACAGCTGCACAAAACAATCTAATGTAACAAAAGTTGAATTAAGCTGATTATCTAATTTAAAAGAATACAACTATCTCCTGTACTGTCAGCAGTAGTATATCAGGTTTGATTATGAGATGATCAAGAAGGTATTTTTCATAATGAATATGTTATAAAAAACAAATGTTAAATTAATGATATCAATTGAAATTATTGTATAAATGAAGATTATTTCTTTAATTTTGCTTTACTTTTCTACACCAGACAGAGAAACGATCACAGTCTCCTTGTAATATTGATAACTTATAAACTCATATTAAACAGATCTGAAATATGTTATTTATCTCCAGTAAACCCTGTCAGTAGATTAAAGGCAGACAAACAGACATATCATACCAACCACAGTGGACACAAACTCATCCTTAAATCCTCAACTGCACTTCTAATATAAATATGTTTCTTCTATTATCCATTCAGATGATAGATGGTGTAAATCCAAGCAGTATTCCTCCTGATTTAGTGTCCCACGTTGCCTTCAGTGTGTTGAGAGCAGAGAAATGATTTCCATAGAGAGGAGGCTTTGCATTGTCAGCTGATCCTCCAGTGAACTGAGAAGGTTTATAGTCCTGTGAGTTCAACACTGCAGGACTCAGATGTGTCAGTCAACACAGCAGAAAGCACAACCAGCATGACTCTCATCACCATCCTCATCTGGACGCTGGCCTGCTGCTGTTTTACAGGTTCATTCACTCAGCAACATTTCAGACATGATGTGCTGCCTTTTCTCTCATTTATTTCTGCTGATAAATGAATGATTTGTTTTTGTCTGCAGGATGCAGCGGTCAGGTGACTGTGACTCAGCCTCCAGTAGTGACATCTACTCCAGGATCCACCGTCTCTCTCACCTGTAAGACCAGCCAAGCTGTTTATTCCAACTGTGGTGGTGGTGCTCATTGTATGAGCTGGTATCAACAGAAATCTGGAGAGAGTCCAAAGCTCCTCATAAAACAAGTTAGCACAAGGCATTCAGGAACAGCAGCTCGGTTTAGTGGCAGTGGAAGCAGCTCTGACTTCACTTTGACCATCAGTGGCGTTCAGACTGAAGACGCAGCAGTTTATTACTGTCAGAGTTACCACGCAATAAACAGTGCTGATGTGTTCACACAGTGATTTAGAGCCGTACAAAAACCTCCTTCAGTTTGACTGAAGTGAAACCGGCCTGCTGCAGGTGCAGAGGGTTGGTGAAGAGACTGTGATGAGGAGAACTGGTCCAGTGAACACAACACAAGAGTCATCAAGCAGAACCACAATGAATCTAAATAAAACTGGAACAAACTCACAGACGCTCTTCCATATACAGTTTAAACTTATAATCTTGTCATTCAGTCTCTTTATGAGTAAACTGGGGAGGTTAAACTCTTGTTGGACTTTAGCCACTGATATCAAAACATGTTGAAAAGTGTTTCTACCAACAGCTGCACAAAACAATCTAATATAACAAGAGCTGAAACAGAATCAAGATTATCTAATTTAAAAAATACAACCATCTCCTGTACTATCAGGTGTAGTATCCCGTACAAAAAATAAGTTTATTCATTATTCATTTGTGCTATTAGTATACTTCTTTCAAACTTAAAATAAGAGAATATGCTTTCAGTTTACTTTTTATGTACTTATCAGAGATATACTTAACAAAATTATACTTGAGTATACTTGGCTTATACTGCCAAGTATACAGAAATGTCTCAGTGTACTTGGCAAGTTTAGAGAAAAGTCCAAGTAAACTGAAACGTTTACAGAAAAGTATATTTGTCTAAGTACTATAAGTTCATTTAAAGACAACTTACAAGTATTCTGAAAACTATTTAAACTAGTAGTTTACTGAGAGTATACTTTAAATTGTACTTTCAAAACTAAAAAGTGGGCTACAAGTATATAACTAGTTCACAGTACAAGTTCACTTGTAGTATAGTTCACATTGTAGTTGCAGTACAAAATACAACTTGGATGTAAACTACTTAAAAGTATAATTTTATAAACTTAAAAGTGGACCAATTTAGTCCCAAGAAGTATTGAAGTATTACTAGTAGATTGATATTAGTATACTTATTACATAAAGTATATTTGAGATTATACTTGAACTATACTTAAGTTAATTTCATAAAATAAACTTGGAAGTATACTTCTTTTTTGTAAGGGATATCAGGTTTAATAATGAGATGATCAAGAAGGTATTTTTCATAATGAATATGTTATAAAATAAAAACAAAGACACTCATTTATTATAATCCACAGTTTTATTTAATGATGGTTTAATGTTCATGCCACATTTCTGATGAATGAATAGTTTCTCTTTGAGTGAAAATCATTTAATGAACATAAAGAGGAACATGCAGAAGATGAGTATTAGAAAGCAACATGCAGAGTAAAACACTGAGTAGAGAGCTGTGAAACATGCAGAAACATGTGAACAGAGGAGATCTGGAGCTTCATCCAGATCTCTGTCAAAGAAGCGGCATCATTTGCAGACAGGAAGTGTTGCTGAAGCTCTACTCTGAGCAGCGGTCAGGCTCCAGGCTTTGAGTGACAGGCCTCTGTCCATTCAGACTGGCCTCACAGCTCACTGAGCACGCCTTCCTCCACTGTTCTGCAAGGAGGCTCAGGGTGCTGCTCCAGCTGTAGTGGCCGTCCCTCCCCAGGACCTCCAGGCTGTGTGACGCCCCTGAGGAGCTGCTGCTGCCCCCCACCTTCCAGCCCAGCGTCCAGGCTGAGGGGAAGCCCCCGCTGGCCAGACACACCAGTGTGGCACTGCCCTGCTTCAGCTCCTCTCTGGAGGGGGGGAGGACGGTCAGGGTGGGCTGCACCACACCCACTGGAGGAGAGAGAGGGGGAGGAGAGGGGGGGAGAAAAGACAAAGCAATGAGAGTGAAGGCTTGGTAATAAAGAAACATCACATCCTGCTCATTTATTATATTTGATCATTAAAACAGAATAACTTGAGCTGCTGCTGCTGCACTCATAAATCACTCAGTATCTCACCATCAGCCTCATGATTCAAGTGTGAATGCAACTAAAAAGGTTCATCGATGACGATTATTGATGACATCTTCGTATGTGTTTCATAACGTGTGACAGTGAATAACTCGTCCCTGAGATGATTTTCTTCTGTTTAAACTGACAGTTAAATACAGTTAAAACCTTTGTCATCTGTCTCTTTCACTTCCTGTTCACTACATGTAAAATGAATGAACCGTGAACACAAAGATGAGCTGCATTTACCGATAAAATCACATTTGTGTTCAACAGGAATCCACATTAGAATTTAATTCAATATATTGTTTTTTATATTTACAAAATAAACGAATCAAAGAATTTAACAAACACATTTTCTGTAAAGTTTAAATAAATTTGTCTTTAAAATGTTTTTAAAGCCAATATTAAATACATCTAATTACAAATAGAATATTAGAAAAATAATAATTATTAATCTTATTATCTACATTACTGAATGAATATTGATTTCGGTAAAATTTCTTCTCAGATTATGAGATCAGCTTAATAAAACAACATAAATTATCAACAACATAAAACACTGAACTTGATCAAATTACAATGCAGTATTTGATAAAAAAATAATATTTGCTATATGTTGTATAAATTATAAATCTCTGGTACTTACAGTTAATGATGAGTTTGGTTCCTCCACCAAAAGTCCACCACAGTGATACAAACTCATTAAGTGGCCGTACAAAAACCTCCTGCACTGTGAACAAGCATCTATCCACTGAAAATACTCTCTGCTTTCTCAATTAACACAGAAACATTTATACTTTATTGAATCTACAAACATTAAATTAATGATTTCAATTGAAATTATTGTATAAATGAAGATTATTTCTTTAATTTTGCTTTACTTTTCTACACCAGACAGAGAAACGATCACAGTCTCCTTGTAACACAGTCATTTTTAAACAGTTTTATATCAGTTGCTACATGGTTAAATGAACATGATGCTTTTTAATAATAATAATAACTTATAAACTCATATTAAGCAGATCTGAAATATGTTATTTATCTCCAGTAAACCCTGTCAGTAGATTAAAGGCAGACAAACAGACATATCATACCAACTACAGTGGACACAAACTCATCCTTAAATCGTCAACTGCACTTCTAATATAAATATGTTTCTTCTGTTATCCATTCAGATGATAGATGGTGTAAATCCAAGCAGTATTCCTCCTGATTTAGTGTCCCACGTTGCCTTCAGTGTGTTGAGAGCAGAGAAATGATTTCCATAGAGAGGAGGCTTTGCATCGTCAGCTGATCCTCCAGTGAACTGAGAAGGTTTATAGTCCTGTGAGTTCAACACTGCAGGACTCAGATGTGTCAGTCAACACAGCAGAAAGCACAACCAGCATGACTCTCATCACCATCCTCATCTGGACGCTGGCCTGCTGCTGTTTTACAGGTTCATTCACTCAGCAACATTTCAGACATGATGTGCTGCCTTTTCTCTCATTTATTTCTGCTGATAAATGAATGATTTGTTTTTGTCTGCAGGATGCAGCGGTCAGGTGACTGTGACTCAGCCTCCAGTAGTGACATCTACTCCAGGATCCACCGTCTCTCTCACCTGTAAGACCAACCCTGCTGTTTACACAGAGAGTACTTATGGTGATCGTATGTTCTGGTATCAACAGAAATCTGGACAGCCTCCAAAGCTCCTAATAAGATTTGTTAGCACACGTGTATCAGGAACAGCAGCTCGGTTTAGTGGCAGTGGAATCAGATCTGACTTCACTTTGACCATCAGTGGAGTTCAGACTGAAGACGCAGCAGTTTATTACTGTCAGAGTCTCCACCGTATAAACAGTGCTTGGGTGTTCACGCATTGATTTGTAGTCGTACAAAAACCTCCCTCAGTCCGACTGCAGAGACACTGAGCTGTTACAGCAGGAACCGACTGCAGCTGCTGAAGAGGAAGAGACTCTGACACAGACCACTGAACACAGAGCTGACAGGAACCTCACCAAGCACACACTACACATTCACACTAATAACTTCATTAAAAACATTATTAAAATATCTAATAACACATCATGTTCTGTTCACATTTACTCTCAGCTAAAGAGACAAATGTTGCCTGATCACATATTTGACTCATGATTTCCTCCTACCTAAAAATCAAGTTCTCATTATTCTCCACGTTTTTTTTTTAATTAAAAAAAAAATTTATTATTTACTTTTCTTAACTGTAATGTAATATCACTCTCTATACCAATTTAAAAGGGAGAACTATATATATTTACATGATGAATTCAAAGCTTACCTTACCAAATAGAAGTTTATTCAAGTGTGCTATTTAATATACTTATTTTCAACTTAAAATAGGAGAATATACTTTCAGTTTACTTTTTTATGTACTCATCAGATATACTTAAGTATACTTATCTCATTACAATTACAGAAAAGTATAGTATACTTGGATTATACTTTTACTTCTTTTGATCGAGATATACTTAAGAAAAGTATAATTAAGTGTTCTTGCCTTATAGGCCTACAGAAAGGTATACTTGACTTGTAGTTGAACTAACTTTTTGATAGAGTAGCCTATTAAAGTGTGTGAGAGTTTGTAAATGAATGTTTTGATATGAATTTACTTCAATTCATCAAGAATTTTCTACGTTGTTGGATTCTTCGTTCACCGTGGAGACGTGAGAAAAATATATTAATTTTTTTATCATCACAAAACATCGTCAAATAGCAAAAGGAGCAAGTCTCTTTATGTAATACATAAATAATTGGCAAAGTACTATAAGTTAAAGTATACAAAGTGAACTTTCATAAACTAAAAAGTGAGTTCCAAGTAACTATTAAACTAAGAGTATACCTATTCACTTGTAGTATACTTGAACTTTGCTTAACTTCATAAAATATACTTGAAGTATACTACACTGTAAAAACTCTAACTCGTATTTGTTGGCATAAAAAAGCGTTTCAATTTGTTAAGACTTTGAAATATACGTTATTAACATTTGAGTCAAACATATGAGTCAGTCCAGCAAATCAGACTTTAAGTTGGCGTCAAAACCATTAAGTGAGTTCATAATACTTCTATCTTTCAGTTGTGAACACAGACTGTAGGTTGCAAGTCAACACAAGGGGCGAAAGTTCAGATAACTCTCGTGTCTTTGTTGTGAATGGAGGGAAAGACAACTTTCAGAGTTGAAGTTTGAAGTACTCCGCCTCCAGTCTGTCTGTCTCATGGAGCTCCAGTCTGTCTGCACCGGAGCTCCAGTCTGACTCCACACAGGTACGTTTAACTTATTTTTCGTTTGATATAGTTGAAATTGTGTCATATTTGTATTCAGAGTTATATGGTGTGATACATTAACAGATACTGTAGACATTACCATGACAACAGTTAACGTAAACACTAGTAACGTTAGCTTAATTAGCTAAAGCTAAAGCTAGCGACTAGCTGATGCTAGCGAGGCTTGTATGGACAAGAAGCTTTCAAACAGGGAGGACGTTGTTTCTGACTGGTTAGTCTGAATGGTATTAATGTGTTGTAACGTTACAGTAACGTTACGGTAACGTGTCGGTACAGTATTACAGCTACAGGGGTAGTTAGCTGCGTCCACATGTCAACGGCTAAACTGCGCTACCCGTTAAGCTGTTAATGCTAACGGGACATTGTGGTCATTCTAGCCGGTGTTGGTGAGTAACGGTTGTAACGGTAGTGTTGCTGTTTCAACTAAAGTGTCCGTTAGTTAACTGAAGGCTTCGTGTCTTAACTAGAAAGCCACTAGGAGAGTTTAGACCTCCTCAAGGACAAATGCCCGTCGCCCGTAGCGGCCACAGTCAAGTCCGTCCGCCCGTCTTCCGTCCCCCTCCGGTTAACACTGTTAGCTCTGTCAGCACTATTGCCTCAGATGCACTGACACAACGGGCCGATGGTCGACCGACGGACAGTTTGGGGCCGTCGGTGAGCGTCCGTCGGCCCTGTTTTTACGGTGTGCCCCACAATTAGCTCTGTTAGCTCTGTTAGCACCGTTAGCCCGGCTAGCCACCGCCATTTCGGCTCTGCACCTCCATGTTTGCTTGTGAGGTCAGAGTGGAGGAGTGGAGCAGTGGAGAGCCATGTGCAGACTCTTTGCATAAGCTATTCTAAAAATTATAACTTCATAACTCCAAATGAATGGGACAGAATATTGTATTAAATTTGTCAAAATACTGTGAATTCCAGAGAGCAGTCTACTGTTTACAATTACATTAAATTGATATGTTTAAAACTTATTAAGAACCTGTTTGAGCGACATTAACCACATCATTAATTATTCTACCACTGCCTGCTTTGCTAATTTCCAGCAAATTGTCACCTTTGTCTTTCAGATTGAAATGAATGCAGTCACAGAAACCTTTCCGGATTTTGCTGCTTTGGAATTATGGACAATGAGGTTTGAGTGAAAACACACTTTTTTCAATAAGACTGAGCAAAAAATGTGCTTCTCATGCTGTCCACAAAACACCAGCAGATGATGGCATGTCAATTTGATAACCAAAGTCTTTTCAAGCCAGTGTTACATGTGGAGAAAGTAACTGACATCAAAACACCTTCTTTGGATGATGTCCTTTTGCATTTTAGGTCTTTCAAGCTTGTGGAGAACATCTATGCAGACACTGAGATTTTCGATCCTGAGGCTCTCAACAACCATCATCCATTGACTGCATACACAGTGGGAGGGAAGATACTGGTGACCCCAAAAGTGTGCCTGCTGCATTGAAGGAAAGCAGAATGGTGAGTATACTGATTACTCTTCATAGATTGAGTCTGTTGCTTCTGCTCTCGTCAGTAGGCACCCCTGTCTTCAAGAACCGGGCAGTGTAACGGGGTATGATGGATGGAAGATGAGCATAAAATACAAACTTGGTAATTACAGGTCCAAGCTACGTAACGCAGGCTGCATTGAGGTCAGCATTAACCGGAGAAGAAGCGGTGAAGATGATGGTGCAGGTCCTTCTTTGAAGAGAGCAAAGCGAGGGGAGATTAACTATGTTCCTGACCACCCAGATACCCATACTGATGACTCGCTGGAGGAGGAAAGACTAGCTCTGGTTGAGGAGTTAAAGAAGAGGAATAAGAATGTTGCACTCATAAAGCAACAGATGGAGGTGACATTCTCCCTGAGGCGCAAGGAGATTGTGGAGCTAGTGCCTATGGTGTCAGAGGTTCAGGAGCGGTGGCCTGCTCTGTTTTACGAGGCAGAGGTAAGCAGCTGAGCCAATAATATATTATGTTGTGTTTCAGATTTAGTCTTTGCAAAATAAGAATCTGAAGTTGTTTACTTCCGTTAACCCTCATCCTACCAACTGGGGTACCGGCAGACCCCAACGGTATACTTTTTGTCATATCTCACATGCTTTGTTCTATCATTTAAATTTTTCATCACTTTGTCAATCAATTTGTTCCTTATGACTTCATATCATTGTTTTCTGTTTTAATTAGTGATTTTTAAAAATACCAATGTATTGGGGTCCTGGGGGTCCCACCAAAAGCACCCAATTGCAGCCTATGCAGTTAAAATAGGTCAAATATAATAGATAAATCAAATGTTTGCCATGGGTCCTAATTTAACTAATTTATTATTAGTGTAATTAATGTCATCCTTCAGATGACATTAATTACACTAATAATGTTTTGAGATGGCATAAGTTAACATGGTGCTATGATGGTTGTTTCTTACAGCAGATTTTTCTTGGGGACCCCAGGATGAGGGTTAATAAAATACATATTTTAACATGAGGATGGTGTTGAAATTGTATTGACTTTGTATTGGACATTTACGTTTGCTGTTCTGTTGTTGTTCAACAGATCAGGGAAGAGTTTCTTCGGCTCACCAACAAGGACCTAATAGACAACTTCGGAGCAGCCATTAATCAGCACACTCCTAGGCTCCTTAAACTCTATCGGGCTAGGCGGACAGCTTTCCAGCCTGAGATGGATCAACTCCTTAACAGACTGGATGAAGAGGTGAATTTCTAGACTTAATAATCTCATTATTCTGGACATTATGGAAATAAATGTATAAAAAGGATTTTTTTTTTTCTTTTTATAAAGCTGCACTAATCAATATTTTTAAATAAACATTGGGTCAAATTTGAGGTGTTGCTCATAGTGACAAACCATCAGAATAACCCCACTGTACACTACCTAAGGGACAGACAAAGATAGCGACAAGGTGGTGAAGAAAGTGGAACATCTAACAGCTAAAAAGCCAGCTATTTATATCAGGAGTTAAAAGGAGTAAATCTTAAGACTTTCATTCAACAGGTATTTGCTGGATGTGGAAGAGGACAGCTGTTTGCCACATAATCAACCTTATAAGGCCATAATATATCAAGTGTGTGATTGTTTCAGTCTGTTGAGTTCTGCATCTAAGTGGGCAAAAATAAATAAATGCAGCTTTAACACAAACCGGGAAGCATGTTTCCATGTTTGTTCTCAGCTTTCTTCATGTTTGTTACATCTTGGTGTAACTTTTCTCCCAACCCTTTGTGTTTCAGACATCTGACATCACAGCACATCGACAGACTGCAGCCTTGAAGGGCCTCCCCTTGTATCTCCGTAACAGTCATGAGAAGCTGTTCAGGAACTGTCTGGTGAGTGGTTATTAGTAGAAAATGTAAATATTTATTATTATTCTGTTATTAAAAATAGACTCTCTTTGACTTCAACCTTTGCCTCTGCCATTTTGTCCCATTCTAGTCTATCCATCCCAGTATCCTCCTTGTTCTCTTTATCTGTCCCAATGCCCACAGTGTCTTCAAGAGTTGTACTTTGCTTGCTATTAGTTGATTCAATTGGTTTCATGTATATGGGGGTTAAATCTTTGGTTGCGGGGTATGAGATGGAAATGTTTAACCCTAAGAGATCCACATAGACCCGTTTTCGTTTTTTCTTTAGGGGGGACAGCAGGCCAGCAGTATATGTAATTAATTAAAATAAATTGTTCCATGCCCACTTATGTCTCATAAGTTGTTGCAGCATCAAACTACATGTGATTATCATAAAGTGGGCATGTCTGTAAAGGGGAGACTCGTGGGTACCCATAGAACCCATTTACATTCACATATCTGGAGGTCAGAGGTCAAAATGACCCCTTCTTCCCTCTCCTAAATGTAGACTAATTTGGAGCATTATTTAGCCTCCTTCCCGCTAACATGACATGGTTGGTGCCATTGGATTCCTTAGGTTGTCTAGTTTCATATGAGACAGTATCTTCACTCTAGCTTTAAAACTGAGCCGCTACAACCTCTCAAAGACAGTAATGTCGGTCGAGATAGCCGGCGATCCCGCTGGTTTCAGAGGGTTAAAATATCAAACATATAAGTAATTCAAGGTAGGAAATTAGCTTTATACAGTATTTGGAATAATTTGCGTTATAAATTAATCTGAGCCACAGTATTTTAATGCCAAATGTCTTTCAGTTTGATTTACTATTCATGCGTTGGTCATTTTTTGTCTGTCATCACAAGGCCACTGACCCAGAAGAGGAGCAGACGAAGGGCCTCATCGTGGGTATCCTCACTGTGTTGGAGGATGATGACAGTTCAGCTCCTGCAACAGTCATTAATGTTGCTGTTGTTGTAGAAGAAGACATCGTCCTCCAGGATCTCCCTGACCTGCCAACGGCTTTTGCTTACCTCTTTGGGCTGATCTACGCTTTAAACCTCCAGTACCCAAAAGAACTGAGGTACACATTCGAAACCATTCAAAAGGTTTTCATGGGACTTGGAACTGATCTCTGCAAGAGTCCGATCCCTCAAAATCAAACTTCTTCAGTGAATCCACCGAGTTAGCTGATAATGTTGGGTCTGGGACAGTTTTGAATTGCAGAGGTTCCTGTTGCCCCTTGTAGAATGACTTAAATCTCAGTTGCCTGAGATGGATCCTCCTCTACCTCCTCTGATTTTAAGTTCAATCTCCCCACCTCTCCTCTCCCTTTTCCCGTTTCTCCATTTCTCTCGCCATCTTCTTTCCTCTCTCAATCGGTCACCTTAACTTGTCTAACTTTCTTACTTAATTTGCATATTCTCCCAATCTCACTCAAATTCTGACCTCTAAAACTCTCCCCTTCTGTCCAGCCAACACGATAACTGTCTCTCTGCAACTCACAAACTTGTATCTACCTCGAACTCCTCTTCTATGTCTCATTACCTGCCCATCTCTTGCGCTCCGACGTGCCTGAATGCTCTCTTACATTTATCCTGCACCTTATTGGATATTGTTAACCACGTGGCTTATGTTAAGATTGAATAGTGTGTAAATTGATGACACACACCATTGGGCTGCCTTGTTATTTTATTGTTAAAGTTTTATTAGATTGACAGTTCTGGATCACAGTTGTTCTGTTTGGAGTTCCATTTCAACCCATGAGCTACTTCTTGTGGTAACTGAATCTTCTTATGTTTTGTATTTTATCATGGTTTATTACACGGCGTTGTTGAATACTCGATTCTGATTGGTTAATTACGGCGTTCTGCGGTCTGTTATTTCTTTATAGCAGACCGTTGCTATGGGCGCAGCTCTGATGTCAGACTCTGACAGACCGTTTTGTGTCAAATTATTGATTTCTTAAGTAAGTAGCCGTGTAATAAGCGGGATAATGTACAGCTAGCGGGTCATTGTTGTGAAAGAATCCCCTTCAGGGCGATGCCGCTCAACGTTCCTTTTACAACAATGACCGGCTCGCTGTACATTATCCCTTATGAGTGTACTCTTTTTAGTAGTCTCACTGTCGAAGTGCTGACTTTTCCCTTTAACTTTATCTTACTAAGGTCACAACTGCTACCTCATTGTATTATGGTGTTCAAGATGTGATTCATACTAGTATACAATGTTAAGTGCTTCATGTTAGTTAAGTGCTAAGACTGGGACAGTTATGGGTCTCAGCAGTTACTTGGCCTTGTTCCAAAGGTTTGGATAGGCTGTGTTTTAATTAATTAAAAAAAGAAGTTTTGAAGGTAGATGTTGCATCTGTAATTATTTATAATTTGATGGGTAGTTATTGGTCCTAATTTATATATTTGACTTACCTTAACTGTTGCAGTGCACAATTTGAAGTTACTCTAACCTATTCCACTAAATGAACTCAACTGAAATGAAGTGGGTACTATGTACAGGTTTAAGTTACTGCAACTAGAGTTAAGTTAACAGAAGTAAGGATTCAAAGTTGTTACAATATGAAATTATAAATTACTGCAACTTGAGTTGAGTTAACAGAAATGAGAATTGAAAGTTGAGCAAACTCAAAAGCAAAACTTAAAATGTTATGTTTAATTGCCCAACTTAAAACTCTGCTGAAGTTTGTTACTTTACAATTTTGAGTTCTGCTAGCTTTTTTTTTTTTACAGTGTACTTTGTCGTGAGGGTTTTCATTTTCCACAGAGAGGAGAATCAGTTGAAGTTATAAAACCAGTTAATTTCTTTCTACTCTTCATAAAATAAAAGAGCAAACACTTCATGAAGTTATGTATCAGTGAAATCTTTATTAGCAACAACATCAGTGATCAACATGACAGTTATTAAGCTCACTCACATGAAGCTGCTGAGCGACACACATTCCTCTCTAAGTTGTTGTTGTCCAACACTTTACAGCAGTGTTGTTCTCTGTCACACAAAGCTTCAGTTTCCTCTACAAGCATTCAAACTGCTATTGATCAGAGCTGCTCCCCCCCACACAGAGCTCCTGTCCTGGGCTTCAGCCGGCCCCTCTAGCCCTTACACTGGCTCCTGTGGAGGGACTGGGTCTGGCTGTGGTCCTGATGGAGGACCCTGCAGGAGTACAGCTCTCCTTCCATCCAGCGCTCCTGGCTCAGGCTCAGGGTGCTGCTGCTGCTGTAGCGGCCGCTCTTCTCCTCCTCTGAGCTGCTCAGGACCCCCTCCGTCACCTCCGTACCGTCCACCTGCCAGCTCACCACGGCTCCCTGAGGAGAGTAGCCGGTCAGCAGGCAGGCCAGCGTGGCCGAGCCCCCAGAGAGCTGCTCAGAGGAGGGGGGAAGCAGAGAGACTGAGGGCCTGACCATGGTGCCAGCTGGAGGGGAGAGCAGAGACACACAAGGAGCAGATGAACTTCCACTGTAGGACAGACAGCTGGACATGAGACAGTTATGATACCTGACAGAGGTTAACACTACTGTGGATCAGCTGTGTGCATGATACTGTGATCAGACAGAGGAGAGGAGCTGACACATGGCAGGAAATGAGGAGTTAACATATAAAACACAATAGTAAAACTTTGTTTTTTATTTAAAGTAATGAATCTTCTACTGTGGAACTCTTCTTAAATGTCTAATAATTAATATGCAACATGATTTATCTGTGAATTTAAAAAGGAACATTGTATTAATGATCATTGAACTAAATCTTTCTATCTTCTTTGTAATGTGTGACAGTAAATGATTCATTGCTGCGATGCAAATGTAACATCTGTATTCAGTTATAGACTTTATCATCTGTCTGTTTCACTTCCTTTTCACCACTTTAAACTAACGAACTGTGAAGTCAAACTACAGCGATAATAAATGAACATATGAACTCATTAAATTAGTTTTAACATTTGCAACAGTTTTTATACCTAACAATCATTTAAATGTTACAGTAAAACATAAAACATAAATAACTTGAAATTAAATGTTGCTGTTATTTTCTGAACATTAAAATGTTCCTGCAGAACAAATTTACAACCAAACTTTATTAAACAAATATCTTATTGGAAAAAAAGCGAAAATGATTCTGCATATATTTCACCATAACATCTCCTTTAATACTAAAAGAATATTAATATAAATGTTTTCCTCAACTTCAATACCAGCCAAGCTTAATAGACAGCAAAAAATATGTAAGTTATCCAGAATATTTTTTGTTTTATAAAATTCTGATGCAAAAATTAGTATTAAAAGAATATTTCATGTTGTATAAATTATAAATCTCTGGTACTTACAGTTAATGATGAGTTTGGTTCCTCCACCAAAAGTCACCCACAGTGATACAAACTCATTAAGTGGCCGTACAAAAACCTCCTGCACTGTGAACAAGCAGCTATCCACTGAAAATACTCTCTGCTTTCTCAATTAACACAGAAACAATTATACTTTATTGAATCTACAAACATTAAATTTAATGATATCAATTGAAATTATCGTATAAATGAAGATTAATTATATAATTTTGCTTAACTTTTCTACACCAGACAGAAACGATCACAGTCTCCTTGTAACAAAGTCATTTTTTCACAGTTTTATATCAGTTGCTACATGGTTAAATGAACATGATGCTTTTTAATAATAATAACTTATAAACTCATATTAATCAGATGTGAAATATGTTATTCATCTCCAGTAAACCCTGTCAGTAGATTAAAGGCAGACAAACAGACATATCATACCAACCACAGTGGACACAAACTCATCCTTAAATCCTCAACTGCACTTCTAATATAAATATGTTTCTTCTATTATCCATTCAGATGATAGATGGTGTAAATCCAAGCAGTATTCCTCCTGATTTAGTGTCCCACGTTGCCTTCAGTGTGTTGAGAGCAGAGAAATGATTTCCATAGAGAGGAGGCTTTGCATCGTCAGCTGATCCTCCAGTGAACTGAGAAGGTTTATAGTCCTGTGAGTTCAACACTGCAGGACTCAGATGTGTCAGTCAACACAGCAGAAAGCACAACCAGCATGACTCTCATCACCATCCTCATCTGGACGCTGGCCTGCTGCTGTTTTACAGGTTCATTCACTCAGCAACATTTCAGACATGATGTGCTGCCTTTTCTCTCATTTATTTCTGCTGATCAATGAATGATTTGTTTTTGTCTGCAGGATGCAGCGGTCAGGTGACTGTGACTCAGCCTCCAGTAGTGACATCTACTCCAGGATCCACCGTCTCTCTCACCTGTAAGACTAACCAAGCTGTTTACAGCCAGAGTGGTTATGGTCATTTTATGTTCTGGTATCAACAGAAATCTGGACAGCCTCCAAAGTTCCTAATAAAATATTTGAGCACACGTGTATCAGGAACAGCAGCTCGGTTTAGTGGCAGTGGAAGCAGCTCTGACTTCACTTTGACCATCAGTGGAGTTCAGACTGAAGACGCAGCAGTTTATTACTGTCAGAGTCTCCACCATATAAACAGTGCTTGGGTGTTCACACAGTGATTTGTAGTCGTACAAAAACCTCCCTCAGTCCGACTGCAGAGACACTGAGCTGTTACAGCAGGAACCGACTGCAGCTGCTGAAGAGGAAGAGACTCTGACACAGACCACTGAACACAGAGCTGACAGGAACCTCACCAAGCACACACTACACATTCACACTAATAACTTCATTAAAAACATTATTAAAATATCTAATAACACATCATGTTCTGTTCACATTTACTCTCAGCTAAAGAGACAAATGTTGTCTGATCACATATTTGAGTCATGATTTCTTCCTCCCTAAAAATCAAGTTCACATTATTCTCCAAGTTTTTTTTTTAATAAAAAAAAAGATTTATTATTTACTTTTCTTTACTATAATATAATATCACTCTTTATACTAATTTAAAAAGGAAAATATTAATATTTACATGATGAATCCAAAGCAAGTGTGCTATTAGTATACTTAATTTAAACTTAAAACAAGAGAGTATACTTTTAATTTACTATTTATGTACTTATCAGAGATATACTTAAGTATACTTAGCTTATACAGACAATTACAGAAAAGTATAATATACTTGGCTTATACTTTTACTTAATCTTTTGATCGAGATATACTTAAGAAAAGTATAATTAAGTATTCTTGCCTTATAAGCCTACAGAAAGGTATACTTGGCTTGTAGTTGTATTAACTTTTTGATAGAGTAGCCTATTAAAGTGTGTGAGAGTTTGTAAACAAATGTTTTGATATGAATTTACTTCAATTCATCAAGAATGTTCTACGTTGTTGGATTCTTCGTTCACCGTGGAGACATGTGAGAATTTTTTTTTTTTTTTTTTTATCATCACAAAACATCAAGTCAAATAGCAAAAGGAGCAAGTCTCTTTATGTAATACATAAATCATTAGCTAAGTACTATAAGGTAAAGTATACAAAGTGAACTTTCATAACCTAAAAAGTGGGCTACAAGTATATAACTATTAAACTAAGAGTATACCTATTCACTTGTAGTGTACTTTACTTAACTTCATTAAATAAACTCTTAGTATACTACTTTGTCGTGAGGGTTTTCATTTTCCACAGAGAGGAGAATCAGTTGAAGTTATAAAACCAGTTAATTTCTTTCTACTCTTCATAAAATAAAAGAGCAAACACTTCATGAAGTTATGTATCAGTGAAATCTTTATTAGCAACAACATCAGTGATCAACATGACAGTTATTAAGCTCACTCACATGAAGCTGCTGAGCGACACACATTCCTCTCTAAGTTGTTGTTGTCCAACACTTTACAGCAGTGTTGTTCTCTGTCACACAAAGCTTCAATTTCCTCTACAAGCATTCAAACTGCTATTGATCAGAGCTGCTCCCCCCCACACAGAGCTCCTGTCCTGGGCTGCAGCCGGCCCCTCTAGCCCTTACACTGGCTCCTGTGGAGGGACTGGGTCTGGCTGTGGCCCTGATGGAGGACCTTGCAGGAGTACAGCTCTCCTTCCGTCCAGCGCTCCTGGCTCAGGCTCAGGGTGCTGCTGCTGCTGTAGCGGCCGCTCTTCTCCTCCTCTGAGCTGCTCAGGACCCCCTCCGTCACCTCCGTACCGTCCACCTGCCAGCTCACCACGGCTCCCTGAGGAGAGTAGCCGGTCAGCAGGCAGGCCAGCGTGGCCGAGCCCCCAGAGAGCTGCTCGGAGGAGGGGGGAAGCAGAGAGACTGAGGGCCTGACCATGGTGCCAGCTGGAGGGGAGAGCAGAGACACACAAGGAGCAGATGAACTTCCACTGTAGGACAGACAGCTGGACATGAGACAGTTATGATACCTGACAGAGGTTAACACTACTGTGGATCAGCTGTGTGCATGATACTGTGATCAGACAGAGGAGAGGAGCTGACACATGGTAGGAAATGAGGGGTTAACAAATAAAACACAATATTAGAACTTTGTTTTTTATTTAAAGTAATGAATCTTCTACTGTGGAACTCTTCATAAATATCTAATAATTAATATGCAACATGATGTATCTGTGATTTTAAATGGGAACATTGTATTAATCATTAAATTAAATATTCTCTGTAATGTGTGACAGTAAATGATTCATCGCTGTGATGCAAATGTAACATCTGTATTCAGTTAAAGACTTTATCATCTGTCTGTTTCACTTCCTTTTCTCCACTTTAAACTAACGAACTGCGAAGTCAAACTACAGCGATACTAAATGAACATATGAACTCTTAAATTTGTTTTAAAAACATTTGCAACAGTTTTTATACCTAACAATCATTTAAATGTTACAGTAAAACATAAAACATAAATAACTTGAAATTAAATTTTGCCGTTATTTTCTGAACATTAAAATGTTCCTACAACCAATTACAACCAAACTTTACTAAACAAATATCTGATTGGAAAAAAGCGAAAGTTATTCTGCATATATTTCACCATAACATCTTCTTTAATACTAACAGAATATTAATATTAATATTTTCCTAAACTTCAATGCCAGCCAAGCTTAATAGACAGCAAAAAATAATATCAACAACATGTAAATTATCCAAAATAATTTTTCATTTCAAAAAATTCTGATGCAAAATTTAGTATTAAAAGAATATTTCATGTTGTATAAATTATAAATCTCTGGTACTTACAGTTAATGATGAGTTTGGTTCCTCCACCAAAAGTGTACCACAGTGATACAAACTCATTAAGTGGCCGTACAAAAACCTCCTGCACTGTGAACAAGCATCTATCCACTGAAAATACTCTCTGCTTTCTCAATTAACACAGAAACATTTATACTTTATTGAATCTACAAAGATTTATTTAATGAAATGGATTGAAATTATTGTATAAATGAAGATCATTTTTATAATTTTTCTTTACTTTTCTACACCAGACAGAGAAACGATCACAGTCTCCTTGTAACAAAGTCATTTTTTCACAGTTTTATATCAGCTGCTACATGGTTAAATGAACATGATGCTTTTGAATAATAATAACTCATAAACTCATATTAAGCAGAACTGAAATATGCTATTTATCTCCAGTAAACCCTGTCAGTAGATTAAAGGCAGACAAACAGACATATCATACCAACCACAGTGGACACAAACTCATCCTTAAATCCTCAACTGCACTTCTAATATAAATATGTTTCTTCTATTATCCATTCAGATGATAGATGGTGTAAATCCAAGCAGTATTCCTCCTGATTTAGTGTCCCACGTTGCCTTCAGTGTGTTGAGAGCAGAGAAATGATTTCCATAGAGAGGAGGCTTTGCATCGTCAGCTGATCCTCCAGTGAACTGAGAAGGTTTATAGTCCTGTGAGTTCAACACTGCAGGACTCAGATGTGTCAGTCAACACAGCAGAAAGCACAACCAGCATGACTCTCATCACCATCCTCATCTGGACGCTGGCCTGCTGCTGTTTTACAGGTTCATTCACTCAGCAACATTTCAGACATGATGTGCTGCCTTTTCTCTCATTTATTTCTGCTGTAAATGAATGATTTGTTTTTGTCTGCAGGATGCAGCGGTCAGGTGACTGTGACTCAGCCTCCAGTAGTGACATCTACTCCAGGATCCACCGTCTCTCTCACCTGTAAGACCAACCCTGCTGTTTACAGTGACAGTAGTTATGGTCATTATATGTTCTGGTATCAACAGAAATCTGGACAGCCTCCAAAGCTCTTAATAAAATATGCGAGCACACGTGAATCAGGAACAGCAGCTCGGTTTAGTGGCAGTGGAAGCAGCTCTGACTTCACTTTGACCATCAGTGGAGTTCTGACTGAAGACGCAGCAGTTTATTACTGTCAGAGTCTCCATTTGATAAGCAGTGCTCTGGTGTTCACACAGTGATTTGTAGTCGTACAAAAACCTCCCTCAGTCCGACTGCAGAGACACTGAGCTGTTACAGCAGGAACCGACTGCAGCTGCTGAAGAGGAAGAGACTCTGACACAGACCACTGAACACAGAGCTGACAGGAACCTCACCAAGCACACACTACACATTCACACTAATAACTTCATTAAAAACATTATTAAAATATCTAATAACACATCATGTTCTGTTCACATTTACTCTCAGCTAAAGAGACAAATGTTGCCTGATCACATATTTGAGTCATGATTTCTTCCTCCCTAAAAATCAAGTTCACATTATTCTCCACGTTTTTTTTTGTTTTATCAAAAAAAATATTATTTACTTTTCTTTACTATAATGTAATATCACTCTCTATACCAATTTAAAAAGGACAACTATATATATTTACATGATGAATCCAAAGCTTCCCTTACCAAATACAAGTTTATTCAAGTGTGCTATTAGTATACTTATTTTCAACTTAAAATAAGAGAGTATACTTTCAGTTTAATTTTTATGTACTTATCAGATATATACTTAAGTATACTTTGCTTATTACAATTGCAGAAAAGTATAATATACTTGGCTTATACTTTTACTTCTTTTGATTGAGATATACTTAAGAATAGTATTATTAAGTGTTCTTGCCTTATAGGCCTACAGAAAGGTATACTTGACTTGCAGTTGTACTAACTTTTTGATAGAGTAGCCTATTAAAGGGTGTAAGAGTTTGTAAACTAATGTTTTGATATGAATTTACTTCAATTCATCAAGAATTTTCTACGTTGTTGGTTTCTTCGTTCACCGTGGAGACATGTGAGAAAAATATATTAATTTTTTTATCATCGCAAAACATCAAGTCAAATAGCAAAAGGAGCAAGTCTCTTTATGTAATACATAAATCATTAGCTAAGTACTATAAGGTAAAGTATACAAAGTGTACTTTCATAAACTAAAAAGTGGAATGCAAGTATATAACTATTAAACTAAGAGTATACCTATTCACTTGTAGTATACTTGAACTTTACTTAACTTCATTAAATAAACTCTAAGTATACTACTTTGTCGTGAGGGTTTTCATTTTCCACAGAGAGGAGAATCAGTTGAAGTTATAAAACCAGTTAATTTCTTTCTACTCTTCATAAAATAAAAGAGCAAACACTTCATGAAGTTATGTATCAGTGAAATCTTTATTAGCAACAACATCAGTGATCAACATGACAGTTATTAAGCTCACTCACATGAAGCTGCTGAGCGACACACATTCCTCTCTAAGTTGTTGTTGTCCAACACTTTACAGCAGTGTTGTTCTCTGTCACACAAAGCTTCAGTTTCCTCTACAAGCATTCAAACTGCTATTGATCAGAGCTGCTCCCCCCCACACAGAGCTCCTGTCCTGGGCTTCAGCCGGCCCCTCTAGCCCATACACTGGCTCCTGTGGAGGGACTGGGTCTGGCTGTGGTCCTGATGGAGGACCCTGCAGGAGTACAGCTCTCCTTCCATCCAGCGCTCCTGGCTCAGGCTCAGGGTGCTGCTGCTGCTGTAGCGGCCGCTCTTCTCCTCCTCTGAGCTGCTCAGGACCCCCTCCGTCACCTCCGTACCGTCCACCTGCCAGCTCACCACGGCTCCCTGAGGAGAGTAGCCGGTCAGCAGGCAGGCCAGCGTGGCCGAGCCCCCAGAGAGCTGCTCAGAGGAGGGGGGAAGCAGAGAGACTGAGGGCCTGACCATGGTGCCAGCTGGAGGGGAGAGCAGAGACACACAAGGAGCAGATGAACTTCCACTGTAGGACAGACAGCTGGACATGAGACAGTTATGATACCTGACAGAGGTTAACACTACTGTGGATCAGCTGTGTGCATGATACTGTGATCAGACAGAGGAGAGGAGCTGACACATGGCAGGAAATGAGGGGTTAACAAATAAAACACAATATTAGAACTTTGTTTTTTATTTAAAGTAATGAATCTTCTACTGTGGAACTCTTCATAAATATCTAATAATTAATATGCAACATGATGTATCTGTGATTTTAAATGGGAACATTGTATTAATGATTATTAAATTAAATCTTTCTATCTTCTTTATAATGTGTGACAGTAAATGATTCATCGCTGCGAAGCAAATGTAACATCTGTATTCAGTTATAGACTTTATCATCTGTCTGTTTCACTTCCTTTTCTCCACTTTAAACTAACGAACTGTGAAGTCAAACTACAGCGATACTAAATGAACATATGAACTCATTAAATTAGTTTTAACAACATTTGCAACAGTTTTTATACCTAACAATCGTTTAAATGTTACAGTAAAACATAAAACATAAATAACTTGAAATTAAATTATGCTGTTATTTTCTGAACATTAAAATGTTCCTGCAGAACAAATTTACAACCAAACTTGATTAAACAAATATATTATTGGAAAAAAAGCGAAAATTATTCTGCATATATTTCACCATAACATCTTCTTTAATACTAAAATAATATTAATATTAATATTTTCCTAAACTTCAATACCAGCCAAGCTTAATAGACAGAAAAATATAATATCCACATGTAAATTATCCAAAAATATTTTTTGTTTTATAAAATTCAGATGCAAATTTTAGTATTAAAAGAATATTTCATGTTGTATAAATTATAAATCTCTGGTACTTATAGTTAATGATGAGTTTGGTTCCTCCACCAAAAGTCCACGACAGTGATACAAACTCATTAAGTCCACTGAAAATACACTGCTTTCTCAATTAACACAGAAACATTTATATTTTATTGAATCTATGAATATCAAATTAATCATATCGATTGAAATTATTGTATAAATGAAGATTATTTATTTAATTTTGCTTTACTTTTCTACACCAGACAGAGAAACGATCACAGTCTCCTTGTAACAAAGTCATTTTTTCACAGTTTTATATCAGTTGCTACATGGTTAAATGAACATGATGCTTTTTAATAATAATAACTTATAAACTCATATTAATCAGATCTGAAATATGTTATTTATCTCCAGTAAACCCTGTCAGTAGATTAAAGGCAGACAAACAGACATATCATACCAACCACAGTGGACACAAACTCATCCTTAAATCCTCAACTGCACTTCTAATATAAATATGTTTCTTCTATTATCCATTCAGATGATAGATGGTGTAAATCCAAGCAGTCTTCCTCCTGATTTAGTGTCCCACGTTGCCTTCAGTGTGTTGAGAGCAGAGAAATGATTTCCATAGAGAGGAGGCTTTGCATCGTCAGCTGATCCTCCAGTGAACTGAGAAGGTTTATAGTCCTGTGAGTTCAACACTGCAGGACTCAGATGTGTCAGTCAACACAGCAGAAAGCACAACCAGCATGACTCTCATCACCATCCTCATCTGGACGCTGGCCTGCTGCTGTTTTACAGGTTCATTCACTCAGCAACATTTCAGACATGATGTGCTGCCTTTTCTCTCATTTATTTCTGCTGATAAATGAATGATTTGTTTTTGTCTGCAGGATGCAGCGGTCAGGTGACTATGTCTCAGCCTCCAGTAGTGACACCTACTCCAGGATCCACCGTCTCTCTCACCTGTAAGACCAGCCAAGCTGTTTACAGACACAGTAGTTATGGTGATTATATGAACTGGTATCAACAGAAATCTGGACAGCCTCCAAAGTTTCTAATAAGACTTGTGAGCACACGTGAATCAGGAACAGCAGCTCGGTTTAGTGGCAGTGGAAGCAGATCTGACTTCACTTTGACCATCAGTGAAGTTCAGACTGAAGACACAGCAGTTTATTACTGTCAGAGTTACTACAGCGGTGGTGTGTTCACACAGTGATTTGTAGTCGTACAAAAACCTCCCTCAGTCCGACTGCAGAGACACTGAGCTGTTACAGCAGGAACCGACTGCAGCTGCTGAAGAGGAAGAGACTCTGACACAGACCACTGAAAACAGAGCTGACATGAACCTCACCAAGCACACACTACACATTCACACTAACGCTCCTAAAACAACCATTACTGCCTCATCTATAAGTCTTAATCTTAAGACACCATATGCAATTTAATGGGAATTAATGCCATTAAGTAAATGAAATAATTAGGCCTTTTCAACTCTCTTTCGTTGCGTTAAATTCACAAGAGTGCAGTGTTGATCAGATGTAGGATCGCAAACAGGCATTGAAAGCCTCATTAGTCTCATGTAAACCACCCAGTACACACATCCTGTTTTACACCCGCGTCACACAGGTGGAACTACATACTACATTACACCTCTGTGTACATATATTACTTCCCTTATTCCCTTATTTTATGAAGTAAAGTTCAAGTATATATTCCCCAAGTATACTTTATGTAGTAAGTATACTAATATCAATGTACTAGTATAGTATACTTGTAAGTTTACTACTTTAATACTTCTTGGGACTAAATTGGCACACGTTTTAGTTCATAAAAGTATACTTTTACGTATACTTTAAGTATAAGAATAGTAAACTTTGAGTACACGACTAGTTTACACATAAGTTTTATTTTGTACTGAGACTATACTATAAATAGACTGATAGTTTGCTAGTTTTTTATTTGTAGTCATCTTTTTAGTTTATGAAAGCACTTTAAAGTATACTCTCAACAAATTACTAGTTTACTAGTTTTTAAACTGTAAGTATACTTGTATATACTTGGACTCGAGTTGCACTTAAGTCGCGCACACAGTGACTTGAGACTTGCAAAAGATGACTTGTGAGCATCTCTGCTTTTTCGTTCATGAAAGTATACTTTGTACACTTTAACTTATAGAACTTTGCCAATGATTTATATATTACATAGAGACTTGCTCCTTTTGCTATTTGACTTGTGATGAGATTAAAAAAAAAATACAATGTGTTGTTCTCGCATGTCTCCATGGTGAACGGATAATCCAAAAACTTCATAAATTAAGTAAATTCACATCAAAACATCCTTTTACAAACCTTCTCTATAGTGACAAAAAGTAGTCTAAAGTTTATTAAATGTTAGTATGCTGAGTGTGCTAGCACACAGACTAATAATAGTATACTTAAGAGTGTTAAAATGGAATAACTGTTATACATTAATTGTACAAAAGCATCACAAAAGACTCAACTTTATGTGTGTTTTACATAATACATCCTGTTTACATTCAGTTTTCCCATCTGGAATTTCAACAAAATTACATTTACTATTTTATATTTATTTATGTTTATATTTAAGTCCTATATTTTAACTACACTATTTCATGCCTTAGATTATTATTTTGCTTTTACTTAACTTGTGTGATTTCCTCCTTTTTATACATATTCTATGAGCATTGTTGAAGGAACCCGAGACCAAAGATTTCCATTGCCCATTACTTCTGAATTGACGAATAAATAATCTTTTACCTTGTACTTATAAGTCACTTTGAATAATGTGAAGCATCATTGTGCAACATCATGCACCAGATGTCAGGTCTTGTGCAGGGTCTTCATCTCTAGAGTCATACAGATCATACACTATTAAGCATTTCCCAGTAAAATAACAGTAAAGAATCGGCAGCAGGGTGCCTGATGTTACTTTAAAATTAACATTATTATACTGTCGCTGAAATTCACAGCTTTGTACTGTTAATGAAAAATACAGTTTGAACTGTTTTTTTTATTATTAATTTCACAGTATTTTATGGTTAATTTACTGTTTAAAGATACATTATATAGCTGTTTTTCCACCTTTCTTTTACATTATCTTACTGATTTGTTTTAATGCACTATTTAGGTTGTATTTTTTACATACATTTTAATAAACATAATTTTTTGCCTACATGAATAGACTTAGCAGGTTACAGACATAGGAATAGTCACACTAAATGCAATTAAAGGCACTTGTTAGGAAAAAGGCTATAATAGACTTGTTGACACTTTTCCTTAAATGTCTGTCTCTAGCTGGCTACAAGCACAGAATGCAAACCAGAACAACATGTGAGTGAAGAACAGTAAAGCTAATTCACTGATTTTCCAATAATGTACAATGTACAAGCCTCACATGTGCAGATCAGGTCCCAGGATTAAAAAAATACTGCATGAAACTGTTACTGATGATACTTTAGACAGTTGATCAGCAGTAAAGTGATGTTTTTTAAGAATGCATTATAGTTCAGTTAAAAAACGGCCTATAATTTAACAGGTTTTCTTTTGTATTAACAGTAAAGCACTGTTTTTAGCAATAACAGGTTAATACTGTTGAAATCCTGCTGTAAATGAACAGCAATTGTTTACAGTGTAGTGCACCTCTCGCTGTGTAAAACAGAGGTTGCATTGCCTCTTCAAACCACAGACATGTTTCCGCATTCTTTGGAGAAGTTGATCTTTGCTCATAAAGGAAGTTGTCATGTCTATAAAACAAATCACGTGCCTCCAGCCCTCCCCCTCTTCTTCATCACACAGGTTTTATATTTACTTTACATGCTGTACAGTAATAGGCTTCATGGTTCAGTAATGACTGCGCCAGCTTCATGTTAGTGCGTCATCCTCTCGGCTCTTAACAAGGTCTAATAATGAGCGATCGGAGAAGAAAAACATTGAAAACAATACTTCAGTTGACGTGTCAACTTCTGTGGGTATGTATAAGACTTTATCAGTGTTTTACAGCATCTTGCATTGTTTTTTTGTATTCTGCCACTAATTAATGAAGTTACCATTTATTCAATATAGCTGCCATGTAGAAGAAACCACCTCTATTTGATGTGTCTATTTGGCTTTTTTAATAGAGTCTCTCATGTCAGATGTCACATGACACAAGAGTGCATGTGTGCGCATGTATTTTCAGAGACAGGAACTATAGGGGAGACCGGGGTTGGTTGGCACACTTTCCACTAGTGATGGCGAGCTGAAGCTTCATGAAGCATTGAAGCTTTCCGGCAAATTGGTTCGGAAAAGGGTTCATTTCTCGAGGCTTCATGTGCACACGAAACCACCTGGTGGTCAAATAGTGTAAAACAGACAGATATGATCTTAACCATGTGATAAGATAAGATAAGATAAGATATTCCTTTATTAGTCCTGCAGTGGGGACATTTGCAGTGTACAGCAGCAAAGGGGGTAGTGCAAAAAACAAGATACGAACCATTTAAATAGAAGGAAGTATACAAATAGGAGCAGTATATACAGTATTGACAATAAACAGACTATTAACAAAATTGCACAAGTGGAAAATGATATTGCACAGTGAGAATGAATGAAATTCCACCTGAAAATATCAGGTTATTGTCAGTTTTTGGTGTGTAAGTGTAAGTGGTCTACTGGGACCACAGATCTGTGATATACTGTATTTTGTGTCAGTAAAGGCTGTTGGGAATGACTATAAACAATGAAAAAAAATATATAACCATGTTATCCATTCATATCTATATAATATATAATACAATGTCTATTTTCTAGTAAGTATATTATGAGTATATAACATATAATAAACTGTAATTGTTTTGTGAGGAATGCATCTTATGTGTGTAAACCAATCCTTTGGTCAATAATTGTATTGTAGTGTAGGGTAATATAATATAATAATGGCAGGTGGGGTAATATTAGTGTTCTGTGTCACTTCTGGAAAGTGGCATTGGTTCAAACAGGGAAGATCTGAACCACTTCCTGAACCAGTCAGCGGTATGGCCGAGCAGCGAGGCTTCGGACGTCATCAATGACGTCATTGGTCTAAAACGATACAAGCCTCGATACAAGCGCGTCGCGGAAAACTTCCTGGATTACTCAACACACGCTCCGAAGCCTCGGCACAGCACGTAACATCACTACTTTTCACTCAAAGTTAGACAGACATTATATTGAAATTGTAGACTACCTTTCAGCCTTGGAAATGTGTCCCACATTATCCCACACAAACATACTCTTTGTCCCACACATTTGTTTTTTGTCGGGATCTGGTCACCCTATTATAGAGCTCAGCTATACTTGAATATGTTTTAAAGGTCCCATATTGTAAAAAGTGAGATTTTCATGTCTTTTTTTAAATTTTAAAGCAGGTTTAAGTGCTATATAAATACTGTGAAAGTATCAAAACGCTCAATATACGGAGAAACACACACAGCCTGTATTCAGAAATTGTGCGTTTGAAACAAGCTGTTAGGATTTCTGTCCATTTGTGATGTCACAAATATACAATATTTAGACCATTACACGGTTTTAAACGTAAACATTCTAAATGTGTCTCAGTTTGTTTCCTGTTGCAGTGGATGTAAATAACATCAGCTGACAGGAAGTAAACATGGACCCTAGCTGTTGCCTAGCAACGCAATTCTGTTGCAATTCCATTGCAATTCCATTGAAATGCACTAAAACTGAGCGTTTCAGACAGAGGGTGAATACAGGTATATTCAGACAGACGGTACGAGGAAAATATATATTTTTAACATTAAAGGGACTGTTTGTAACTTTTTAAGCGTATAAATGTAGCGGGTCGGCACACATGCACGTTTGCATATGCGCGCTCGCGTGTGGCCGGAGCCTCGTCTCCGCTGCCTGCTCTCCTTCACTCAGACAGCGCGTGCGTCCTCGCTGTCTCGTTCCACCTTTAGAAGTGAACGCGCGCTCACTACACACTGCAGAAGAGTTAGTTTAGCTCTGAGAATATCTAGTGAATGTAGAGTGGATGTTTGTGCAGAAATAAATGCTGCAGCTCCTCCAGACCAACAGAGGTTTTCCGTGTCTTGTGAAGTGACTGGGCTCCTCAACGAGTTACGTTATCGTCTCGTTACCGACCGGGTGCCGGTGTCTTCGGCTGCCGGCTGCGGTCGGGAGGCGATAACGTAACTCGTTGAGGAGCCCTGCTGCTGAAGCCTGCGCTGAGCAGGAAAAGCCAACACTAGGATCAGCATTGACTCATGGAGAGACCTTCGTCTGGTCAGCTAACATTCCTGCCAAGCAAGTGAAATATAGAGTGATATTATGGTTTTAGCTGACGTCTGTCGCCTCACTGTTTTGAGCGATGCTCGTTCATGTCTATGTAGAGCGAGCAAACGCGAGCTCGACGCTAACTTTCGTTGATTTCAAGGCCACAGGTGTCGCTGTTAAGCAGCATTTCTGAATCTTACAAATAGTCCCTTTAAAGCATGTAAACATGTCCTAGTAAAAAACCCAAAATACAAGTATGAACTTGAAAATGAGACATGATATGAGACCTTTAATGTACACAAATGTTTTCTAAAATTGTGTGATTCAAGTCATGTTGCATCATTTTGGGTTTGGTTGCTATAGTTACAAAAAAATGAAGCAACCAATAGGAACAATTATTTAATTCAAACAAAACCAGAAAACATGAACATTTAATAGAACATCTGCCCATTTATAAAACCAAACAACATTTTTAAGCAATTCATCAGGAATGTATAACTACTTCTGCCATTCACCATTCAAAATAATAATAAACTAACAATATAAACATTGTTTTTATTTAGGGCTGTCAATCGATTAAAATATTGAACTGTCCATAATTAAAATCATGATTAATCAAAAATTAATCACACATTTATTATCTGTTCAAAATGCACCTGAAAGGGAGATTTGTCAAGTACTTAATACTCTTATCAACATGGGAGTGGGCAAATATGCTTGTTTTATGGAAATGTATGTATATATTTATTATTGGTAATCAATTAACAACACAGAACAATGACAAATATTGTCCAGAAACCCTCACAGGTACTGCATTTAGCATAAAACATATGTTCAAATCATAACATGGCAAACTGCAGCCCAACAGGCAACAACAGCTGTCAGTGTGTCAGTGTGCTGACTTGACTATGACTTGCCCCAAAACTGCATGTGATTATCATAAAGTGGGCATGTCTGTAAAGGGGAGACTCGTGGGTACCCATAGAACCCATTTTCATTCACATATCTTGAGGTCAGAGGTCAAGGGACCCCTTTGAAAATGGCCATGCCAGTTTTTCCTCTCCAAAATTTAACCTAACTTTGGAACGTTATTTAGCATCCTTCCCGACAAGCTGACATGACATGGTCTCAGATTAATAACAGGGCATACACAGCTTGAGGATGGTATCAGGAACCAACTTTCTCATGTTGAATTAACTGAAATCGTCATTTTTAAATCCCTTACAGAGCAACAGTAGCTCTATAATAGACACGAGTTTCCCCAGCCCTGCAAGTAAGAGTGTGGTATTGATCTTCTCATCTGACTCCAGCAAGAAAACAAATAAACATTTCTACCGAATCGTCAAATTTTTCCTTTATCCCTTAAAAAAAGGATGGAGGAATTTCAAATGGGGGCTGATGAAATATTCTGTTTTAATATATTATTTTTATTTACCAGGTGTTGGGGTTGGTGGTGGGCCTGAGTGGAATCTACCTGCTGATGAAGTACAGACAGAGCAGCATATTTTTCTCTCACAGCTACATCACCCTGCCAGCTGTCTTCGCACTCACCAGCGCTGCGTTCCTCTTGGCCAGCGGTTTCCTCGGCTCGTTGCTGAGCCTCAGGGATTCCACCTTTCTGCAGGGACTGGTGAGGTTGTGTGTGTCAGTGTGGGAATCTGTATGTACATCAGTGTTTTGACTGTTCATAATAAAATGTTTTTCTTCTCCAGTTTGTTTATCTGCTAGTTTTGGTCTTTTGTCTGGAAAGTACGGCTTCAGCGTTGGCTTATTTTCACTCTACACAGGTATAAAAGTTACACAAACAAATCACATGCTGGACAATTGTGCTTAAATGACAAAGCAGATTATTCTGGAATAATTGCATGTTTATACGTTCTTTGTGTCTATACTGCCTTTTTGTTTAGCTGGATTCAGAGATAGCTCCCCTCAGTGGAGTGTTTCAGAAATACACAGGCAGCAGCCAGGACCCCAACTCTCGAGCTGTGGATGCTACACAAGAAGAGGTGTGTGTTCAGTCATAACTCATGTCAATTGGGTTGCATAGGCATCCAGATGCCCCCAAGCATGTTTGTATCTTGTGTGCAAAATGTGTAAAAATGATGTAGCATTTCAAAAAAGTCACATGAAAGTCCTGCGACTACTTCACTCAGAGCAGCTGTCAATCACAGCCGTCAATCATGACGTTTCACTCCTGTTTTATAGCATCAAAATGACTAATTAAAACCAAACCTATCAGAATAAATAACACTTGAACATACATCAGCGTGATAAGAACTTCCTAAAATGACAGAAACTATCTTTGGGAAAAATGTATTTGATGTGTACTTTGACTTTTTCGTTTGACTCATGTCCCATCCGCTAACATAGAGGGGGCGGGATTTATGACCTATACTGCAGCCAGCCACCAGGAGGCGATCAAGATGTTTTGGCTTCACTTTTGGGAAGCTGTCATGTCGTCCATCTTTATAGTCTAAGAATACAAGCAGCAACAACTGTAGCTGAGTGGTATGTTCAGTATTCAAGTGACTTGGGGTAGCACTTCCTCTAAAGACCACTAGAATCCGTCTTAGGAAATCTCTCATCTTCCCTTGATGGCAATTGGGATTTTTTTTCCCCATTAAGAGGATATTTAGGCTTAAAGAAGGGTATTTGTCTTGTTTGACAGTTTCACTGTTATAGTTAGCCCTCATTTGCTCCACAAAATCATCCATTCAAAAGCGGTGCCATCACAACCACGTTAACTGATGATCAATATTTTGGAAGTGATGGATATTTTGTCCTTTGGTACCCGTTAGTTGCAGTGTTGTGGTATCCATGACTACAGGGACTGGATGGAAACCTCCTGGTTTAACCGCACTGGAGGACTCTGGGTTCCTCACAGCTGCTGCAACTCTACTTTCCCCTCCTGCAACGGCACTGTGGACCAGCCCTGGCAGCTTTACACAAAGGTAGACATGTGCATCCATAAATTCAACACTTATAAACATAAAAAAAAAAAAAAACTTCAGCATGAAAGTCTGATTGGGCCCCTCTGTTTCTCTGTCTTTCTTTTTGAATGTCTCTCTCTTTCAGGGCTGCCAGGTGAAGCTGGAGATGAGCTTACAGTTTGTGCTGAGTTTTATCATCTGGGGCTCCCCGCTGGTTTTCCTGGTGGAGGTGCGAAAGATTTTATAACATTTTCGGACTGTTTATTCTGTATACACTTGGTCTAGAATGCAATTATATTTGTTAACAGTAAAATAACTATTAAATACATTTTAATTAACTTATTAACATATCAATTTACCATTTATAAATGATGGTTAATATAAAGTGTTATTATTGGACACAATGGAAAATGTGTCTGTCAAGTTTTAGAGGTTAATTATTGTGCATTGTTTAATTTGGTTGTTAACCAGAGTACTATTCTCATTTCCTCTTATCATGCAGGTTGTTTTGTTTGTGAATGTGGCACAGCTGATGAGGGACCAACCACTGATGGATTATCAAGTACTGGGCAAAAACTAAAGATACTGTGACAGATGGGACAGCATTGTACTTTGCACAGATACTGTACTACTGCATAGTACAATATGTCATATTGTATCATGGAAATCAAATTATTATCAGGATTGCTGTTAGAATAATCATTCCTGAGCTGCACACCTCTCACCTGCCCCACTACTGCTGATTAATACATGTTTATTCCAGTGCACTTACAAAACATGTGACATAAAAGTGATGAAATATATTTTGTGTAATGCAGTTGTATTGTGAATTATTGCTATTTCTGAAAAAGACTTCAGGTTGAAGGTACAGGTCTCTTTTTGCCAACCTGTGCCTGAGCTTTGTTAAACAAATCATGATATGTGATATGATGGTTTGTGTATGGTTACATTGTGTTGCCCTTGATTCTTGATTGTCTGTGTGTTATTACTGCATACAGAGCACTTTTTTTTACTGTCTCTATTATAATGTTTTTGTAATATTTGTCTGAAATTGACAAATCTCCTGAAGGGACAATAAACTAAACTAAACCTAATTTCCTTGCACTGTGCTGTTGATTACACTTGCATTGCATACTTCATGATCTGAATAGTTGAACCTTGTATGTACGACATTTTATATCGCCTCTATGCTTCACTGTCTTTATTTTAAATATAATATAATAAATAAATAAATTAATTAATTAATAAAAAAATATGCCATTAAATGAAACAAATATAATATTAAAAATAAATATAGGCATTAATTAATTAAAATGTACTGCCCCCTCCTTTGCATAATGAGGCAGAAATGCATTAATAAATATATCATGCATAAATAAATACATACAATTTAATGATGAAAAAAATTCATTTAAAAGTTAATATAAATAAATAAATAAAAAGGAAATTAAATTGAAGAGTAAATGGATAGATGAATTAATACAAAGATAAATAAATTAAGAAGCAAATTAAAACAGAAATATAAATGTCACATTTTATCAATTAATTAATGCCTACATTTTATTTTCAATAGTATTTTTGATTCACTTAATGGCATATTTATCTATGGAGTCATTCATTTTTTTATTTTTATTTTGGCAGGTTCCGTTCTCCATATTTTCCACTGTTGGACCAACACAGGTAATGTAACATAGATCAAATCATATATCTGATGATGTGTCTGTTACTGCATGGTTTATTTGCAATTAATCTGTATTAATATTTCCAATTAAAATGCTTATAGAGCTAACATTGTTGGTCTCCATAAGATTACAATTCCTTACAAACTGTGCAAATTGCACCCGAACAAATAGCATATTCTTTCGGTGTGATTGGGTATCATAGATTTCTGAATGAACTGAATATATGACAGCAACACACTGTTTAGGCATTTTAGTTGATGAAAAATTAAATTGGAAAAAACATATACATTTTATTTGTAATAAAACTGTGAAGTCACTAGGAATCATCAGTAAACTAAGAAGTTTCACAAATGTTTCTTGTTTATTAACCTTATATTATTCCATGATTTATCCCTATTTGATTTATGGTAATATTGTTTGGGCAAATACGTACCCCTCCAATCTTCATAAACTTCATTTGTTGCAAAAACGATTTGTAAGACTAGCAACTTTGTCAAACTCTAAGGAGGCCTCTGCTCCACTGTTCAGGAAACTGAACATTCTTTCAGTTTATGACATAGATATTCATCAGATATGTGTGTTTATATATAAATATATGTTCTTGCCTTCTTCTTCTTTACCATCATCGTTTAGCAACTTCTTTAAATCTAATTCTCAAATTCATTCACATTAATCATCTTCACCTGGACATGGCCAGTACTCCCTAAGATTTCATGGTGTACAAATATGGAACACCAAAATACATGTTATCAAAAGCTTGTTATCCGTAGAACATTTTAAAAGGAAATTATCATCACATTTAATTATGTCTAATTATCTTTGGATATGTTTCGATATATTTTCTTTTCTTCTGTACTGTTTTTTGTATGTATTGTTTTTATTGGATTGTTTTCCACTGTTTGGTTAGGTTTTTCTGCACATTTTGTGTACTGTTTAACTTTTGTTGTATTTTTAAAATTATGTTAGTTTAGATCTTTTTTTCTTTTTTGTTATTGTTTTTTCTCTCTCCTGAGGTTGGGGGTAGAGGTCCTTTGTGTAAGCCTGTGGCTTCTTGACCTCTCCTGACATATTTCTTGTTTTTTTTCATTGACTGGATTTTGTGCAGTTTTATATATGTGCAAATAAATAAATAAATAAATAGCTCTATCTTGTTGTTTTCGGAGAGCATGTTGACCACGCTGTCTGTTCTGCAGAGGCGTGGCTGCTGGCCGCTGGCCGGCGGAGAGTGGGCGTGGTGGTTTTTGTCACGTCGCTCCTTCCTTCCTCGCTTTCTTTACTACGTGAGGCTGCCTTGGAGGGAACGTCGCTAAGAAAAGGATAACTAGGAGAAGGGAGCATAAACAACAACAACAACTACCCTCTAAAAGCTGGTAATGCTTCAATGCTTCCAAAAGCTTCTCAGCTGTATTATATATATATATATATATATATAGATATATGTGTGTCGACGTGTTTTAGGGTTATAGGAAGATGCGAATGACCGCCATGTTGCTCTGGCGGCCCTTGGAGCCGTTACTTAGCTTAGCGGTGGCTAAAGTTAGCCGTCGGTTAGCTTAGCGTTAGCCTTTGGTTAGCCTAACGGTAGCTAACGTTAGCCTTTGGAGCCGTTGGTTAGTTTAGCGGTGGCTAACGTTAGCTGTTGGTTAGCTTAGCGGTGGCTAACGTTGGTTAGCTTGGTGGTAGCTAACGTTAGCCTTTGGAGCCCTTGGTTAGCTTAGCGGTAGCTAACGTTAGCCTTTGGTTAGCTTAGCGCTAGCTAGCGTTAGCCTTTGGTTAGCTTAGCGGTAGCTAACGTTAGCCTCGGAGCCGTTGCTTAGCTCAGCGGTGGCTAACGTTAGCCTCCGTGGCCTGTTAGCAGGCAGCTGGGGTTTGGGCGCGGGGACATTCATCTGAAGCTCTCTAAACTAGTGGCCCGGTGCTTTACATTAGCTAACCGGGAGGACGTATGGCCACGTAATCTAATGTTCTTCAGCTACATGGTGGACGTGTGTTTCTCTGGAGGTACTGTAGTGTATAATGCTGGTATTGTGTCCTGTTTTTAGTCGCACCTGGTTGGACACATGTTTACCCTTCTCATTAGAGGAGGCAGTGAGCATGCAGCTGGCTAACATGCTAATAACGCTAAACAGGCCTCTGCACGTTCACGAGTTGGGGGTCTAGCTAACTCGTGAAATTGATGTGCTCTTGGCCAGTAATAAAAAACAAAGGTATGTGGCTGCAGAAGACAATGTCAAAGCTATTTATGTAGTAATTTTAAAGTTAACCGCCTTTAATGGCCCAATATGTGACGTTAACCTGAAGGCAATGTCGCCCGTTTGCAGCACTGGATACACATCTGCTTCAGCTGCTGTCTCAGAGCAAAAGAGTAATGTTACTCATCCAGAGAAAGCAAGACAAGCTGCGAGACACTTAGCTGTTGTTTCCACTGTAGTTTGCAGTTATTCACTCTAATAATGTACGTCCAAAATACTGACCTAAGCCTCATGCCACAGCTCCAATCTGACACGCCTCTTTCCACTGGATACTGAACAACATAACAGCACACTAAGACTAGTTTGACACTAGTGCTTATTACTTAAAAATGTAGGGGGAAAAGTATAGAAAAATACTTCCTTTCATCGCCATCATATTCATTGATATTATTCTTTTTAATTCCTTAAAATTAGCCCTGGTTGTGAGGATCCAACAGGAGGTTTCCATCTTTTATGTTTACCATGATAACACTGTGGTTATGCCAGCAACATTTAATACAACCTTTAAATTGGTAACTGTACACAGCAAATAGGTGGTGGCATCCATCCATCCATCCATCTTCAACCGCTTATCTGGGATCGGGTCAGCTCCAGCAGGGGACCCCAAACTTCCCTTTCCCGGGCCACATTAACCAGCTCTGACTGGGGGATCCCGAGGCGTTCCCAGGCCAGAGTAGAGATATAATCTCTCCACCTAGTCCTGGGTCTTCCCCGTGGTCTCTTCCCAGCTGGTCGTGCCTGGAACACCTCCCAAGGGAGGCGCCCAGGAGGCATCCGTGCTAGATGCCCGAACCACCTCAACTGGCTCCTTTCGACGCAAAGGAGCAAGGACTCTACTCCGAGTCCCTCACGGATGACTGAGCTTCTTACCCTATCTCTAAGGGAGACGCCAGCCACCCTCCTGAGGAAACCCATTTCGGCCGCTTGCACCCGCGACCTCGTTCTTTCGGTCATGACAGGGTGGTGGCATCCAGCTTTTTGTATTGGCAAAGGTGTGAGAGTAAATGGCTGCCAACCTCTGTGTATGTTCTGTTTTATCCAATTTGACAGTCACATGAGACTCGGGATGTCACGGTACCAGAAATCTAGTAGTCGATACCAATACCAGTAAATGTACACGATTCTCGATACCACGGTAAAAAAAACCCAATAAATCCAATGTAATTCAACACGCACTCCTTTATTAAAACATTTGAACATTACAAAAAACAGAAGCATGTAGCCTTAAAGTAATAAATAAAAAGAAACGTCTATTAACATTGCAAAACAGAACAGTGGCATGTAGCCTTCAAGTATTTAAAAGAAACACTCTTATCTGGATGTCTGTCTTAGAGGTGCTTTGCTAAATTGGAAGTATTTCCTCCTTTGGAAAGAAAAGCACGACGGCACCGTTACTGCACCGCATACTGTTTTTTGCGAATCTATTATTACTCCTTGTAAATCCGCCTCGAACGCAAAGTACTTCCATACCCGACTCTTGCTACTTGTTTTCTCAACGAGTTGAAGTGGAGGTAGCGCTGCAGCAGCTGCCATCTTTCACGTCTTGTGTTGTTGTTGTTTTCTTCCGTGCTGTTACGTCATTTCACGGCAGATGAGAACACTTGTTGTGTATACTGCCCCCATTAGATCCGGAAGAATCGCATCTCCAGTACCTCCGCTCCGGTACCAAATGACCATTACAGGCATCGTTCGGTACCCACATTGTTGGAATTTTGGTACCGAGTCGGTTCTCGTGACATCCCTACATGAGACTGACCACCAAGCTGAACTGGCTAAAGCTACAATCCAGAAAAGTCAATACTGCAGATCACACAAGCCAGCATAAGCTGCCCGGTTACATGCTGACTAATTTCATGATACAGTAGCGGTAACCAACCGATATGGCTCAAAACTACAGCGAGAAGCCCTGTACACTCTGCAACATACAGGAAATAATGGCAGCATGCAATGCAAACAGTACAGATTGATCACTAGAAGAAGAAGCCAGTTGTAATCTGCAGAAATTAAAGGCACAATTCAACTGGAAGAGCCTTTTAAGCTATATAATATAGGGATACACCAATCTAACTTTTTTAGTCCCGGTAGCGATAACTGGGTTTTGGCTATGAGACGATACCGAGTACTGTCCGATACCAGTGTTTAATTAATGAGCTGTATGCCTCACTGTGTGTAAGTGACTGGGATCATTCTTTTATGTGTAAGGCAACATCGGGCTTGACTTAAACACTGCTTTCTTAACTTTGTAAAACAAAATGTGACAAATACATACATAGATATACATTTATTTAATTGTTATTTATTATTAAAATAATAAATCGTACCCTAGCAACTTGGCAAAAAAAACTTCAAAATTTACAGGAATTACAATTCAAATGTAAACCTTTTTAATGCAACAGCATATTGGTCAAAACTTTAACAGTAATCAAAATTACAGTATATAATATATATATATAGTATATTAACATGAAATCAAATTGAATAGCTTTGAAATCAAATTGAATAGCTTGGCCCGATTTTCACCGATATCCGATCACGTATTGGTATCGGTGCATCCCTAATAAAATAGTTATCTGGGAGGTCTGCCCTACTTTTTGTTGAACTTTTCCATATGGGGCCCTCAAAGACTTGAAAACCATGTGGAACTATTATATAGATTTCTGGTGATTTTGTGTGTTTACTTCTTGAAAAAACAGGTGTTTGTCACCCATTTGGTTGTCAAGTGTATGTCTTTTTAATGTTGTGTTCTTCAGATGGCAAGTTTGATAGGTTGCTCACTGCCACGTTGACCGAGTTGTTTTGATTTTGTCTTCAGCCTCAGGAGCAGTGAAGTGTCTTCATGGCAGTTCGTCGAGGACACATTAAGTACTTGAAAGTGAGTATGAGATCTCGGCACCCATTTCAAACAGCACTGCAGTATGTGACCTTATCAACTGAATATTAACAGTACGACCAGATATTTCTGGTGTCGATGTGGTTTGCAAAGAATTGAATGCTCAAGTCCTGTTATGTGATGGCAAGAAATTTGGCTGCAGGAAATGTTCCTACTCTAAAAGGATGTCACAACTGTACACAGTGATCTGTTGTTATTTTGCTGGAACTAATGATTTGAAATGAGACGGCATTAAGAGAAATCTAAAACACTCACACATGCCAGCTCCCGCCAGCTATGCCCATGTTTACTGGTTTAATACAGGACTCCCATTCATCCTCTCAGGCAGTGTATCTTGCCCACCAGAATACACAATCGCAACCCTTCTCTTGCATGAATGGACCTCTGTCAGGTTGACCGCTAGACTGGTCCCCTTTCAGGCCTGATCCCGTTTCAGCCACCAGGACACGCTCTGCTGAACAGATAGCGGAAGCAACTTTTTAAAAAAAGTATTTTGAAGTCAGGCTCTGTTCTTGTTGTGGGCACTTTACATTGTCAACTAAACTGATTTCAGACCCTATAGACTGGTTATCAGACTAGACTGCAGACCGACATGTGACTGAGGTCATCTGGTGTTAAAAGAGTTACTTACCTACTTTGCAAATGTAAAACTTGTGCTGCATGTGTCCTTTATATTGCATGACATTCCGTAGTTTAAATTTCAAGCTGGCTTAGTGTTAACCACTAGCTACATTGAGACAAATTTGCAGTTTAAATCCAGTCACATGCTTGTGTAATATAATTAGTTACCATTATGTGGCCTTTAAAGCATTTATCCCCTGGTTTTCTGTTGCATTGAAAACTGTAATTACATTGCATGGGCATACTTGTCCCTTTTCGACCAAAAATGTACCAGGAATTATGGAACATTACTTTTTGTGTTTGGACCACATTTGAAGAGCTGTGAAGATAAGGCAAATTAGATGAATGGCGGTTTAAAAAACTGTCTTTCAAACACAAGGAAACGACGACGCAGCAGCGTCATCATGTTTTTTTATTTCTTTTTTTTATTTACTGTGGTGTGACTCTGTATGTCTCTTTTTCATTCATTCATTATATTCAACTCAAACATCAGAGACAGAAAGGGCTTTGGAAATTACCACTCCTGTACTAAGGCTATGCCATATGGCCAAATCATGATATAAGTAATTTTATATCTCGATAATAGTGTCTATACTAAAACCTTTATTTAACTAGGAAGTCATATTGAGATTAAAACTTCTTTTACAAGTGAAACCTAGCCAAGACAGGGTCAAATAAGAGCACCCAACACATAACAAGTCAAAAACATTGAATCATAACAGCAACAATAGGAAATATAGGTATACATCATGATATATATATATATACATATATATATATATCATTCAATAACTAAATAGTTTATATGAAATAAGCACATGGTAAAGCCTATTTTTGTATACTACTGTGTGAATTAAATACATGACAAATGAAAAGTACTGAGTATTTTCTAACTTTAAGAACTTGGGTGTAAAATAAACATACGTTTTAAGTGAAATTACAGAAAAAATAAAAATAAATATAGGCTTAGCTTATGTCACGATAGAAACAATATAGAAAAATATATATACGATAGACATTTTTATTTAGTTTTGACGTCATATTGCCCAGCCATACTCCTGGACAAGGGACCTTTTCGTTTAGGAACTAAACGTAGTTCCCGGTTCCTCCAGTCAAATAGTAATTCTATTTACTTTTCATGAATTTGCTTAATACTTAAGAGGTTAACCACAAACGCATCTTTTTTAAAGAGTAGAAGCGGGAATTTTTTTTTTTCAATTTTAAGTATTCATTTTCTTTTCAGTTTCTTTAGTCTTATTAGTGTTTGTGCAGCAAAACCTTTTTAAGACCCGTGGAGGGCTCCAACTAATGATTATTTAATTATGGATTAATTTGCTGAATGATTTATCAATTAATTGATTAACTGCTTTATCTATAAAATCTTGGAAAATAGTGAAAAATGCCCACTATAGATTCCCAGAGCCAGCATGTCGTATTGTTTTATTCCACCAACAGTCATCAATTCAAAGATTTATTAAGATTTTTATCGTATGTGGAAAAGAAAATATCGAATCGTCAAGGTTTTAGAAGCAGCGACCACTTAATGTTTGGCCTTTTTGCTTGAAAAATGTTGCTTTTCTGTCGAACAAAAGATCAGCTAATCGTTTCAGCTCTAGATCTGCGCACCCTGGGTACTTATCTTGCTTTGCGTTTTCTGGCCCACCAGGCCGACTTGCAGGAGGTGTATGACATGTCGAACGGTTACGAAGACCACATGGGAGGGGACGATGGGAAGGACTCCAAGACCAACCTGATAGTGAACTACCTGCCTCAGAGCATGTCGCAGGACGAGCTGCGGAGCCTCTTCACCAGCATCGGAGAAGTGGAGTCTGCCAAGCTGATACGAGACAAAGTCGCAGGTATGCTCCTCTCTGAAGCAATAAGACCTGTGACAGACCAGATGGACGCTTAAACACAAGAGTTTGTTTTAAAAGATTAGTTACAACCTCTCAATATGTGGTGGTTCAGTTTTATCACTTAAAGAATGGCCTATCACTCATTTTCAAATGACCTTTATTGGCAGGATATCTATTTTCTGGCTCCTCAGTGATTTTTATAATGTAATTTTATTTAAAAGACATCTCAAATTGATTTCCTGTTTGAGTTGGGTAGTAGTTTGCTCAGTTTTTCCACCACCATAGACTTGTTTTATTTATTCCAACCAGTCCTGTAGACAGTCTTTGTTTGTTTGTTTAGACAAGCATGCAATGTTAAGATTTGTTTTTGTTTTTAAATATTTATTTGTTTGCAGATTTTTTTGAACTATACAACGTTTTTTTGTTTTATTTTATTGTTTTCCTTTTTTTTTCTCTAGGCCACAGTTTAGGGTACGGATTTGTTAACTATCTTAACCCTAGTGATGCAGACAGAGCTATCAGTACTCTGAATGGACTAAGGCTACAGTCCAAAACTATCAAGGTAACGTGCAATAAGGTTGTCTACAATTCTCAAACCAAAGATGTCATGTCATATAACTCCTGTGGCTCCTGTGCTGTCCGCTAACTAGCTAGTACATGTCAGCCCGAGGAAGTGATACTGCTTTTACAGCTCACTTACTGCCCAATCTGACATGTCTGTTGAGTTTGACTTTAATCTTACTTATTTTATTTGACACATTCTGTCAAATTCAATGTATTTCATGTATTTAATTCCTAAAAAAAGTACCTTTTCAATCAGTTTGATTTCATTTTTTTTGTTGCTGTAGTGTTCTTTTATGCTTATAATTTTTGCTCAGACTGAAGACTTAATACCTGAAACCAATTATCAGATAATTTTATTTAGTTTTCTTTTATAGTCCAAAAGTTTGAATAAATAAACAAAACATTTCAGTTGCATTAGTTGATGAATGTAACTTATAAAACACAGATATAATTGCAAAAATTGCTAAATTGTCAACAGTTCCATAGATTTAAGTACTCATTGTACTTTCAATAGTTTTTTTGTTACTTTGTTTTGTACATATGCATCAGTAGAGTATTAATCGGGCAATTGTTGCTTCCTGTTGCTAGGTTTCATACGCACGGCCCAGCTCTGATACTATAAAGGATGCCAACCTGTATATCAGCGGCCTGCCGAAGGCCATGTCCCAGAAGGATGTGGAGGACATGTTTTCACGTTATGGACACATCATTAACTCCCGTGTACTTGTTGACCAGGCCACAGGTACTACAGGTAAATGACTTCCTTATCGTTCAAAAATTCTCTTCAGTAACATATAGTGCCTTTTGTTAAAAAAAAAAACTGTAGTTATGCTGCTTGTATGAGAATTGGCAGTCACCAGCTGCTGTCTTGTACCCAGGGGCGTCCCGCGGCGTGGCTTTTATCAGGTTTGACAAGCGGGCAGAGGCTGAGGAGGCCGTCAAAAACCTGAACGGCCAAAAACCACCTGGAGCATCTGAGCCGATCGTAGTGAAATTTGCTGCCAATCCAAACCAGGTGAAGAACACGCAGATCATCTCTCAGCTCTACCACAACCAGTCCCGGCGCTTCGGAGGGCCCGTACACCACCAGGCACAGCGGTTTAGGTAAGAGAAGTTGTGAACGTTTACATTCACTGAAAAGGACTTGATCTTACTTTAAGCCACAACTAGTTTCAGACAGAGAGACGACATTTGAACCTTTTGTTCTGCGATATAAAATAGGTCGGTAAATATCCCACTCGTGAATTTTCAAGCTTTTACGTGTCTTAAAAGAGGTGGTCGCTAACAAGTGGCTAAATGAGACTACTAAATGTCATCACTTCGACTCGTCTGCCTTTACAGCCTCGTTGTGTATACTCGTGCTCAAGCGACCGTGGTGTAGTTGGTTTATAGCCCAACGTTAGCTTTTTACTTCCGGCAATTGCATTCACACTTCAAAAATTAAAAAAGTGGTGTTCATTTGTGGAGATTATCTTGCTGAACAAAGTGTGTAAGTATTATAAACATGTTTGCCACAGAGTTTTTTTTCTGCAATAATCCAAAACCCAATAGAAAAATCCCATTGGGTGTTTGTCAAGGGAACCAGTGCAATGCTAACTTCCTGGTTGGTCTTCTTCCCTTCACCACTCTATTAATAGAGAACATAATCATTAGTTGTGGCCCTAAAATAAACTGGTCATTATATTACTAAAGAAACTGTTGTGGTAGTAACAGACTTTCACTTTGTTTTCAATGTTATTGATTAATCCACAAGTAAACATTGTCATTTCCAGGTTCTCCCCCATGGGCGTTGATCACATGAGCAGTGTGGGAAGTGTCAGCGTCCCCGGGAACTCCACCTCCGGCTGGTGCATCTTCATCTACAACCTGGGCCAAGACGCCGACGAGAGCATCCTCTGGCAGATGTTTGGCCCCTTCGGCGCCGTCACCAACGTCAAGGTGATCCGCGACTTCAACACCAACAAGTGCAAGGGGTTCGGCTTCGTCACCATGACGAACTACGAGGAGGCGGCCATGGCCATCGCCAGCCTGAACGGCTATCGGCTCGGAGACAAGATCCTGCAAGTGTCCTTTAAGACCAGCAAGGGCCACAAGTAGAGAGAGCTAGACATTCGGGTGTAGAGGAGAGATGGGAATGACCTGCGCCAGGCTTTTATAGCAGAGAGCAGAAGTATTCATAGTCTGGCACATCTGTTTGGGTTTTAGTGTATTCAGAGTTAAACGAGATGTTCACTCTTCTGCACCTTTGTACTTGTCTAAAAGTGTTTAGGCTGTTTTTTTTTTTTTTTTCATCATTATACTCATGCTTGGGGCTTGAGGACACTCAGTAGTTTTAATTTTTAGTGAGGGGATGATGAGGCCAAAATCCCATGACACCCCCCCAAGATAACTTTTTGAAAATTATCTAAAAAGCTAAAATACTGTCCGTATGTGTTGCATGTATAACTGTGTCGACTAGATAAAGGAGGCAGTGGTTCTGAGCAGTGCACTAAAAGATATGCTGCCCCACAAATAGTCCTCCAAGTGTTGACATTTTCGTCTAAAGAAGGTGAGGAACAATATTTTGCTCGTAGCCAGTGGTTGTTTCGTTTTGGGAAAGCAGTGCTCTGTTCTGGATCCTCATCATAAGTAGAAATAGATGCCTTAAATTATCATCCAGTGGACACACAGACCTACAATACCGCTCACTGTCTTGAGTCAATCTAAGAGCAACGCACTTTTAACCAATCCGCTTTAGGTTACTATAAATATCAGTCTTTTTGATGTTAATCTATGACTTTTTCCTCACCCTCCTACCAGGTTAACAATTTTAAACATAACAAGCTGGAGGGAAATGTTTTTGTTTTATTATCCCTGTGTAAAGTGTCTTTTTATTATTTCAGGAGAGTCCTGTTGAATATGAACCCCAGTCAATGAGTAGGGAATTGAGATGGACCAAAGGCAGGGAGAGATTTGATCCTATTACCAGAAGAGTTTCTGAGCAGATTTAAGGTAAATTTATACCTTTTTTTTGTTTTATTTTAAGAGGTACTAAGGATATATCTGACTGAGAGCAACATCACTTTAACTCAGTATGTCGTTCTGTTTTCTTTTATTTCGAGTTAATTTTTTTGTTTTGAATATTTCTTTCTTTCTGAAGGCATCGATTTCTATTTGTTACAATGTAAGTTACAAACTTGTTTTAACGAGTGCTTATCTCAAGTTTGGAGACAAATGAATGGCCTTTGTTATTGATTTCAGTTTTGATTTGCTTTCTTTTCTTCCTTTCTTTTGTTTTTGGTTGTTTCACTTTGAGCATAAACCATTAAATTTTATTTCTTTTCGCCGAAAGTTTTGTTTGGTTTGTTTCTTTTTTTTATTTACCTTTTTTTAGATTTCGTTTGGAGTTTTGTTCTATTATTTTTCTAGTAGCAAATCTGCATTGTTGATAAAAGATCAAGAAAAACAGGCTGTTAGGAAAAACGTCTGAGACGGAAACAATATATGGACCAATGTTGGTTGTCAGAGAAAAGATTATTTAACCTGTACACAGACACTTGAAGAAAAGGGATTGTCCTGAAGACATTTCATGAAGTAACTTCTCTAAGATTGGCGTTTACGTTTGAACCACTTAACATAATTAGCAAGTTGAAGCTGTATGTTGACACCTTTGGTACAGTTGTCTTTTCAGCAGTTATTTATTGACATCTGGATCAGTAAATCTGTGTTTTAATACCCGGCATGTCAGCTAGTTTTCTAAAGTGAAACCAGATTTGTTGTTTGATATTTCAACATGGCAAATAAGTATACACCGTTCACTCAAAGATTTAGGCTTTCATACCCAAACCCATTGCTCCGATCTTTGTCTTATTACTTTTACTTGCTCAGTAAAACACTTTTTATATGATCCATTTAGAAAAGATCTTTGGCATATCACAGCTCTTCTTTAATCTTCTAATAGTGATGAATTTGGTAGATTGTCTTGTTCTCCAAGGTGGTTGAAAAGTTTACCATTACCATCGGTACCGTCTTTGTTCTTGATTTAACCTTACCACAAATTGAACAGAGGATCCACTTGGTGATAGTTACAAATATCAAATCATTTTTGGGAACAGTAATTGCTCACATTTATAAGGATTCACTTTTAAAAAACTTTTTTTCCCCCCCAGCAGTAATTCCCCTGATGCTTCTGTAAATGCCTCTTTAATCTGTGTGCCCCCTCTGAAAGGAGTATTTCCATTACAAGCTTCAGATTTTGGTCTTAAAAGTGCTTTTTAATTTAGTAATTCCATCTTATTTTTGTGTCACAATCCTTAACTTTGTGCAATATTTCGTGGCTTGCGCAAAGCAGGTAATAGAAAGTTGTTATAGTCGTGGACTGTCATCTTTTTTTATAATTTCTCTTTTCTACTGACGTTTTTATGTTACTGCTTAGTTTTTTCAGCAGTCTAGTTGGAATTGCATGAATGCCGCAAGCGTTTTTGTTTTAGGGGCAGTCAGAATAAACTGCATTCCGCCTTAATTTATAAGTGGGAATGGTGTATTTTACATCAGAGGAGGCGCAACTATTTATTTGACAATGTATGCGATCATACTTGTTACTTATTGGAGTGTTTTTTTTAATGGATTCTATTGTTTTCTTGGTTTTGAAGGACACTAAGTTGAAGTCCATTAAATGTCTTCTAACATTGGATCATTTCAATAAAAAAACACAGTGGCTTTTCAGAATTGAAAGAATTAAATGTCTCTTCAGAAGCTTATTGTGAATTTGCTGCAAGTGATTTTTATTGACAAATGCCACATGTGTGGACATGTGCATGCACAGTTGGACTTTTATTTTTTATATTTAATATTTTGTATGTTACATCAGTAAGCATTGTTGCAGAATGACTATTTCCTATTTTACAAATGAGCATGATGTGAGGGAACACATCTTGTATGTCAACTGGCCTTCAGCTCACCACATGATATTGGTCCAGTTATTACCTTCTGAGACCAGATGGGGGAGACATGTCTGCATATTTTCTCATGCAACATATTTACTGTAACTGACACCGCCATTCAACACTGACTACATTTTCTGCAGCATTTTTAGTGGCTGTTTGCATTTAATTTCCACTTCATGTTATAATTTAGTAAGGAGGAAAAACTGCCTTCACCTAAATAGAATATAACAATACAATTTCAGAAATGTTTTCCATCATTAAGGTTATCAGTAAGATGGCCTCAATCAACATCTTGGGGACAAAAAGGGATAATTGAAAAGGTTCTTCAGTTCCACCTCAAGAAATCTCTTCTCGCCTCCAAACACCCTGAAGAATTACAGGACTAATCTGGAGTTAACACCTCGACATGGGCACAGGACGAGCTGGGCTGGGCTGCACCTCCAAGCCTGACCCATGCAACCTCAGCAGCCATAGTCACCATGACGAAGATCATGCAATTGATGATTTATGGGCTTAGTTTTTCTCTTTTTTCTTTCCATTAGATTTGGTCAGTTTTACGTTAATATGACATTGCTACCACTTTGAGTGGCAAAAGTTGGACATTTCAAACAATTTATCTGGTGCTTTTCGCTATCAATTTTGACTGTATGCTGATCTTTATAGTGTATTTACTGTTTATACAGTAATATAATAAAAAAAATTGTGTGGGGCTGATGTTTAGCACAATGGTTTCCAAACTTTTTCACATCAAGGACCCCTAAACTGACACAAATTAGACCCCCATTTGATAATATTTTGTTCCAGGACCCCCCATCTGATGGGATTCTTGCTTTTAGATGTTTTATTACAGGTGTATGAAACCCTTGACCAAAATAGTGAATAGTCATAGAGAGATAAGATAAAACTTTAAGTAACTTTAAAAAATTGTTTTGCTAGATATTGCTCAAAAATTACAACAACATAAGAATAAAAAATGTGTGAATATATGTGTGAATGAGTAATGAATATAGTGTATAAGAAGTAATATCAGAATAATTAATAGAATAACAAAAGTAAGATACATTAAGTAAAATAAATTAACTAAAATAGACTAAAATATTGCACATGATATTGAGTAATATTGGAAATGATATTGAAAAAAGTAGTATTGTGCCAAAATGTTCTGTCATTGTGTTACTTATGGACGAAATTATATCTGTATTTATTATTAAAGATATATTATAGCTATATAGCTAAAAGTAATTAATGGTTGAGATGTCAAGCTATTTTTTCTTCTTTCTTTCTGTTAAAAGTAGAAGTACTGCCTTGGGTTCGCAGACCTCACTGATCTAACCCACAACAGGTCCTAATAAAGTTGTAAAAATAGTTTTGCAGAATTAAGTCTAAAAATAAAACTACTCATTGACAGGACTTGAAGTACAGCATGGTTTTTATTAGAAAAAAACAAAATTCAAAGCATAGGTATAAAAACACAAATAATGTTGCTGGGATCATGTAAATATTTTTTGTTATTAACGTCTATCCATATAAATACCTTGTTCACTTCAACCAAATTCATTTGCTCGTTTGTTTTACTTTCAAGTCTTTCAGGTTCTCAGAATTATTGTCAAAACTGAGATCATGTTAAGGCAACTCAAAACCTTGATCAAACTTCATTAGGACAGGCCTACTGTGAAAGTGTCGTCGCTATAACTGATAAATGCTAATCTCCATCTAGTGCGTGTCATAGTGCAACACATTATCATGTCTGCGCATTCAGAGTTTAGGTTACATGTGAAACTTAATGCATTTCCTCACAGTCAGAACTGAATGGAAACATAATATATCAAGTAATGAAGTTTTCAGCATGGCACTGGCAAAATCTATTGAAGCCGCTAAACCCTGACACCACAATATACTCAAACTTTGGTCTCATTTAGAACAGAAACCTAATATTAACTGGATTTTTTTGGGCCTCAGTCAGATGATGGTCTCTTTGATCCAAAGAGGTGAATCTTATGTGCTGTAGAAGGCAGTTTCCCATCCTGTGAAAGTGTCTCAGACGTGGCAGAGGTTGTAGTTGCCCACAGGTCTCTCCAGCACGTTTTCTCCATCCACCTCAAACACATAATCGCAGCGGTGTGTGATCAGAGGGGTATCAGACATCGCCACGCTCTGATTGCCGAAGGAGATTACTGTGTCTCTCTGTAGGGAGGAAGTCACCAAGTTAGTTAACTTTGTAAAAATAGTTCTCACAGGTTTGCTTTTTCTAGAATTACATGAAAATGATTTATAAAATAATTGTGAAATTGAATACGATGAGGTAAAAAAATGTCCCTTATAATTAGCAGTAACATTTTCTATTACATCCTATTCACAATTTTGTGTGAGTGTGAATACTGTTTAGATTAGATGACAACTAAGTACATAGGCCTAGACTAAAGCAGTACATCAATTTGCAACCGTGTTGATGTTTAAAAAGCCAACGACGCACAAACTAATGCACCAACAAAATTATTGAAAAATTACAGTTATTAAGTAGTAATACATGGTTCCAAATTATATCAAAAAGTCAAAACAAGGGGGTAAAAAATGTCTCATGCCCTAAAAAGCTGCATCTCAGTCCACATTTCCAGTGCCCTGACTAATTCAAAGGCCCTGAAAACACATTTTCATAATAACAGCTGTGGGTTTCCTACATGAACAGTTGCATAAACATTTATTTCAATCGAGATTTCTGTATTTGTGTTTTTGTCAATGCTTTTCTCTTTTAAAGTGGGCCGGGCTCAGCTGGAAAAGCTGATGTCACATATTTCCACGCACCAAGTTTAGCAAAATAATGTAATAACAGTTTTTGTTTTGTTGTTATTATTATTATTGATACCGCTGTCCAAACCATATGTACACGCATTCCTGATAAAGTAGATTAGCTGAGTTTTTAGCCATGCTACTGCCATCACTTTGGATAGCGCCATCATGAGGTCTTAATTCGTCGACTTTGCTTTATGACCAAATACCTGCAAAATTAATGCCATTCTTATCGGCGTCAGCTGTACTCAGGCTGATCTCATACACCGTACTTTGTGTCTAATCAGCAAATGTTAGCATGCTAACATGCTAAACTAAGATGGTGAACATGGTAAAACATTCGGTGCGTTCCAATACCCGTACTACCATACTATTTAGTGTGAGGGTCAAATTTCAAGGCGCTATGTTATGATGTAGTAGTCATGGAATAGTAGTATGTTTTAATTGTATGCATACTGCATGCAACAGTATGTACATTGTAAGGGCAGCTGCAGTATGTACTAAAAGTAAAAAGAAAAAGTTAGTGTTGTTTTTCCATTATAGTTTCTTAATATTTAATAGTATAGTTTAGAGAAATACTTGAGATTTCAAATACAATTTTCAGGAATTTTAAATCTTCACATGTGCATGTGTAGTTTAACCTCAACAAATAGAAATTGTCCTCTTACCCGGCTGGGGCAAGCTCCATAAGTGGTTTCCGTAGGGGTAGGGGTTGCAGCAGCAGGGGCTTCCGTCTCAAAGTCCTTCCGACATAAATGAGCCATAATCCCAGCAGCTAAGGCATCACCAAGAACATTGATCATCGTCCGGAACCGATCGCTGAGAATGAGAGAGAAAAAAATCATTTACACATTGCCCCAACAGTCCCTATAACACCCACGTATGCTCTGAATAGTATAATCATTCTTGTGGGACTCACAGAACCCAATCGATGGCCACAATCAGAGAGATGTCAGCAGGCGGCAACCCCACAGAGGTCAGGACAATCACCATGGTAACCAGACCGGCTTGAGGTATCCCAGCTGCCCCGATGCTGGCTGCTGTTGCCGTTATACTGAAGAGACAAGAGCCGGGGATGTTAGTGATGTAAAACAAATTGGTCCTCAACACAAAGAACTAATGAGCTCAGTGGTCCTTCTCACCTAATAGTGACCAGCTGGCCAAAGTCCAAGTCGTACTCATTGACCTGAGCGATAAAGATAGCCGCCACTGCCTCGTACAGGGCTGTCCCATCCATGTTGATGGTAGCTCCCACGGGCAGCACGAAGCGAGCGATCTGCCGGTCCACGCCACAGTTCTCCAGGAGACACTTCATGGTGATGGGCAATGTGGCTGAGCTGCAGAGGGAGAGAACAAGAGGAAATGGTTGGTTGGTCAGGCTACTCAGTCGGCTTCAGTCCCAAACATGACCAACTACAATTTACAGTACATATTTCTAGGATTAAAAAATACATGCTGGGCTACCAGAAATCATTAAAAAAAACATTCTCTCCTTACCTGGATGACGTGGCTAGTGCAATGACAAGAGCCTGCAGCAGCCCTCTGATGTAGGTGAAGGGGTTTTTGCGAGTGAAGAAGTAGTAGAAGAACGGCAGCAGGATGAGGCCGTGCACAAACAAACCAGACAGGACCGTGATGAAGTACATTCCCAGCTTCTCTCCCAGGTGGGCCGGGTCGTGCATATCCAGGATCTTCCCTGCCACAAGGAACACAATGCCGAAGGGGAAGTACCTGCATGGAGGAGAGAAGATAACCCTTTCAGCACAACCTCAAGACACACCGGGCATTTCAACACTTGTTGCTGTGACAAATAAAACCTTGGAATTTTTTTATGATAACATTTTGGGGAAGGCTCTTTCCTCTTTTAACGCCGATTCGACTGTTATCAGGCCATTAAATGGGCGTTATCGGTTGCAATAAGCACGATAGATGTGGGTCAGTAGGGTCCTACTACGTTGTAAAAGTGAAACTTAAAAGCAACACTTTAGGTTTAAACAACAAAACTACAACTTCTTTAGGTTTAGGATCAAAACTACAACTTCTTTAAGTATAGTCAACAAAAACACTTAGTAAGGTTTAGGCTACAAAACTACAACCTCTTTAGGTTTAGGAAGCAAAACTACAACTTCTTTAGGTTTAGACAACAAAACTGCAACTTATTTAGGTTTAGGAAACAAAACTACACCTTAAGGTTTAGTCAACGAAACTACAACTTCTTTAGGTTTAGGAGACAAAACTACACCTTTAGGTTTAGACAACAAAACTACACCTTTAGGTTTAGGCAACAAAACTAGAACTTCTTTTGGTTTAGACAACAGAACTGCACCTTTAGGTTTATGCAACAAAACTACACCTTTAGGTTTAGGCAACAAAACTTAAACTTCTTTAGGTTTAAACAACAGAACTGCACCTTTAGGTTTATGCAACAAAACTACACCTTTAGGTTTAGGCAACAAAACTTAAACTTCTTTAGGTTTAGACAACAAAACTACACCTTTAGGTTTAGGAAACAAAACTACAACTTCTTTATGTTTAGGCAACAAAAACACTTAGGCATCAAAACTTTTAACTTCTTTAGGTTTAGGCAACAAAACTATAACGTCTTTAGGTTAGGCAACAAAAACACTTAGTAAGGTTTAGGCAACAAAACTACAACTTCTTTAGGTTTAGACAGACGTTAGAGGTTGCTGTTGTGTTCTTTCATACCTTCTTTCGGTGATCTACCATGTGAATAGATGATAAAAAACATCTATTGGTTGTAGTAGGCCCCTAATGACCACACTTATGGTGCTTATAGCGACCGATAACACCTATTTAATAGCCTTAACTTGACAATGCCTGCACATCCCTGCACAATTCCAGGTCCACAAAGAAAGGTTTTTCCATGTCTGGTGTGGAAGAATTTGACTGGCCTGACCTCAACCCCATCCAGCACCTTTGGGATTAATTGGATCGGCGACTGTGAGCCTTATCGGGCCTTATCCCCCAGCAGCACTGCCAGACCTTGCTAATGCTCTTGGGGCTGAATAGGAGGAAATCCCTGCAACCAACCTCCAGAAGCGTGGAGGCCGTTATAGTAGCAGATGCCTTTGGAATTAGATGTTCAAAAATGGTCAGGTGTCTGCATACTTTGTATGATGCTATCCCAACCAATTGTATTTACATTCAAGATTATTCAGCACTAATCTTATTTATGTCTCTTTGCTGCATTCACTCAAATGTAATCCGAGAGTCGACTCATCAGCTCCCGTGAGAAGCACGAAGGACACTTGACTTGTTGCTGTGTGAGATTTATTTTTAGATATAATCTGGCTCTGTCGTGCATCTGTCTTCTTTTGGGATGTATGTGTGTGACAGTCGTCACAAAGAGAGTGTGTGTGTGTGTGTGTGTGTGTGTGTGTGTGTGTGTGTGTGTGTGTGTGTGTGTGTGTGTGTGTGAGAATGCAATCTTACCACATAGCAGCGTTAATAATCTTCATGACGCACTCGTTGATGCACTGACACACGTTGACCAACGGCGCTCCACGTTCTCCCATCTTCCCCAGCAGCAGACCTGAGAACAGACGGTACATTTTCATGTGAGTTTGGTAATTATAGTACCGCTGTCTTACAAGTCAACCCTGATAAAAAGTTTATAATAACTTAATTGATGGGTAATAGATAATTGACTAATGCTTTATAGATCAGATATATGAGCAACTTTTGCTAGGTCCAGTTGGCTGGTTATCATGTCTGCAATTGTTCTGAAACAATCTGAAGATACTTGTTCACTTGAGTAAACTTACTTTACTTACTTTTGGCTACTTTATACTTATTCTCCACTACATTTCAGTAGGAAATACTGCACTATTTATTCCACTACATTTATCTGAGAGATTTTACATAAAATAAACGATAAATAATCAGTATACAGAAGGCCCAAAGAAGAAACATGATGCAATATGTCTAAAAAAAAAAGAAGAAGCAAAAATGAGAGAAAAGTCCCAAAAGATTTGTTCAGATTTGTGTAGCAGAACTTGACCCTTAAATTTTTTCTGTGACACTCTGGAGAGGATAGGTGGGAGACTACACTACCTAACTATTAGGGCTGTCAATCGATTACAATAGTTAATCGCAATTAATCGTACATTTTTTATCTGTTCAAAATGTTCCTTAAAGGGAGATTTGTCATGTATTTAAGACTCTTATCAACATGAAAGTGGGCAAATATGCTGCTTTATGCAAATGAATGTATATATTTATCATTGTAAATCAGTTAACAACACAAAAAAGTGAGAAATATTGTCCAGAAACCATCCCAGGTACTGCATTTAGCATAAAGAATATGCTCAAATCATAACATGGCAAACTGCAGCCCAACAGGCAACAACAGCTGTCAGTGTGTCAGTGTGCTGACTTGACTGACTTGCCCCAAACTGCATGTGATTATCATAAAGTGGGCCTGTCTGTAAAGGGGAGACTCGTTGGTACCCATAGAACCCATTTTCATTCAGATCTCTGGAGGTCAGAGGTCAAGGGACCCCTTTGGAAATACCCATGACAATTTTTTCTTGCCAAAATGGATTCCTTAGATCTTCTAGTTTCATATGATACCAATATCTTCAGTCTAGCGTCTAAAATTGAGCCTGCTACAACCTAAAAGTCGCAAGTTACGTTACTGCGTTAAAGAAATTAAAACGTTAAAACGAATTTGCGTTAACGCGTTATTACCGCGTTAACTTTGACAGCCCTACTAACTATATATAACTGCAACAGTAAAATGCTGCTTACATTGCATCAGAAACAATCTAATAACATCATATATGATATCATTTTTCTGCAGAATCAGTATACTTACTTTCGAATCTTTAAGTAGGCTATATTTTGCCAATGATACCTCTGTGTTTTTACTTAAGTAAAGAATGAATACTTGTGAAATAATAAGTTTGGTAACTGCAAAAAGCTCCTTTGAAGTCAGTTCATCTATCTGATTAACTAAATAGACAAAAAGACAAAGAGTCAGTGTTGGATAAACACCAGCCAGGGTTGTTTTGTTTTTTTCACAATCTGGCAACCCAAATTGATTGTTATGGCTTATAATGTAATGAATGTAATCTGGTTGATACATAAAGCATTGATTAACAATCAAGGAAGTCATTAATTACAACTTATAAACACTTTATGGAGGCCGACCTATTGAGCTGTGTGATCGTCTTACCCATGGTGGCCGAGAAGATGACGATCCCCAGTACGTTCATGCCCTTGCTGGTACTGGGGACGATTTTATACTTGATGTCGGGGGCCGGGGTGATCTCCAGGAAGACTGGGTGGCCCAGTTGAGGGTTGTGGTAGTCGGGCATGACGTACACATAGTTAGCCTGAGATTCTTTCGCATCAGCGTTCTGTACAATAGGTACCAGGTCCGTTCGGTACTGGAGTTGCATGAAACAGAACAACCACAGAGGTTTTGTTAATATGCGTAAACATTGAATTAATGAACAGTATTGTACAATCAATTGTGAGTTTCCTCCCTTTGTCCACTCACCTGCTGAAAAGTTGCTTCAATTAGATTTGACGGGATCATGTTCCTAGAAAAGACAACATACAGACAAATATATCAGATCATGTCTGCATGGAAATATACAATATTCAACCTACAGTATGACTTTTTAAAACTGGTGCATGACTTATTTCAATAAACAGCATTTGTGTATGTTTTTACTTTGGCAAGGTTCATTCTAGATATTGGAAACAGCCCTTCTCGTGCAATTTACACAATTTGCTTGTGCTTTACTTGAATGTTTCTATTTCACGTCACTTTATACTTCCACACCACTTCCTTTAAGAGGAAATGTTTACTTAACTACACTCATTTGACTGTTAAAGTTACTTGTTATTTTACAAATAAAGTTTTTACATGGAAAACAAAATCAACTTATAAAAATACAATGCATTGTTACAAATCAAAACCCCCAATTGTATATAATAGGAGCTACATTAGCTCCACAAACAGTAAAATACATGTTAATTCATCATTTTAATTGTAAACCACTTACAATGGGCATTTGTCTGCATGGACTGCTACCACTACTTTTGATACTTCAAGTACATTTTATATGTATTTTACTAAACTAACATTTTCAAAGCGGACATTTCTATTATGTGGAAATGCTACTTTTAATTACATGATTTATCAGAATATTTCTACTGGCTGTTGGAATTACTTTAAATTAAAGGGACTGTATGTAAGTTTTTAAACGTTTTTTATTGACAGTGTGTGAACAGGTTGTAACCTAACATCAAAAATTAGACTTTATTTCTCAAGTCGGCTTTTAATGTGAAAAATGCGGGCCGTTTTTTTTCGGGAAAATCCAAAGGATGTGATGTCATGTGTGCTCGTGAGTGCCTTTATTTTTAGCTTTCCGTTAACGCCAACAAAAGACAGCTCAGACTCCAACACCAACTCCATGGAAGCATAGAAAAAACAAAGTTCTATCTAGTGAAGCCCATCTTGCAAAACAAGAATGTGAACAACGTCGGGGTGTGTGAGACAACGTGCGAGCAGCAGAGCAGAACAGAGTTAGTTTGGCTTTGAGAATATCAGTGGAAGTTGCAGTTTGTGCAGAAACAAATGCTGCAGCTCCTCAAGACCAACAGAAGTTTCCCTCGTCTTGTTTCCCTGCTGCTGAGTGGAGTGACGTCGGGGGTTAACTCCGGAGCGAGTAACGTTATTGAGTCCGGCCCAGGAGACCAAAACTACGGTGTCTCCCCCATGGAAGCAGGAAAAGTTGACACTAGTATCAACATCGGCCGGGCCTTTGATTCATGGAGGGACCTTCGTTTGGTAAGCTAACATTACTGCCAAGCATGAGAAATATATAGTGATATCGTGATTTTAGTGTGTCGCCTCACTGTTTTGACCAATGCTCGCTTGCGTATACGAAGTCTACAAGCGCGAGCAACAGGACGCGGACTGTCGCTGACTTAACGGCCACAGGTGTCACTGTTAACAAGCAATTTCTGATTCTTACATCTATCCCCTTTAGTTCTCAGATAAAAGCCGTTAGTTAAATAAAAAGCGAGTCTCTAATGATGGACGTGGTCGTGGTCGCCTCGAACAAATAAAGGCCGGCCCCAATTACTGTGCAGGCACAAGAGTAGCACAAAGTAAACTCCAGCGAAACCAGTAGACACATGTTCACGCAACACAGAGAAACAGGGAGAGGCATTCACATGTGGTGGAAGGTGCACAGGGATTGCATTAATACAACATACGTCAATGACATTGAACTCGGGGAAACAAGCTCGTCAAACACGTAAGAGGACTGAAACGTACACCTGACCTTTGTTACAGCAACAGATACAGCTCACTAATAATAATCAGGTTTAAGACGAAGGTTACGATTAGTGGATTTCTGCTGTCTCTATCGCCGCGTAACGCTGCTGCACAAGGACCTTCTGAGAAAGTGCAGGCTTAATGGATCACAATTAACTGTCTCCCTATTCTTAGCCGACCTGCTGCGTAAGAGTGACACTGCAACTGTCTTACAGGCACATTTTTTTCCTTCTCTTTAATTTAATGCTGAAACGTTTCCCCTGCTGACAAAAAGGTGTAGATTCAGATTCTGATTGGTGTTATCATATGTAATAATTCAAATATGCTGCCAGGCCTAGGAAGGAGGTTATGTTTTCACCGGCGTTTGTTGGTTTGTTGGTTTGTCCGTTTGGACGATTACTCCAAAAGTCTGTGATGGATTTGAATGAAAGTTTTTGGAGGGGTGGGGTGTGGCACAATGAACAATCCATTTGGTGGCGATCCGGGTCATGATCCGTCTTCGGGAATTATTTTTAATAACTCCGCTCAGCCTGTGCATTAACACAACATGCTTTAAGACATACTGATGACACGTTCAGGTCGCAGCGGGGGGACAGCGACGTACAGCTCATCTCAACATAAACAAAAACACGTGGATTATGGCGCAAGCTGAACGCCGCAGGGGGGGGCAGCGACGTACATGAAACCTGCCTTGGCGGAGGTCTGCGCTCTCCAAGTGCACTTCTAGTTATATATTTTCTGGTGTTCACTGAATGGTAGAAGAAACCACACTTTCAGGAAGCTTTACTCGCTGAGAATTTCCTGATGCCTGACATTGTTTAGTTGTGAGAGCTATTCCAGGATTCAAACTGATCCCTTGAGATTGTGTGATTAGGGAGCTTCCTGTTCCTGAGGGACAGCACGGCGAGGTCAAAATGTCAGAACTGGATCTGTACTGGATTTAATTGGTCTGCACTGGTTTTCCTCAGGGGTTAGAGGGTATTACACAGCAAATCCTCAGCAGGATGGAGTGGGAAAATCGTGAATCTCCTGAAAAGCCTGAACCAAGAGGGGGCTTTTTTTCATTTTATGGAAGAATTGAAGGTGGTAAACTTTTTCCAGTCATTGGATATTTTCCAAGACCCCAAGTATGTCACTAGTGAACTTCACTCAGGAATATTCTGAATCCTAAAGACTTTGGTGATCCCCTGACCTTTCCTCTATAGCGTCACCAGCAGGTTAAAGTTTTCACTTATCTAGTGATGTACGTTTATCTCAACATCCAGATGGATTGGCACCGAAGTTCGCTTACTTCTGTTGTCATTGCGAGCATTAGCTTTCAGCTCAGAATACAGCCTCACAGAGCCGATAGCATGGCTGTAAACTCTTTTTCATCCTGAAGGGAGGAATTATATTGCATCATGTCAGAGGTCAGGTACAGACAGTGGGCTACCTCCGAGTCTGAAAAGTCAAGCCAATGCTGAAGTGCCTTAAACGTGCATTCTTTCTAACAGCCAGCAGGGGGCGACTCCTCTGGTTGCTCAAAGAAGTCTGATTGTATAGAAGTCTATGAGAAAATGAGCCTACTTCTCACTTGAGTTATTACCTCAATAAACATTGTAAACCAGCCCTGTCTCCTAAAAATTACATTCCCATGCAACTAAATTGCATTCTGAATTATGTTTGGAAGGAAACGTATTTCGTTGCGGATTACGTTTGTCTTTTAAGTCTGCGGACGGCTGCAGCAAGTGACGTAGAGCAACGAGCGATGCGCAGAGCAGGTGACGTAGTATATCGAGCGGCCGTGAATGAAAATGTGTTGAATAAAAACATTATTGAATTATAACGGGTATAACAAGTAGGAAAGTCCACTACTGGTGGACGGGAGGGGAGATGGATTGATCCAGAAAACACCAGACTGTCCTCCAGGAGACCTTAGTTCATGTCCATAAAGCAGGGTATGCTTTAGGGCGTGGCTGTCTTGTTATTGACAGGTCGCTACCACAGCGCTGTCCTGTTGTCCATTGTCTGTTGTCCGTGTTTTCGTCTTACAACTTTAACCCTTTCACAGTGTGTTTTCAGTTCATGAACGTTAATTGTAATATCGCCTAAAAATGTCTTATTCAGCGTACTTAGCTCCACCCTCTCGTGTCACTTCTGGTTGCAAAATACAAGATGAGGACGGGCAAAAACCAAGATGGCGACAGTTCCCATCACTATGTTCACTTTGACAAAGTGTGTTTGTGTCTGTCAGTGTTTACCTGATGAGGTCCAGCAGAGCGTCAGCGGAGGTCATAACAGGCCCTGAACTTGAATGGTGGCCGTCCTTCTCTGAGCCCGTCCCCGGGTGAATGATGAGCACCAGCACGATGCCGACGATGACAGCGATGAAGGTCGTCCACAGGTAGTAGGTGATGGTCAGTACTCCCAGCCGACCGCTTGCCTTCGTGTCCATGGCTGACAGGCCGGACATAAGACTGGATGGGAAAACAGGAGGTGTCCAATTATTGTTTTTTTTAACTAATTTCAAAAGTGAACCACCAGGATTAGTCAGACTTTTTACATCTAAAGACATATTCTCCAACAAAATATATATATATATATATATGTTTTATTATTAACTAACATTTGTACTCATATTACTTCTTTGAAAATGGAGCTTCAGATGTGTAACAAATATAAATCAATCTGTATATATATACTGTAAAAGGACTTCCAGGTGACGAGATGTGAATAATGTTTATCTGTTGGTTTATTGGAGGAGTGGTGCTTTTCATAATTCTTCTCTGACCCGGGTAATGTGACCACTTTAATATAACACGCTTCAAAACATGGCAGCTGTTCGCAGTTGTATTTCACCATGCCATTTGTCTGGATTTACACATAGTGAAGACTTTTTCTTACCTGGAGGTGATGAGCGGCAGAATCAACATCTTTAACATCCTCATCAGCAGTTCTCCGGGGAAGGAGAAGTAGATCTTAGCCTGTGTGTGAGAGAGAAACACCTGAAGCAAACCTTGTTTCTACGACAGTAAGGACCAAATTACTTTTGCTTGCATTGAAACACCCCTTTAAAGGGAACATTTCAGGGGGGGCGTTTAAAGAAATGGAATATAATATTCATAACTATGTTTTCTTTAGTGTATATTCACCTGAAACTAAGAATCACTGTGTTTTCGTTAGAATGAGCCCTTCAGATTTACTCAGCCGCCGTCTGACTTCTGTTGGCGTTACCATGGTTTTGCACTCGGCGGCTCACATTACCGCAGTTTTTGGAAACAGTAAGCAGAGGGGCACTCAGTTGGTTGCAATCTGAAACCCCTAGATGCCGCTAAATCCTACACACTGTCTCTTTAAATGTTTTTTTTCCTGAAATAATGTTTCATATTTTTTTTTATTTGCCTCATTTGAGTGTAGCTTGTATGTTAATTGTCCTTATTCCCAATCGGCAGGTAAAACAACTGCTTTGTCCCTGTGTTGCAATCTGCTATTTGTGTTTCACAGATTCTTTCTCTGCTCAGCAGATTTCGATGCTGAATGTTTTTTGGAGCTTCTGCCAGCACACAAGGTTACCTGGCTGAACACACTGGGCACTAATCATTGATTCAGCCTCTGCCAAAACACATAAGCTACCAGGTTCATTTAGAGCATCTTACTGTACATTACACAGTAGCATAACGTCGGGAGTACATGCAGCCTTTTAACAGACATTTAAACATTTCTAAATGATTTGATGCATATTGGAGAAAAAATTTATGAGAGAAATTGCTCATAAAATGAAAACAAAATAGATTTTTTTGTCCATTGTTAGCAAATAGTTGCCTATTTACACATCCAACAGTTACAGAGCATCATGAACTTGTTTGGAGTTGTGTTTCTTGCCATCTGATGAATTTAAGTTCAAAATTCACTCTCTTTTAGCTCTGTTTTGGTCTCCACCAACAACCAAGGGCCATTTTTGGTTCTTTAGCTGCTAAATGCTCCACTATGTTCACCAGCTAGTTATAAACTGTGTATATCTGATGTTTGGTGCTGAGCAGGTATGGGCTACAGTGGGGTTTTTGACCTTTTTTTTTTTTTTAACCCATTTCAGCCCGCAACTGAATTTTTTTTAATTTCCTTTACTGGAAGTGTTCTCTGGACTTGCCTAAGCACAAATGTGAAGAAATATTCCAAATCGGTCAACCCGATTGCCTGAAAAGTGAGTTTTTTCTTATGCTAAATCTAGTATTTGGGCACATGGGAGTACTGTTCTGTTATATTTTAGGGGAAAAACAGTAGTCCCATGTGCCCAAAGACTAGATATAGCATGATAAGAAAACGGCTGTATCTCAGAAACTACAACGAGCACAATCAAGTATTTGTTATCTATGAACTCATAACAAATTGAATATGAAAAATATGCACCCATATGCAGTGTAAAAAAATATGGAAAACATTTAATAAACACAATGTTAGCGTTTTTCCTAATTCTTCCAAAAAAAATCCTATTAATAAAAGTGTGATTTTTTTCATGTGATGTAAACATTTGAAAGTTGTACTCTTAGATTCTTGCCCAAATGATGTCCATACCAAATTCAAGAATTTTGACCATGTTGTGGCATTATTGCTTATCATACTAAATATAGTCTTTGGGCACATCTGAAAAGTGCTCAGGTGCTCCAGTGTTAATATAAAAATATTGATTATAGCAGCTTTAACTATTTCTGCTTCCCTGTTTTTCCTGATCTTTTGCTTCTATACCTGCTTCCACTCACACTATTACATAAGTGGCTTTAACTACAGTCTCAGGACAGACTGGCTGTTACTTAACATCCTGGGTGTAGAGGTTTTCTTTGCACACCGTGTGTTAAACATCCCACCACAGTCTATCCAGGTAATAATAGGCAATATAATGGAAGTCTGTAAGTCATCCATTCCTACCTGTGTGGACAGGTTGAACGTCCTGAGGAGAAATCCGAGCACACAGCCCGTCACTACAGCAAAGACCGAGAGCGTCAGCAGGCCGTTCCTCTTCAAGTAGTCCTTCGCGTACGCCCTGGATTTCAACGACACCATATTCTTCATCACCTTTTTCAACCATTCCATCATGACTCAGGCTCGGTCCGTATCCCAGCAGACCCCCCCTCCCCCCTGAGGTATCCAAATCTGCTGAGTGAGTGAGGTAGATCAGTATGTACCCCACAGGATCTGAGGCGGAGGACAGCTAGTGATTTCTGATCAAATTATGGGTCCTGTCTCACACTGAGGAACTCACCCAGACTGAGAGAGCAAGTGTTGACCAACTGATTCCTGGTGCCTAAAAGGATTATCCCTATCCCAGTGGCTTCCCCGCAGCCACTCAGGCTTATCAAAGAGGCTCAGCACCGATTAGCTCCACCGTTCATAGCTCATTATGAGTTATTACAACCCGCCTCCGAGTCATCCCCCTCATGAAACGTGGCTCTTTGACCTCTGTGACTCGCATTTTGTTGGATATGTTATGTTCTAGCAGTGTCGCCTCACAGCAAGAGGGTCGTGGGGGTCACAGGGTCGCTTGGGGCCCTTCTGTGTGGAGTTTGCATGTTCTCCCCGTGTTAGCGTTTTTCTCCGGGTTCTCCGGTCTCCTCCCACAGTCCAAAGACATTCATTAATTGTTAATTGTTGACTCTAATAAGGTAGGTGTGAATGTCAGCGTGATTGGTTGTCTGTCTCTATGTGTCAGCCCTGTGATAGTCTGGCGACCTGACCAGGGTGTACCCCGCCTTTGCCCCATGTCTGAATAGGATAAGCGGTTACAGATAATGTATGTATGTATATTCTACATGCTCCAATCAGTCAGATTTGGGGTTCATTAACTAATTAGATGACACTAATATACTCACAAGACGAACGTTATTAGCTTAGTTTTGTCTTGCTTTTGTTTGGCTTTCTGTTGTCATATTGCCTTGTATCCTGTCAAAGCACTTTGTAACCTCTGTTTTTAAAGGTGCTATATAAATAAAGTTATTATTATTATTGAAAGGAATTATGAATAAGACAACAAAAATTTAACTTTTGGTATTGTTTCTATGATCACTGGTATAACAGTGCTGCAGGAATGAGTCCTAAGATTTGGAAATGAGTTAGCATTTTAGGTCTGTGGTTAACACAAGCTTCAGAGACTTTAACGTTTTCGTCTACGGTTAAAATACGTCAGTAAGTATCCCACTCGAGAATTTTGAAGCTTTTATGTGTCTTAAAAAAGACGGTTGCTAACAAGTGGCTAAATGAGGCTACAAAACGTCATCACGCCGACTCGTCCTTTACAAGCTTTTACAGCCTCGTTGTGTATACTTGCGTTCATGCGTCTGTGGTGTAGTTTGCTTATAGCCTAACGTTAGCTTTATACTTCTGGTGATTGCATTTACACTTCAAAAATCATAAAAGCTGTGTTCATTTGTGAAGATTATCTTGAACAAAACACGTGAGTATCATAAACGTGTGTTTGCCACAGAGCTGCAATAATCCAAAACCCAATGGAAAAATCTCATTGGCTTCTTGTCGAGGGAACCCAGGGCGGCGCTAACTTCCTGGTTGGCCTACAAAACGTACGTCACTCTATTGATGCTTTCTAAGGACATAATAATGGTGAGTTTTGATTTCACTAAGAGTACATGAAGGAGTTGGCAGGATTACCAGAGGCCAAAGGTAAGACGCCAGCATCAGTCCTCTGTGTTCAGGACATGCCCTGTCACTTGTCCTCTGGTCTTACATGACGTTAGGCTGTATCGTCTGTGTAGGGATCAGGGCGTGCACCGAGAGGCCTTAACGTCAGGACTTGGCATTTTAATTGGCAAATAATGCCTTGTTGGCCCAGAGAAGCAGCCTCAGAGGACTTTAAGGCTGAATGTGTTTGCAGACTAGTGATAGCTGCCATGTTGGTGGATATTTTCGCTGTAATTTCAGCATCTCTAAAAGGTGGAATCAGATTAATTTACGTATGGCTGTAGATGATAGGAAAATAATCTAGAGGAATACATATATATATATATAAAAAGAAAAAAAAACAGTGGGATATGAGCTACAGTACCAAGAGGGCTGTTAACATCATGGCATGCCATTGTTATAAGCTTCCCAAGTTGTGTCTATTGTCACATGTTGTTTGCATGTCTTGTTAATTCTGTAGTCGGCCTACTGGATGTCTGCTGCCGTCACAGTGTGCATGCTGACCTGGGAACAGATCCAAAGTTGTCTCTCTCCTGTCCAACAATGTCTGCCTACGTCAGCTGTAACCAATCCAATAACGTTTAATCCTCGACTTGAACAATGCACGCAGGAAGATCATCGAATGGTACAGAAGGGACACACTCAGTTTGTTTGTGAGCTTTTTCCCCTGCAAAATTTAAATCTTAATTACCATAAATCCAAAAAGGTATTCTAAATTTAGCCCTAAAATAAACAAACAATCCCCCAAATTAACACCAAAATGGTCCAACTTTAGAGCCCATCACTCCACACACACACACACTCTCACACACATCCTTAAAGTGGCTATGGTCAATATTTTGATAATAACAATTATCAAATGGCAATATGAAAGCGGTTTCTCGTAGTGATGAACCTACAGAGAATTACCACCCATATCTGCTGCAGGAACCATGAAAGTCTATAGAACATTTTGTGCAAATCCACCAATTACATGTGGGTGGTCCTACAACAGGAGTCAGGAGATCACATAAGTCTTTGTAGCAGATCTTCTGGGCACCGTGAATATCTGAACCCAAATTTCATGAAAATCCATCCAATAGCTTTGGAGACATTTGACTAAAAACTAAAAGATCAATCTCATGGTGGTGCTAAAGTTAAAGTCAGTAGGATTAATCCTCAGGGGACCATGAACATCTGTATGTTGCTGAGTGAATGAACTTGAATGAAAAAATAATTGTATTAAGATATACAGTATATTTTCCTCTAAAATGTAATGGAGTAGAAAGAGAATATAGCAGAAAGAAGAATACTCCAAAAGTACCTCAAAAATGCACTTGAGTAAATGTACTTTGTTTTTCTTTGTGATCAAATTTGATTGATTTTAAAGATATGCATTGGGAATTATTAACAATAACAAAAGAAAAAATCCATAATTCAAAACCAAACATTAATTGAAAATAATGACAATAATAATAATAATAATAATAATAATAATAATAATAATAATAGATAGATACCCTCCAAAAAAAATATTAATGAATAAATAAAAAATAAAATAAGAAATTACAAAACTAGCTAATGGTGACTCCCATCCCTCAAAATAGATCTCCATTTAATACACTATGGGATATGTTATGATACAATTAAGTTACATCAATTTGGGGATTTTACTTAAGGTCCCTGTTCAGCAATGCAGGCAGACCAGAAACACACAGATGCGACCTCTGTAATCGAGACTGCCACTCTCGCATAGGGCTTTTTAGCCACAAGAGACGCTGTACCAGACAGCCAGATCCGTAGGATGCGCCAACCATGGTCATATCCTGACCAACGGAGGCCTATTATTGTTTATATTCTAAAAGTAAGTAGTTTTATATCTTCTAGACTTCTATCTGTGGAAAATAACACGCAACTATTAGTTTCACTATCGTAATTTGTGAGGACAGGGGGGAGACAGGGGAATAAAATATAAAGCAGTTCTTGTGCTAATGTATAAAATTCATCATGATGTCATTAAAGGTTTTTAGTTTTGTTTTTTTTTTGCTCAATAAACACACTGAAATGTACAGTATGATGTGACTATACTGTGTAGTGTGAATGTGTAGTGTGTGCTTGGTGAGGTTCCTGTCAGCTCTGTGTTCAGTGGTCTGTGTCAGAGTCTCTTCCTCTTCAGCAGCTGCAGTCGGTTCCTGCTGTAACAGCTCAGTGTCTCTGCAGTCGGACTGAGGGAGGTTTTTGTACGACTACAAATCACTGTGTGAACACACCACCGCTGTGGACACTCTTACAGTAATAAACTGCTGCGTCTTCAGTCAGAACTCCACTGATGGTCAAAGTGAAGTCAGAGCCGCTTCCACTGCCACTAAACCGAGCTGCTGTTCCTGATACACGTCTGCTCGCATATCTTATTAGAAGCTTTGGACTCTCTCCAGATTTCTGTTGATACCAGCTCATACAATCAGCATTACTACTACAACTTGCAACAGCTCGGCTGGTCTTACAGGTGAGAGAGATGGTGGATCCTGGAGTAGATGTCACTACTGGAGGCTGAGTCACAGTCACCTGACCGCTGCATCCTGCAGACAAAAACAAATCATTCATTTATCAGCAGAAATAAATGAGAGAAAAGGCAGCACATCATGTCTGAAATGTTGCTGAGTGAATTAACCTGTAAAACAGCAGCAGGCCAGCGTCCAGATGAGGATGGTGATGAGAGTCATGCTGGTTGTGCTTTCTGCTGTGTTGACTGACACATCTGAGTCCTGCAGTGTTGAACTCACAGGACTATAAACCTTCTCAGTTCACTGGAGGATCAGCTGACGATGCAAAGCCTCCTCTCTATGGAAATCATTTCTCTGCTCTCAACACACTGAAGGCAACGTGGGACACTAAATCAGGAAGAATACTGCTTGGATTTACACCATCTATCATCTGAATGGATAATAGAAGAAACATATTTATATTAGAAGTGCAGTTGAGGATTTAAGGATGAGTTTGTGTCCACTGTGGTTGGTATGATATGTCTGTTTGTCTGCCTTTAATCTACTGACAGGGTTTACTGGAGATAAATAACATATTTCAGTTCTGCTTAATATGAGTTTATAAGTTATTATTATTATTATTAAAAAGCACCATGTTCATTTAAACATGTAGCAACTGATATAAAACTGTGAAAAAATGACTTTGTTACAAGGAGACTGTGATCGTTTCTGTCTGGTGTAGAAAAGTAAAGCAAAATTATATAATTAATCTTCATTTATAAAATAATTTCTATCCATGTCATTAAATAATTTTTTGTAGATTCAATAAAGTATAAATGTTTCTGTGTTGATTGAGAAAGCAGAGAGTATTTTCAGTGGATAGATGCGTGTTCACAGTGCAGGAGGTTTTTGTACGGCCACTTAATGAGTTTGTATCACTGTGGTGGACTTTTGGTGGAGGAACCAAACTCATCATTAACTGTAAGTACCAGAGAATTATTATTTATACAACATGAAATATTCTTTTAATACTAACTTTTGCATCACATTTTGATAAAACAAAAAAAATATTTTGGATAAGTTACATGTTTTGGATATTTTTTATCGTCTATTAATCTTTGCTGATATTGAAGTTTAGAAAAACATTTATATGAATATTCTTTTAGTATTAAAGAAGATGTTATGGTGAAATATATGCAGAATAATTTTCGCTTTTTTTCCAGTCAGATATTTGTTTAATAAAGTTTGGTTGTAAATTTGTTCTGCGGGAACATTTTAATTTTCAGAAAATAACGGCAAAATCTAATTTCAAGTTATTTATGTTTTATGTTTTACTGTAACATTTAAACGATTGTTAGGTATAAAAACTGTTGCAAATGTTGTTTAACATTTAAGAGTCCATATGTTCATTTAGTATCGCTGTAGTTTGACTTCACAGTTCGTTAGTTTAAAGTGGAGAAAAGGAAGTGAAACAGACAGATGATAAAGTCTATAACTGAATACAGATGTTACATTTGCATCGCAGCGATGAATCATTTACTGTTACACATTATAAAGAATATTTAAATTAATGATCATTAATACAATGTTCCCATTTAAATTCACAGATAAGTCATGTTGCATATTAATTATTAGATATTTATGAAGAGTTCCACAGTAGAAGATTAATTACTTTAAATATAAAACAAAGTTTTACTATTGTGTTTTATATGTTAACTCCTCATTTCCTGCCATGTGTCAGCTCCTCTCCTCTGTCTGATCACAGTATCATGCACACAGCTGATCCACAGTAGTGTTAACCTCTGTCAGGTATCATAACTGTCTCATGTCCAGCTGTCTGTCCTACAGTGGAAGTTCATCTGCTCCTTGTGTGTCTCTGCTCTCCCCTCCAGCTGGCACCACGGTCAGGCCCTCAGTCTCTCTGCTTCCCCCCTCCTCTGAGCAGCTCTCTGGGGGCTCGGAGGAGGCCACGCTGGCCTGCCTGCTGACCGGCTACTCTCCTCAGGGAGCCGTGGTGAGCTGGCAGGTGGACGGTACGGAGGTGACGGAGGGGGTCCTGAGCAGCTCAGAGGAGGAGAAGAGCGGCCGCTACAGCAGCAGCAGCACCCTGAGCCTGAGCCAGGAGCGCTGGATGGAAGGAGAGCTGTACTCCTGCAGGGTCCTCCATCAGGGCCACAGCCAGACCCAGTCCCTCCACAGGAGCCAGTGTAAGGGCTAGAGGGGCCGGCTGAAGCCCAGGACAGGAGCTCTGTGTGGGGGGGAGCAGCTCTGATCAATAGCAGTTTGAATGCTTGTAGAGGAAACTGAAGCTTTGTGTGACAGAGAACAACACTGCTGTAAAGTGTTGGACAACAACAACTTAGAGAGGAATGTGTGTCGCTCAGCAGCTTCATGTGAGTGAGCTTAATAACTGTCATGTTGATCACTGATGTTGTTGCTAATAAAGATTTCACTGATACATAACTTCATGAAGTGTTTGCTCTTTTATTTTATGAAGAGTAGAAAGAAATTAACTGGTTTTATAACTTTAACTGATTCTCCTCTCTGTGGAAAATGAAAACCCTCACGACAAAGTAGTATACTTAGAGTTTATCTTATGAAGTTAAGTAAAGTTCAAGTATACTACAAGTGAATAGGTATACTCTTAGTTTAATAGTTATATACTTGTAGCCCACTTTTTAGTTTATGAAAGTTCACGTTGTATACTTTAACTTATAGTACTTAGCTAATGATTTATATGTATTACATAAAGAGACTTGCTCCTTTTGCTATTTGACTTGATGTTTTGCGATGATAAACAAATTGATATATTTTTCTCACATGTCTCCACGGTGAACGAAGAATCAAACAACGTAGAAAATTCTTGATGAATTGAAGTAAATTCATATCAAAACATTAATTTACAAACTCTAACACACTTTAATAGGCTACTCTATCAAAAAGTTAGTACAACTACAAGCCATGTATACCTTTCTGTAGGTGTATAAGGTAACAATACTTAATTATACTTTTCTTAAGTATATCTCGATCAAAAGATTAAGTAAAAGTATAACTCAAGTATATTATACTTTTCTGCAATTGTAATGAGCTAAGTATACTTAAGTATATCTCTGATAAGTACATAAATAGTAAATTAAAAGTATACTCTCTTGTTTTAAGTTTAAATTAAGTATACTAATAGCACACTTGCTTTGGATTCATCATTTAAATAACAATATTTCTCGTTTTTAAATTGGTATAAAGAGCGCTATTACATTATAGTAAAGAAAAGTAAATAGTACATCTTTTTTTTATTAAAAAAAACAACTTGGAGAATAATGTGAACTTTACTTTAAGGGTGGAAGAAAGCATGACTCAGATATGTGATCAGGCAACATTTGTCTCTTTAGCTGAGAGTAAATGTGAACAGAACATGATGTGTCATTAGATATTTTAATAATCTTTTTAATGAAGTTATTAGTGTGAATGTGTAGTGTGTGCTTGGTGAGGTTCCTGTCAGCTCTGTGTTCAGTGGTCTGTGTCAGAGTCTCTTCCTCTTCAGCAGCTGCAGTCGGTTCCTGCTGTAACAGCTCAGTGTCTCTGCAGTCGGACTGAGGGAGGTTTTTGTACGGCTCTAAATCACTGTGTGAACACATTACTGCTGTGGCGACTCTGACAGTAATAAACTGCTGCGTCTTCAGTCAGAACTCCACTGATGGTCAAAGTGAAGTCAGAGCTGCTTCCACTGCCACTAAACCGAGCTGCTGTTCATGATACACGTTGGTTCGCATATTTTATTAGAAGCTTTGGAGACTGTCCAGATTTCTGTTGATACCAGTGCATCCAGTCATCTCCATCACTGTCTCTGTAAACAGCAGGGTTAGTCTTACAGGTGAGAGAGACGGTGGATCCTGGAGTAGATGTCACTACTGGAGGCTGAGTCACAGTCACCTGACCGCTGCATCCTGCAGACAAAAACAAATCATTCATTTATCAGCAGAAATAAATGAGAGAAAAGGCAGCACATCATGTCTGAAATGTTGCTGAGTGAATGAACCTGTAAAACAGCAGCAGGCCAGCGTCCAGATGAGGATGGTGATGAGAGTCATGCTGATTGTGCTTTCTGCTGTGTTGACTGACACATCTGAGTCCTGCAGTGTTGAACTCACAGGACTATAAACCTTCTCAGTTCACTGGAGGATCAGCTGACGATGCAAAGCCTCCTCTCTATGGAAATCATTTCTCTGCTCTCAACACACTGAAGGCAACGTGGGACACTAAATCAGGAGGAATACTGCTTGGATTTACACCATCTATCATCTGAATGGATAATAGAAGAAACATATTTATATTAGAAGTGCAGTTGAGGATTTAAGGATGAGTTTGTGTCCACTGTGGTTGGTATGATATGTCTGTTTGTCTGCCTTTGATCTACTGACAGGGTTTACTGTAGATAAATAACATATTTAAGATCTGCTTAATATGAGTTTATTAGTTTTTATTATTATTAAAAAGCATCATGTTCATTTAACCATGTAGCAACTGATATAAAACTGTGAAAAAATGACTTTGTTACAAGGAGACTGTGATCGTTTCTCTGTCTGGTGTAGAAAAGTAAAGCAAAATTAAATAAATAATCTTCATTTATACAATAATTTCAATTGATATCATTAATTTAATATTTGTAAATTCAATAAAGTATAAATGTTTCTGTGTTAATTGAGAAAGCAGAGAGTATTTTCAGTGGATAGATGCTTGTTCACAGTGCAGGAGGTTTTTGTACGGCCACTTAATGAGTTTGTATCACTGTGGTACACTTTTGGTGGAGGAACCAAACTCATCATTAACTGTAAGTACCAAAGATTTTATAATTCATACAACATGAAATATTCTTTTAATACTAACTTTTGCAACAGAATTTTATAAAACAAAAAATATTTTGGATAATTTACATGTGGATATTATTTTTTGCTGTCTATTAAGCTTGGCTGGTATTGAAGTTTAGGAAAATATTAATATTAATATTCTTTTAGTATTAAAGAAGATGTTATGGTGAAATATATGCAGAATAATTTTCGCTTTTTTTCCAATCAGATAATTGTTTAATAAAGTTTGGTTGTAAATTTGTTCTGTAGGAACATTTTAACGTTCAGAAAATAACAGCATAGTTTAATTTCAAGTTATTTATGTTTTATGTTTTACTGTAACATTTAAATGATTGTTAGGTATAAAAACTTTTGCAAATGCTGTTAAAACAAATTTAAGAGTTCATATGTTCATTTAGTATCGCTGTAGTTTGACTTCACAGTTCGTTAGTTTAAAGTGGTAAAAAGGAAGTGAAACAGACAGATGATAAAGTCTTTAACTGAATACAGATGTTACATTTGCATCGCAGCGATGAATCATTTACTGTCACACATTACAAAGAAGATTTAATTTAATGATCATTAATACAATGTTCTCATTTAAAATCACAGATAAATCATGTTGCATATTAATTATTAGATATTTATGAAGAGTTCCACAGTAGAAGATTCATTACTTTAAATAAAAAACAAAGTTTTACTATTGTGTTTTATTTGTTAACTCCTCATTTCCTGCCATATGTCAGCTCCTCTCCTCTGTCTGATCACAGTATCATGCACACAGCTGATCCACAGTAGTGTTAACCTCTGTCAGGTATCATAACTGTCTCATGTCCAGCTGTCTGTCCTACAGTGGAAGTTCATCTGCTCCTTGTGTGTCTCTGCTCTCCCCTCCAGCTGGCACCATGGTCAGGCCCTCAGTCTCTCTGCTTCCCCCCTCCTCTGAGCAGCTCTCTGGGGGCTCGGCCACGCTGGCCTGCCTGCTGACCGGCTACTCTCCTCAGGGAGCCGTGGTGAGCTGGCAGGTGGACGGTACGGAGGTGACGGAGGGGGTCCTGAGCAGCTCAGAGGAGGAGAAGAGCGGCCGCTACAGCAGCAGCAGCACCCTGAGCCTGAGCCAGGAGCGCTGGATGGAAGGAGAGCTGTACTCCTGCAGGGTCCTCCATCAGGACCACAGCCAGACCCAGTCCCTCCACAGGAGCCAGTGTAAGGGCTAGAAGGGCCGGCTGAAGCCCAGGACAGGAGCTCTGTGTGGGGGGGAGCAGCTCTGATCAATAGCAGTTTGAATGCTTGTAGAGGAAACTGAAGCTTTGTGTGACAGAGAACAACACTGCTGTAAAGTGTTGGACAACAACAACTTAGAGAGGAATGTGTGTCGCTCAGCAGCTTCATGTGAGTGAGCTTAATAACTGTCATGTTGATCACTGATGTTGTTGCTAATAAAGATTTCACTGATACATAACTTCATGAAGTGTTTGGTCTTTTATTTTATGAAGAGTAGAAAGAAATTAACTGGTTTTATAACTTCAACTGATTCTCCTCTCTGTGGAAAATGAAAACCCTCACGACAAAGTAGTATACTTAGAGTTTATTTTATGAAGTTAAGTAAAGTTCAAGTATACTACAAGTGAAAAGGTATACTCTTAGTTTAATAGTTACATACTTGGAGCCCACTTTTTAGTTTATGAAAGTTCACTTTGTATACTTTAACTTATAGTATTTAGCTAATGATTTATATGTATTACATAAAGAGACTTGCTCCTTTTGCTATTTGACTTGATGTTTTGTGATGATAAAAAAAAAAAAATCTTCTCACATGTCTCCACGGTGAATGGAGAATCAATCAAAAGATTAACTACAAGTATACCTTTCTGTAATTGTCTGTATAAGCTAAGTACACTTAAGTATATCTCTGATAAGCAAAAGTAAACTGAAAGTATACTCTCTCTCTCTCTCAGGTTTAAAATAAGTATACTAATAGCACACTTGCTTTGGATTCATCATGTAAATATCAATATTTCTATTTTTTAAATGGGTATAGAGAGTGATATTACATTATAGTAAAAAAAGTAAATAATATATCTTTTTTTTTATTAAAAAAAAAAATTCGGAGAATAATGTGAACTTGATTTTTAGGGAGGAATAAATCATGACTCAAATATGTGATCAGGTAACATTTGTCTCTTTAGCTGAGAGTAAATGTGAACAGAACATGATGTGTTATTAGATATTTTAATAATGTTTTTAATGAAGTTATTAGTGTGAATGTGTAGTGTGTGCTTGGTGAGGTTCCTGTCAGCTCTGTGTTCAGTGGTCTGTGTCAGAGTCTCTTCCTCTTCAGCAGCTGCAGTCGGTTCCTGCTGTAACAGCTCAGTGTCTCTGCAGTCGGACTGAGGGAGGTTTTTGTACGACTACAAATCACTGTGTGAACAGATTAGCACTGTTTATATAGTGGAAACTCTGACAGTAATAAACTGCTGCGTCTTCAGTCTGAACTCCACTGATGGTCAAAGTGAAGTCAGAGCTGCTTCCACTGCCACTAAACCGAGCTGCTGTTCCTGATACACGTGTGCTCGCATATCTTATTAGGAGCTTTGGAGGTTGTCCAGATTTCTGTTGATACCAGTGCATCCAGTCATCTCCATCACTGTCTCTCTTAACAGCAGGGTTGATCTTACAGGTGAGAGAGACGGTGGATCCTGGAGTAGATGTCACTACTGGAGGCTGAGTCACAGTCACCTGACCGCTGCATCCTGCAGACAAAAACAAATCATTCATTTATCAGCAGAAATAAATGAGAGAAAAGGCAGCACATCATGTCTGAAATGTTGCTGAGTGAATGAACCTGTAAAACAGCAGCAGGCCAGCGTCCAGATGAGGATGGTGATGAGAGTCATGCTGGTTGTGCTTTCTGCTGTGTTGACTGACACATCTGAGTCCTGCAGTGTTGAACTCACAGGACTATAAACCTTCTCAGTTCACTGGAGGATCAGCTGACGATGCAAAGCCTCCTCTCTATGGAAATGATTTCTCTGCTCTCAACACACTGAAGGCAACGTGGGACACTAAATCAGGAGGAATACTGCTTGGATTTACACCATCTATCATCTGAATGGATAATAGAAGAAACATATTTATATTAGAAGTGCAGTTGAGGATTTAAGGATGAGTTTGTGTCCACTGTGGTTGGTATGATATGTCTGTTTGTCTGCCTTTAATCTACTGACAGGGTTTACTGGAGATAAATAACATATTTAATATCTGCTTAACATGAGTTTATGACTTATTATTATTAAAAAGCATCATGTTCATTTAACCATGTAGCAACTGATATAAAACTGTGAAAAAATGACTTTGTTACAAGGAGACTGTGATCGTTTCTCTGTCTGGTGTAGAAAAGTAAAGCAAAATTAAAGAAATAATCTTCATTTATACAATAATTTCAATCCATATCATTAATTTAATGTTTGTAGATTCAATAAAGTATAAATGTTTATGTGTTAATTGAGAAAGCAGAGTAGATGCTTGTTCACAGTGCAGGAGGTTTTTGTACGGCCACTTAATGAGTTTGTATCACTGTGGGTGACTTTTGGTGGAGGAACCAAACTCATCATTAACTGTAAGTACCAGAGATTTATAATTTATACAACATGAAATATTCTTTTAATACTAACTTTTGCATCCGAATTTTATAAAATGAAAAATATTTTGGATAATTTACATGTGGATATTATTTTTTGCTGTCTATTAAGCTTGGCTGATATTGAAGTTTAGGAAAATATTAATATTAATATTCTGTTAGTATTAAAGAAGATGTTATGTTGAAATATATGCAGAATAATTTTTACTTTTTTCCAATAATATATTTGTTTAATAAAGTTTGGTTGTAAATTTGTTCTGCAGGAACATTGTAACGTTCAGAAAATAACAGCAAAATTTAATTTCAAGTTATTTATGTTTTATGTTTTACTGTAACATTTAAATGATTGTTAGGTATAAAAACTGTTGCAAATGCTGTTAAAACAAATTTAAGAGTTCATATGTTCATTTAGTATCGCTGTAGTTTGACTTCACAGTTCGTTAGTTTAAAGTGGTAAAAAGGAAGTGAAACAGACAGATGATAAAGTCTATAACTGAATACAGATGTTACATTTGCATCGCAGCGATGAATCATTTACTGTCACACATTATAAAGAAGATTTAATTTAATGATCATTAATACAATGTTCCCATTTAAAAATCACAGATAAATCATGTTGCATATTAATTATTAGACATTTAAGAAGAGTTCCACAGTAGAAGATTCATTACTTTAAATAAAAAACAAAGTTATACTATTGTGTTTTATATGTTAACTCCTCATTTCCTGCCATGTGTCAGCTCCTCTCCTCTGTCTGATCACAGTATCATGCACACAGCTGATCCACAGTAGTGTTAACCTCTGTCAGGTATCATAACTGTCTCATGTCCAGCTGTCTGTCCTACAGTGGAAGTTCATCTGCTCCTTGTGTGTCTCTGCTCTCCCCTCCAGCTGGCACCATGGTCAGGCCCTCAGTCTCTCTGCTTCCCCCCTCCTCTGAGCAGCTCTCTGGGGGCTCGGCCACGCTGGCCTGCCTGCTGACCGGCTACTCTCCTCAGGGAGCCGTGGTGAGCTGGCAGGTGGACGGTACGGAGGTGACGGAGGGGGTCCTGAGCAGCTCAGAGGAGGAGAAGAGCGGCCGCTACAGCAGCAGCAGCACCCTGAGCCTGAGCCAGGAGCGCTGGATGGAAGGAGAGCTGTACTCCTGCAGGGTCCTCCATCAGGACCACAGCCAGACCCAGTCCCTCCACAGGAGCCAGTGTAAGGGCTAGAGGGGCCGGCTGAAGCCCAGGACAGGAGCTCTGTGTGGGGGGGAGCAGCTCTGATCAATAGCAGTTTGAATGCTTGTAGAGGAAACTGAAGCTTTGTGTGACAGAGAACAACACTGCTGTAAAGTGTTGGACAACAACAACTTAGAGAGGAATGTGTGTCGCTCAGCAGCTTCATGTGAGTGAGCTTAATAACTGTCATGTTGATCACTGATGTTGTTGCTAATAAAGATTTCACTGATACATAACTTCATGAAGTGTTTGCTCTTTTATTTTATGAAGAGTAAAAAGAAATTAACTGGTTTTATAACTTCAACTGATTCTCCTCTCTGTGGAAAATGAAAACCCTCACGACAAAGTAGTATACTAAGAGTTTATTTTATGAAGTTAAGTAAAGTTCAAGTATATTACAAGTGAATAGGTATACTCTTAGTTTAATAGTGTAGCCCACTTTTTAGTTTATGAAAGTTCACGTTGTATACTTTAACTTATTGTACTTAGCTAATGATTTATGTATTACATAAAGAGACTTGCTCCTTTTGCTATTTGACTTGATGTTTTGTGATGATAAAAAAAAAAAATCTTCTCACATGTCTCCACGGTGAATGGAGAATCAATCAAAAGATTAACTACAAGTATACCTTTCTGTAATTGTCTGTATAAGCTAAGTACACTTAAGCATATCTCTGATAAACAAAAGTAAACTGAAAGTATACTCTCTCTCTCTCAAGTTTAAAATAAGTATACTAATAGCACACTTGCTTTGGATTCATCATGTAAATATGAATATTTATATTTTGTAAATTGGTATAGAGAGTGATATTACATTAAAGTAAATAAAAGTAAATAATAAATCTTTTTTTATTAAAAAAAAGATACGGAGAATAATTTGAACTTGATTTTTATGGAGGAAGAAATCATGACTCAAATATGTGATCAGGTAACATTTGTCTCTTTAGCTGAGAGTAAATGTGAACAGAACATGATGTGTTATTAGATATTTTAATAATGTTTTTAATGAAGTTATTAGTGTGAATGTGTAGTGTGTGCTTGGTGAGGTTCCTGTCAGCTCTGTGTTCAGTGGTCTGTGTCAGAGTCTCTTCCTCTTCAGCAGCTGCAGTCGGTTCCTGCTGTAACAGCTCAGTGTCTCTGCAGTCGGACTGAGGGAGGTTTTTGTACGACTACAAATCACTGTGTGAACACATCAGCACTGTTTATATAGTGGAGACTCTGACAGTAATAAACTGCTGCGTCTTCAGTCTGAACTCCACTGATGGTCAAAGTGAAGTCAGAGCTGCTTCCACTGCCACTAAACCGAGCTGCTGTTCCTGATTCACGTGTGCTCACATATCTTATTAGGAGCTTTGGAGGCTGTCCAGATTTCTGTTGATACCAGTGCATATATTCATCATCATCACCACCGAATATAAAATCTTCACCATCACTGTCTCTGTAAACAGCTTGGCTGGTCTTACAGGTGAGAGAGACGGTGGATCCTGGAGTAGATGTCACTACTGGAGGCTGAGTCACAGTCACCTGACCGCTGCATCCTGCAGACAAAAACAAATCATTCATTGATCAGCAGAAATAAATGAGAGAAAAGGCAGCACATCATGTCTGAAATGTTGCTGAGTGAATGAACCTGTAAAACAGCAGCAGGCCAGCGTCCAGATGAGGATGGTGATGAGAGTCATGCTGGTTGTGCTTTCTGCTGTGTTGACTGACACATCTGAGTCCTGCAGTGTTGAACTCACAGGACTATAAACCTTCTCAGTTCACTGGAGGATCAGCTGACGATGCAAAGCCTCCTCTCTATGGAAATCATTTCTCTGCTCTCAACACACTGAAGGCAACGTGGGACACTAAATCAGGAGGAATACTGCTTGGATTTACACCATCTATCATCTGAATGGAAAATAGAAGAAACATATTTATATTAAAGTGCAGTTGAGGATTTAAGGATGAGTTTGTGTCCACTGTGGTTGGTATGATATGTCTGTTTGTCTGCCTTTAATCTACTGACAGGGTTTACTGGAGATAAATAACATATTTCAGATCTGCTTAATATGAGTTTATAAGATGTTATTATTATTAAAAAGCATCATGTTCATTTAAGCATGTAGCAACTGATTTAAAACTGATAAAAAATTACTTTGTTACAAGGAGACTGTGATCGTTTCTCTGTCTGGTGTAGAAAAGTAAAGAAAAATTAAAGAAATAATCTTCATTTATGCAATAATTTCAATCCATATCATTAATTTAATGTTTGTAGATTCAATAAAGTATGAATGTTTCTGTTTTAATTGAGAAAGCAGAGAGTATTTTCAGTGGATAGATGCTTGTTCACAGTGCAGGAGGTTTTTGTACGGCCACTTAATGAGTTTGTATCACTGTGGTACACTTTTGGTGGAGGAACCAAACTCATCATTAACTGTAAGTACCAGAGATTTATAATTTATACAACATGAAATATTCTTTTAATACTAACTTTTGCATCACAATTTTATAAAATGAAAAAAATATTTTGGATAATTTACATGTGGATATTATTTTGTGCTGTCTATTAAGCTTGGCTGGTATTGAAGTTTAGGAAAATATTAATATTAATATTCTTTTAGTGTTAAAGAAGATGTTATGGTGAAATATATGCAGAATAATTTTCGCTTTTTTTCCAATCAGATATTTGTTTAGTAAAGTTTGGTTGTAAATTTGTTCTGCAGGAACATTTTAATGTTCAGAAAATAACAGCAAAATTGAATTTCAAGTTTCTTATGTTTTATGTTTTACTGTAACATTTAAACGATTGTTATGTATAAAAACTGTTGCGAATGCCGTTAAAACTAATTCAAGAGTTCATCTGTTCATTTAGTATCGCTGTAGTTTGACTTCACAGTTCGTTAGTTTAAAGTGGTGAAAAGGAAGTGAAACAGACAGATGATAAAGTCTATAACTGAATACAGATGTTACATTTGCATCGCAGCAATGAATCATTTACTGTCACACATTACAAAGAAGATTTAATTTAATGATCATTTATACAATGTTCCCATTTAAAATCACAGATAAGTCATGTTTCATATTAATTATTAGATATTTATGAAGAGTTCCACAGTAGAAGATTCATTACTTTAAATAAAAAACATAGTTTTATTATTGTGTTTTATTTGTTAACTCCTCATTTCCTGCCATGTGTCAGCTCCTCTCCTCTGTCTGATCACAGTATCATGCACACAGCTGATCCACAGTAGTGTTAACCTCTGTCAGGTATCATAACTGTCTCATGTCCAGCTGTCTGTCCTACAGTGGAAGTTCATCTGCTCCTTGTGTGTCTCTGCTCTCCCCTCCAGCTGGCACCATGGTCAGGCCCTCAGTCTCTCTGCTTCCCCCCTCCTCTGAGCAGCTCTCTGGGGGCTCGGCCACGCTGGCCTGCCTGCTGACCGGCTACTCTCCTCAGGGAGCCGTGGTGAGCTGGCAGGTGGACGGTACGGAGGTGACGGAGGGGGTCCTGAGCAGCTCAGAGGAGGAGAAGAGCGGCCGCTACAGCAGCAGCAGCACCCTGAGCCTGAGCCAGGAGCGCTGGATGGAAGGAGAGCTGTACTCCTGCAGGGTCCTCCATCAGGACCACAGCCAGACCCAGTCCCTCCACAGGAGCCAGTGTAAGGGCTAGAGGGGCCGGCTGAAGCCCAGGACAGGAGCTCTGTGTGGGGGGGAGCAGCTCTGATCAATAGCAGTTTGAATGCTTGTAGAGGAAACTGAAGCTTTGTGTGACAGAGAACAACACTGCTGTAAAGTGTTGGACAACAACAACTTAGAGAGGAATGTGTGTCGCTCAGCAGCTTCATGTGAGTGAGCTTAATAACTGTCATGTTGATCACTGATGTTGTTGCTAATAAAGATTTCACTGATACATAACTTCATGAAGTGTTTGCTCTTTTATTTTATGAAGAGAAAGAAATTAACTGGTTTTATAACTTCAACTGATTCTCCTCTCTGTGGAAAATGAAAACCCTCACGACAAAGTAGTATACTTAGAGTTTATTTTATGAAGTTAAGTAAAGTTCAAGTATACTACAAGTGAATAGGTATACTCTTAGTTTAATAGTGTAGCCCACTTTTTAGTTTATGAAAGTACATTTTGTATACTTTAACTTACAGTACTTAGCTAATGATTTATATGTATTACATAAAGAGACTTGCTCCTTTTGCTATTTGACTTGATGTTTTGTGATGATAAAAAAAATTAATATATTTTTCTCACACGTCTCCATGGTGAACGAAGAATCCAACAACGTAGAAAATTCTTGATGAATTGAAGTAAATTCATATCAAAACGTTCTTTTACAAACTCTCACACACTTTAAGAGGCTACTCTATCAAAAAGTTAGTACCACTACAAACCAAGTATACCTTTCTGTAGGCCTATAAGGCAAGAATACTTAATTATACTTTTCTTAAGTATATCTTGATCAAAAGATTAAGAACAAGTATAATCCAAGTATACTATACCTTTCTGTAATTGTCTGTATAAGCTAAGTATACTTAAGTATATCTCTGATAAGTACATACAAATTAAACTGAAAGTATATACTCTCTCTCTCTTAAGTTTAAAATAAGTATACAAATAGCACACTTGCTTTTGATTCATCATGTAAACATCAAAATTTCTCATTTTTAAATTGGTATAGAGAGTGATATTACATTACAGTAAAGACAATTTTAATTAAAAACAATGTGGAGAATAATGTGAACTTTACTTTTACCTAGGAAGAAATCATAACTCAAATATGTGATCAGGCAACATTTGTCTCTTTAGCTGAGAGTAAATGTGAACAGAACATGATGTGTTATTAGATATTTTAATAATGTTTTTAATGAAGTTATTAGTGTGAATGTGTAGTGTGTGCTTGGTGAGGTTCCTGTCAGCTCTGTGTTCAGTGGTCTGTGTCAGAGTCTCTTCCTCTTCAGCAGCTGCAGTCGGTTCCTGCTGTAACAGCTCAGTGTCTCTGCAGTCGGACTGAGGGAGGTTTTTGTATGACTACAAATCACTGTGTGAACAGATGAGCGCTGTTTATATAGTGGAAACTCTGACAGTAATAAACTGCTGCGTCTTCAGTCTGAACTCCACTGATGGTCAAAGTGAAGTCAGAGCTGCTTCCACTGCCACTAAACCGAGCTGCTGTTCCTGATTCACGTGTGCTCGCATATCTTATTAGAAACTTTGGACTCTCTCCAGATTTCTGTTGATACCAGTGCATATAATCACCATTACTGTTTCTGTAAACAGCTTGGTTGGTCTTACAGGTGAGAGAGACGGTGGATCCTGGAGTAGATGTCACTACTGGAGGCTGAGTCACAGTCACCTGACCGCTGCATCCTGCAGACAAAAACAAATCATTCATTTATCAGCAGAAATAAATGAGAGAAAAGGCAGCACATCATGTCTGAAATGTTGCTGAGTGAATGAACCTGTAAAACAGCAGCAGGCCAGCGTCCAGATGAGGATGGTGATGAGAGTCATGCTGGTTGTGCTTTCTGCTGTGTTGACTGACACATCTGAGTCCTGCAGTGTTGAACTCACAAGACTATAAACCTTCTCAGTTCACTGGAGGATCAGCTGACGATGCAAAGCCTCCTCTCTATGGAAATCATTTCTCTGCTCTCAACACACTGAAGGCAACGTGGGACACTAAATCAGGAGGAATACTGCTTGGATTTACACCATCTATCATCTGAATGGATAATAGAAGAAACATATTTATATTAGAAGTGCAGTTGAGGATTTCAGGATGAGTTTGTGTCCACTGTGGTTGGTATGATATGTCTGTTTGTCTGCCTTTAATCTACTGACAGGGTTTACTGGAGATAAATAACACATTTCAGATCTGCTTAATATGAGTTTATGAGTTATTATTATTAAAAAGCATCATGTTCATTTAACCATGTAGCAACTGATATGAAACTTAGAAAAAAAAATACTTTGTTACAAGGAGACTGTGATCGTTTCTCTGTCTGGTGTAGAAAAGTAAAGCAAAATTTAAGAAAAAATCTTCTTTATACAATAATTTTCAATTCAGTGAGCATGCTGCTTTCTTATATGGATCTTCTGCATGTTATGTTCAATACTTTTCAAAATAAACTGAATTTTAGTTTAGTTTCACTCCAACATGAACTGTTCATTCATCAGAAATGTGGCATGAACATTAAACCATCATTAAATAAAACTGTGGATTAGTCACTGTCTTTGTATTTCCTTTATTATATATTTATTATGAAAAATATAGTCTTGGTCATCTCAGTATCAAACATCATATACTATACCTTTTAGTATATCAGGTTTACATAAATAGTACTTTGTTAGTGGTTGTATTTTTTTTACTACTTTGTGATATTTTGAGAGGAAAGGCTCTGTTTAGAAAATGAAATATTTTAGATTTTTAAAAAGAAAATGGTAAATTGGAATTTTCTTTTATATTATATTGTTTTGTGCAGCTGTTGGTAGAAACACTTTTCAACATGTTTTGATATCAGTGGCTATAGTCCAACAAGAGTTTAACCTCCCCAGTTTACTCATAAAGAGACTGAATGACAAGATTATAAGTTTAAACTGTAGATGGAAGAGCGTCTGTGAGTTTATTCCAGTTTTATTTAGATTCATTGTGGTTCTGCTTGATGACTCTTGTGTTGTGTTCACTGGACCAGTTCTCCTCATCACAGTCTCTTCACCAACCCTCTGCACCTGCAGCAGGCCGGTTTCACTTCAGTCAAACTGAAGGAGGTTTTTGTACGGCTCTAAATCACTGTGTGAACACATAGCTACCATGGTAGCCCAGACAGTAGTAATCTCCAGCATCGTCAGTCTGAACACCTGTGATGGTTAAAGTGTAGTGAGAACCAGATCTACTGCCTCTGAATCGAGACGCAGTCCCTGAGAAGAGATTCGATGTATAGTATATAAGGAGTTTGGGAGCCTGTCCAGGTTTCTGAAGGTACCAACTGAGGTCAGCACCAATATCTGAACTCCCTGTGGCGCTGATGCTCACGGTCCCTCCAACACTAACAGATTTGGATTTGTCAGCCTGAGTCAGAAACTTGTTTGCAGAAGTCTCTGAAATGAGAAATGAAATATAAACCTTGAGAATCAACAGTTTAGTTGATAATAAATTAGACATCAATTAAAGCCACAATGTCAGATACATTTTCAGAATCTCTCACCCTGACTCAGAAAACCCAACACGACAATCAGAGTTATTGACAACATCATCCTGATGCAGTTTTCAGTGTGAGTGAATGAAAACAGTTCAGACTCTCTGTGACATGAGAACTTAAACTGTGAGGAGCAGTGATGCAGTAAAAACATGCAAAAATAAATTGAAGAAGGCAAACCCACACCTGTTCTTGTGAAACTGAAAGGGAGAGATGAGGTGGAGTAAGTCGAGGCTCCGTCTCCCTGTGGACTGACTAAGAACATGTAGAAACTTTAGACTCTCTGTTCCTCATCTCTCTGCTGTTTCTGTCTTTGCAAAGTTTCCCAAAGGTCCTAAATAGATGCAGGCTGCTCTCTGCTGGCTGTCCAGGTTCACAACAACTCTGGCTAACTCTTAGCTCTTTTCATGATTGTGTACTTCAGTCTGTTAATCCAGATGGGTCAGGGGTCACGTAATTTTTATTTTTAAAAAGAACGCAGCAAAGGTGCCCTCTGGATACCTGTATGGTAGATAAAATATGATAAAGTATACAGAAAAGTCTAAGTATACTTGGCTCATACTGACAAGTTTACGATACAATACAACTTTATTGTCAGTTTGCACTAAATTCATTTTGCATCCATAGGCAGCTCAGTTTGAGAAAAAGTACACATACAATAGACATACTGTTACCATAAACAAACAGACAAGTAAGACCCATCAGACAAAAACAAAACACATCACAATTATTCATACATAACCCATTACACTATTACCATCTGTCCTCTGGATTTACATGTCTTTAGCAGCACATTCATTATTATTTAGCAACCAGATGGACTGATGGACAAAAGCGTTCTTTAGCCTGATGCAGGTTAAATGTAGGGACTCTGAATCGCCTCTTGGACGGCAGAAGTTGATATTCCTCATTTAAAACATGTAAGGGATCAGAAGAGATGCTGTTGGCCTGTCTGAGCATACTCTTGTTGTGAGCTGCTTGAAAGGAGACTGTCACAGGTTGGCCAATGATCTTCGTGCAGATTTTGATTTGGCTATAAAGTTTAGTTTTAAGTTTTACAGATAGACTACTGAGCCAGGCTGTGCTGCAGTACAACAGGACACTCTGAATCACTGAACTGAAAAATAGAAAAATAATATGGCTACTGGCTCCAAATGATCTGAGTCTGCGAAGAAAGTAAATGATCTGCTGTATCTTCTTACAGGTAAATTCAATGTGAGGGGTCCATGATAGGGTGGAGTCTATCATAACTCAGGTATTTGTATGAAGAGACCTGTTTAATTTCTACATTGTGAATTGTAACTGGAGGCAGCTGACATTCAGGAGGAAGTATATGTACAGAAGTATATCTTAAGTATATCTCTGATAAGTACATAAAAAGTAATGTTTTTGTGTTATTTTAAGTTTCAAATAAATATACTAATAGCACACTTGAATAGACTTCTATTTGGTAAAGGAATACAGGTCACACTTCCTGGTTTGGGGTCGAGACACAAGAACAGACAGTAGCTTGTTTAAACACGATGGCTAGAGTCAAAAGCAAAATATTTTATAGCCCAGAAATGAGAGCAAAATTGGGATTGGCTTTGAGTTAGGTGGTGTTGGATGAAAAAAAGTACTTTAAAAAAAATCCAGATTTTCTGAATTGGGGCATAAACAACACTTTTGCAATCTTAGTCTCTGTCACTGTGAAGGATGGTCAGGGAGCTAATGAAGCAATAGAACATAAGAAACTAGAGGAGAAGTCTCTGCTCCAATCTGAGAATGGTAAACGTTATACTTTGAAGTGAGAAGCAGAATTAAAAATAAGGTGTGTGCTTGGTGAGGTTCCTGTCAGCTCTGTGTTCAGTGGTCTGTGTCAGAGTCTCTTCCTCTTCAGCAGCTGCAGTCGGTTCCTGCTGTAACAGCTCAGTGTCTCTGCAGTCGGACTGAGGGAGGTTTTTGTACGACTACAAATCACTGTGTGAACACTGGGTCGCTATGGACACTCTTACAGTAATAAACTGCTGCGTCTTCAGTCTGAACTCCACTGATGGTCAAAGTGAAGTCAGAGTTGCTTCCACTGCCACTAAACCGAGCTGCTGTTCCTGATTCACGTTGGTTCGCATATTTTATTAGGAGCTTTGGAGTGTCTCCAGATTTCTGTTGATACCAGAACATATAACTGCCTCCGTGAACAGCTTGGCTGGTCTTACAGGTGAGAGAGACGGTGGATCCTGGAGTAGATGTCACTACTGGAGGCTGAGTCACAGTCACCTGACCGCTGCATCCTGCAGACAAAAACAAATCATTCATTGATCAGCAGAAATAAATGAGAGAAAAGGCAGCACATCATGTCTGAAATGTTGCTGAGTGAATGAACCTGTAAAACAGCAGCAGGCCAGCGTCCAGATGAGGATGGTGATGAGAGTCATGCTGGTTGTGCTTTCTGCTGTGTTGACTGACACATCTGAGTCCTGCAGTGTTGAACTCACAGGACTATAAACCTTCTCAGTTCACTGGAGGATCAGCTGACGATGCAAAGCCTCCTCTCTATGGAAATCATTTCTCTGCTCTCAACACACTGAAGGCAACGTGGGACACTAAATCAGGAGGAATACTGCTTGGATTTACACCATCTATCATCTGAATGGATAATAGAAGAAACATATTTATATTAGAAGTGCAGTTGAGGATTTAAGGATGAGTTTGTGTCCACTGTGGTTGGTATGATATGTCTGTTTGTCTGCCTTTAATCTACTGACAGGGTTTACTGGAGATAAATAACATATTTCAGTTCTGATTAATATGAGTTTATAAGTTATTATTATTAAAAAGCATCATGTTCATTTAACCATGTAGCAACTGATATAAAACTGTGAAAAAATGACTTTGTTACAAGGAGACTGATCGTTTCTCTGTCTGGTGTAGAAAAGTAAAGCAAAATTATATAAATAATCTTCATTTATACAATAATTTCAATCCATATCATTAATTTAATGTTTGTAGATTCAATAAAGTATGAATGTTTCTGTGTTAATTGAGAAAGCAGAGAGTATTTTCAGTGGATAGATGCTTGTTCACAGTGCAGGAGGTTTTTGTACGGCCACTTAATGAGTTTGTATCACTGTGGTGGACTTTTGGTGGAGGAACCAAACTCATCATTAACTGTAAGTACCAGAGATTTATAATTTATACAACATGAAATATTCTTTTAATACTAACTTTTGCATCACAATTTTATAAAATGAAAAAAATATTTTGGATAATTTACATGTGGATATTATTCTGTGCTGTCTATTAATCTTGGCTGGTATTGAAGTTTAGGAAAATATTAATATTAATATTCTTTTAGTATTAAAGAAGATGTTACGGTGAAATATTTGCAGAATATTTTCCATTTTTTTCCAATCAGATATTTGTTTAATAAAGTTTGGTTGTAAATTTGTTCTGCAGGAACATTTTAACGTTCAGAAAATAACAGCAAAATTTAATTTCAAGTTATTTATGTTTTATGTTTTACTGTAACATTTAAATGATTGTTAGGTATAAAAACTGTTGCAAATGCCGTGAAAACAAATTTAAGAGTTCATATGTTCATTTAGTATCGCTGTAGTTTGACTTCACAGTTCGTTAGTTTAAAGTGGTAAAAAGGAAGTGAAACAGACAGATGATAAAGTCTATAACTGAATACAGATGTTACATTTGCATCGCAGCGATGAATCATTTACTGTCACACATTATAAAGAAGATTTAATTTAATGATCATTAATACAATGTTCCCATTTATAATCACAAATAAATCATGTTTCATATTAATTATTAGATATTGATAAAGATTTCCACAGTAGAAGATTCATTACTTTAAATATAAAACAAAGATTTACTATTGTGTTTTATTTGTTAACTCCTCATTTCCTGCCATGTGTCAGCTCCTCTCCTCTGTCTGATCACAGTATCATGCACACAGCTGATCCACAGTAGTGTTAACCTCTGTCAGGTATCATAACTGTCTCATGTCCAGCTGTCTGTCCTACAGTGGAAGTTCATCTGCTCCTTGTGTGTCTCTGCTCTCCCCTCCAGCTGGCACCATGGTCAGGCCCTCAGTCTCTCTGCTTCCCCCCTCCTCTGAGCAGCTCTCTGGGGGCTCGGCCACGCTGGCCTGCCTGCTGACCGGCTACTCTCCTCAGGGAGCCGTGGTGAGCTGGCAGGTGGACGGTACGGAGGTGACGGAGGGGGTCCTGAGCAGCTCAGAGGAGGAGAAGAGCGGCCGCTACAGCAGCAGCAGCACCCTGAGCCTGAGCCAGGAGCGCTGGATGGAAGGAGAGCTGTACTCCTGCAGGGTCCTCCATCAGGACCACAGCCAGACCCAGTCCCTCCACAGGAGCCAGTGTAAGGGCTAGAGGGGCCGGCTGAAGCCCAGGACAGGAGCTCTGTGTGGGGGGGAGCAGCTCTGATCAATAGCAGTTTGAATGCTTGTAGAGGAAACTGAAGCTTTGTGTGACAGAGAACAACACTGCTGTAAAGTGTTGGACAACAACAACTTAGAGAGGAATGTGTGTCGCTCAGCAGCTTCATGTGAGTGAGCTTAATAACTGTCATGTTGATCACTGATGTTGTTGCTAATAAAGATTTCACTGATACATAACTTCATGAAGTGTTTGCTCTTTTATTTTATGAAGAGAAAGAAATTAACTGGTTTTATAACTTCAACTGATTCTCCTCTCTGTGGAAAATGAAAACCCTCACGACAAAGTAGTATACTAAGAGTTTATTTTATGAAGTTAAGTAAAGTTCAAGTATACTACAAGTGAATAGGTATACTCTTAGTTTAATAGTTATATACTTGTAGCCCATTTTTTAGTTTATGAAAGTTCACTTTGTATACTTTAACTTATAGTACTTAGCTAATGATTTATATGTATTACATAAAGAGACTTTCTCCTTTTGCTATTTGACTTGATGTTTTGTGATGATAAAAAAAATAATAAATTTTTCTCACATGTCTTCACGGTGAACGAAGAATCCAAAAACGTAGAAAATTCTTGATGAATTGAATTAAATCCATATCAAAACATTCATTTACAAACTCTCACACACTTTAATAGGCTACTCTATCAAAAAGTTAGTACAACTACAAGACAAGTATACCTTTCTGTAGGCCTATAAGGTAACAATACTTAATTATACTTTTCTTAAGTATATCTCAATCAAAAGATTAAGTAAACGTATAATCCAAGTATGCTACGCTTTTCTGTAATTGTCTGTATAAGCTAAGTATACTTAATTATATCTCTGATAAATACATACAAATTAAACTGAAAGTATATACTCTCTCTCTCTCAAGTTTAAAATAAGTATACTAATAGCACACTTGCTTTGAATTCATCATGTAAACATCAATATTTCTCATTTGTAAATTGATATAGAGAGTGATATTACATTATAGTAAAGAAAAGTAAATAATATTTTTTATTTTATTAAAAACAATGTGGAGAATAATGTGAACTTTACTTTTACCTAGGAAGAAATCATAACTCAAATAAGTGATCAGGCAACATTTGTCTCTTTAGCTTAGAGTAAATGTGAACAGAACATGATGTGTTATTAGATATTTTAATAATGTTTTTAATGAAGTCATTAGTGTGAATGTGTAGTGTGTGCTTGGTGAGGTTCCTGTCAGCTCTGTGTTCAGTGGTCTGTGTCAGAGTCTCTTCCTCTTCAGCAGCTGCAGTCGGTTCCTGCTGTAACAGCTCAGTGTCTCTGCAGTCGGACTGAGGGAGGTTTTTGTACGACTACATATCACTGTGTGAACACACCACCGCTATGGTAACTCTGACAGTAATAAACTGCTGCGTCTTCAGTCTGAACTCCACTGATGGTCAAAGTGAAGTCAGAGCTGCTTCCACTGCCACTAAACCGAGCTGCTGTTCCTGATTCACGTGTGCTCACAAGTTTTATTAGAAGCTTTGGAGGCTGTCCAGATTTCTGTTGATACCAGTGCATACGATCACCATAACTACTGTCACTGTAAACAGCTCGGCTGGTCTTACAGGTGAGAGAGACGGTGGATCCTGGAGTAGATGTTACTACTGGAGGCTGAGTCACAGTCACCTGACCGCTGCATCCTGCAGACAAAAACAAATCATTCATTGATCAGCAGAAATAAATGAGAGAAAAGGCAGCACATCATGTCTGAAATGTTGCTGAGTGAATGAACCTGTAAAACAGCAGCAGGCCAGCGTCCAGATGAGGATGGTGATGAGAGTCATGCTGGTTGTGCTTTCTGCTGTGTTGACTGACACATCTGAGTCCTGCAGTGTTGAACTCACAGGACTATAAACCTTCTCAGTTCACTGGAGGATCAGCTGACGATGCAAAGCCTCCTCTCTATGGAAATGATTTCTCTGCTCTCAACACACTGAAGGCAACGTGGGACACTAAATCAGGAGGAAGACTGCTTGGATTTACACCATCTATCATCTGAATGGATAATAGAAGAAACATATTTATATTAGAAGTGCAGTTGAGGATTTAAGGATGAGTTTGTGTCCACTGTGGTTGGTATGATATGTCTGTTTGTCTGCCTTTAATCTACTGACAGGGTTTACTGGAGATAAATAACATATTTCAGTTCTGCTTAATATGAGTTTATAAGTTATTATTATTATTAAAAAGCATCATGTTCATTTAACCATGTAGCAACTGATATAAAACTGTGAAAAAATGACTTTGTTACAAGGAGACTGTGATCGTTTCTCTGTCTGGTGTAGAAAAGTAAAGAAAAATTAAACAAATAATCTTCATTTATACAATAATTTCAATTGATATCATTAAATAAATATTTATATATTCAATAAAGTATAATTGTTTCTGTGTTAATTGAGAAAGCAGAGAGTATTTTCAGTGGATAGATGCTTGTTCACAGTGCAGGAGGTTTTTGTACGGCCACTTAATGAGTTTGTATCACTGTGGTGGACTTTTGGTGGAGG